>NC_140992.1:136819848-137066521 GCF_052327205.1 Somniosus microcephalus | reverse complement strand
TACATTGTCAAGGTTTTTCACAGTTTGCTATCCTTTAACCATGGTCAGGTAATCAGCCATGTTGTATTGTCTGTTTAGAGCCAAGTAGCAATTGAGTTTGCTTTGGGTTTTTGTTGTTTCTGCCCAATATGACAGATATTTTTCCTTTTGCTTAGCGACGATTGTGTTGGGTCGAATTCTTTGTGTTATGCTGTCACTGTCCTGGGGCTGGTTATTGTTAGTAGTGTTAGTAGTTACTTCACTGAGTCCCAGGACTAGTTGACTGAGGGTATTCTTCTTTATGGTCCTCTCTTGGCATTTCAGGGCTTCGTAATGATAGCATTGGGGGTTGCTCATTTCTAGGTGTTTCAAAAATTTGGTGGCTCTTTTTTGGATAGTGATTATTAATGGATATTGGCCTAGTTCTGCCCTGCATGCATTGTTTACGGTTTTCCTTTGAGTCCAGAGGATACTTTTACAGAATTCTGCATGTAGGATCTCAATTGGGTGTTTTTCCATTTTGCAAATCCACCCCCACCCTCTCTCTCCCCCCCACCCTCTCTCTCTCCCCCCCACCTTCTCTCTCTCCCCCCCACCCTCTCTCTCTCCACTCCCACCCCACCCTCTCTCTCTCCACCCCCCCCACCCTCTCTCTCTCCACCCCCCCACCCTCTCTCTCTCCACCCCCCCACCCTCTCTCTCTCCACCCCCCCACTCTCTCTCTCTCCACCCCCCACCCTCTCTCTCTCCACCCCCCACCCTCTCTCTCTCCACCCCCCCACCCTCTCTCTCTCCACCCCCCCACCCTCTCTCTCTCCACCACCCCCCACCCTCTCTCTCTCCATCCCCCACCCTCTCTCTCTCCACCCCCCCACCCTCTCCCTCTCCACCCCCCCACCCTCTCTCCACCCCCCCACCCTCTCTCTCTCCCCACCCCCCCACCTCGCTCACTCCCCACCCCCCCACCCTCTCCCCACCACCCCACCCCTCTCTCTCTCCCCACCCCCCCACCTCTCTCTCTCCCCCACCCTCTCTCTCTCTCTCCCCCCACCCTCTCTCTCTTCCCTCTCCCTCTCCCTGTCCTCTCCCTCTCCTCCCTCCCTATTTCTCTGTCTCTCTGACGTCTGTTCCCCTCTGCCGCTCTCAGTTTTTCTGCCGTTTTTTGTCTGCGAGCTCGCCGGCCGCTCAGGCTCTGTATGCAAATCATCTTGGCGCCGGTGCCCGATTTGCTACTCCAGGCCCCGCCTTCCGCCCGCTCTCCGGGGCAAGGTAAGAGCCGGGCTCCGGCCCCACACCCACACCGCCAGGGATCAGCACCCGGGGAACCCGCCCGCCGCCCAACGTGAACAAAGACCCTCCCCACCTGTCACGGTGTTGAAGTCTCCAAAAGTGGCCACGGTGCCCCGGGCCTCTTCCCCCGCGCATTCAGGAGGCACGGGGAAGAGAGAGAGAGACAGACTGGGGGGGGGAGAGTTAGACGCTGCCGCGCACCTGCTCTGCGGGGCTCCGTGCCGCCACTGCCGCACCAGCCTTTACTAAGATGGCGGCGGCAGCAGCACTCGGCTGAGGCCCGCCTCTCCAGCCTTCACAAAGATGGTGGCGATCGGGGGCCGCTTGTTGACTGGGGCCGGTAGGTGCCTAGCTCGGGCGTGGGTGCGGAGGAGAGGCCGAGGCTTCGAGGCCTACCTGGAAAAACGGGGAAAGGTAGGAAAATTAATGAGATTAGATAAAAGATTTAGAAAGTAATTAACTTTTTTTAAAAACAATATGTGTTTTAAAAGCAACTTTTTTTTTAAAGACGCAGAAAGCGGGAAAAAGCAATGAAAAGTTTGGAATCAAGATGGCGGCGACTCACCTTGGTTCAGAACGATAAGGCCCGCCCACACACGCACCGATTGGTCGACCGTCAGGTCACCGAAGCGTAGGATTGGTCAATCGTCCCGTCACTCGACTGTAGGAGAGCCCGCCCGCAAGCGCCAGGAACCCGGCGTACGATTGGTCGACCTCGACGTCACTCTATCGCTAATGAGCGGATAATGAGATGCTAATGAGCGGAATTCTGAACGTTTTTTGGATACCGCGGGCACAATTTTTGTCCGGCCGAAACGTAAATATGCTTACGACCGTTTTGGAATCGTAAGCTTTCTTTTGATGTAACGCACGTGTAGGTACGCTCTATAACTTTCGAGTGCATAGCCGGACAGACACACACCGAAGGACAGACAGATAGACAGACAGACAGATAGACAGACAGATAGACAGACAGACAGATAGATAGACAGACAGACAGACAGACAGATCGATCCATTTATATATGTAGATGTGTGACCTGACGGATACAGCAATGGACCGCCAACTGGGAGATATTGGCAAATTCCCCAGTAGCTGCTTGAAAGGAGCTGGTGGCATAAAATTTCACAGTACTGTGACCTTCACTGCCACCGACAGAGACGTCCTGTTCCTAAGTTGAGGCTGCAGGCCTGGCTGCAGCAGGTGGCAGTGCTCAGTGACCACCTCCTTGCTGAAGCACAGTCTGTGCAAACACTGCTCCTCAGACAAATGAATGTAGGAGAATTGTTCCCGGAATACCCTAGGAGGGTAAGGTCTCCTGTGCAGAGACCTGTTGGCCCTTCTCCCTCTGGCCATGATTGCCACTCTCTCTCTGCATCTCTGTTGCCTCCGATTCTGCAGGCGCAGGACAATGCCCCGATTCAGTGCAGCCCCCATAGTCTCTTCTAAATCGATACAAGGAAGGTCAAATCAAAATGAACCTGCAAAGTGCTGCTCAGTACCCAAAACGACTTCACATAGCGTTGAATCTCTCCAGAAGTCTCTCTCTCTCTCAGAATGCGTGGTGCAAAAATGTCGCCGACAAAAAAAGGCAGGAAACGGTCGCCTTTAAATAACGCTCCCCCAGTCCCTTCCCGACTGCAAAACGTTCCCCTCTACATGTCGTTGCTAGCAGCAGGCGGAAAGGCAGGGGGCACCACTCAATATTTGGTCCGGGGCACTACCGGGGCGTTGCACGCTCGACTGACATCACGATCTGCGGGCGCAGGAGATTGTGGCGGTAGTGTTTAGCGCCGCCGCAAAATGTCTGGTCAATTTCGCAAGCGGCGCAAACATCGCCGCGCCCGGGCGCTAATTGCTTTGTGCCCCATTAACGCCCTCTTAGGGCGCTAACGGCAGGCGCTAATCAACCAAATTTTTCCCCCTTTACTGTCAGTCAGAGCGATCAGGAGTGCAGAGTATGCCGTCCATCCCACTGCAGAACCCCATCAGTGAAACAGTTCCTTGTTTGCCCACTCTCTCGGTTACTTCATAAGTAAGTTATGTCACTCCAAGAGTTGCAAGCACACACAGGAACACACACTGATCTTTACATTTACTTTACCGAGCAGCATTCACCCTGTCTACACTTGTCCGCCCTTGGTGCTAGCTTCCTTATTTCCTGAAGATCCACATCTGCCGATAACACGATCTGCTCCCGGGTGAGACAAGGTTGAGTGACGGGTGTCTGGAACAGTTCCCCTGGAGTTTTAGAGGCCTGAGGTAATTCTCATCTCAACAAAGCAGCTGTCCCAGTTGGACCAGCCTCTGACAGCCATCCCACAAACACAGCAATGTGACAATGACCAGATCATCTGTTTTATTGATGTTGGTTGAGGGATAAATATTGACCAGGACACAAGGGATAACTCTTCTTCAAAATTGTGCCATGGGATCTTTTACGTCCACCTGAGAGAGCAGACGGGGCCTCGGTTTAACATCTCATCCGATAGATGGCACCTCCGACAGTGCGGCACTCCCTCAGCACTGCACTGGAGTGTCAGCTTGGATTTTGTGCTCAAGTCTCCGGAGTGGGACTTGAACCCACAACCTTCTGACTCAGAGGTGAGAGTGCTGAACTCTGAGCCACGGCTGAAAGAACAGAAAGCGGAAAGTGGTGGCTGGTGGATTGTTTTTGTACTGTAGGGATAAACAGTGATGGGCTAGAATGAATTTATGTTTCCTGCACTGATTTCTCTCACCACCTCACAAATATTAAAATGTTCATCTCTATTGATACCATGCAGATTTTATTGAAGATTTCCTGTGTTAGTTGTTCACATTAACAATGGAAAGTATTTGCAAGATGGCTCATCTGCCCCAAGCTCGGCCTAGCTCTTCAAGCTCTCGTGTTGAACAAGAGCAGTTGGCAGTTACTCACACTCACATGTCAACGTTGTGAATCCCCTCCCCCATCTCTTCCGTAAATTTAGCACTCATTTAAAAGTAGAACTCGATGAGGAAGCTGATAGTTCCGGCTGATAAGCTGGAGATGCTGATTCATTTCTTCTTTCCCACAGCGCAGATGTGCAAAAACGTTTTGCAAAACACGATGCCAATTTAAGAAACCTGTTTCTCTCTCTCTCTCTCTCTCGCTGCCTGCCATGCTCAGTGTGATACAGACCCCTGGGGCACTGGGACTGGGCTCAAACCTCACCAAGCCCGTGCACTTTTCACAGTTATGGAGGGAAGTTCACAGAATGCATCTTGTTTTTACTATGAGTAAGAATGCGAGTGTGGTAGGGTATGTGTTTGTGGTGTGAGTGTGTGCTGTGTGTGGGTGTGGTGTGTGTTTGTGGTGTGCGACTCTGTTTGTGGTGCGTGTTTGTGGTGTGTGATGAGTGTGTGGTGTGAGTGGGTGGGATGTGTGTGTGATGTGAGTGTGTGCTGTGGGTGTGTTTGTGGTGTGTGATGAGTGTTTGCGATGTGTGTGAGTGTGCTGTGGGTGTGTTTGTGGTGTGTGATGAGTGTTTGCGATGTGTGTGAGTGTGCTGTGGGTGTGTTTGTGCTGTGTGTGGTGTGTGATGAATGTGTGGTGTGTGTGGTGTGTGATGAGTGTGTGCTGTGTGTGGAGTGTGATGAGTGTGTGATGAGTGTGTGTGGTGTGTGATGAGTGTGTTGTGTGTGATGAGTGTGTGCTGTGTGTGGTGTGTGATAAGTGTGTGTGGTGTGTGATGAGTGTGTGATGAGTGTGTGGTGTGTGTGTGTTTGTGGTGTGTGTGGTGTGTGATGAGTGTGTTGTGTGTGATGAGTGTGTGCTGTGTGTGGTGTGTGATAAGTGTGTGTGGTGTATGATGAATGTGTGATGAGTGTGTGGTGTGTTTGTGGTGTGTGGTGTGTGTGGAGTGTGATGAGTGTGTGCTGTGTGTGGTGTGTGATGAGTGTGATGAGTGTGTGCTATGTGTGGTGTGTGATGAGTGTGTGCTGTGTGTGATGTGTGATGAGTGTGTGTGGACTGTGATGAGTGTGTGCTGTGTGTGCTGTGTGATGAGTGTGTGATGAGTGTGTGATGAGTGTGTGGAGTGTGATGAGTGTGTGATGAGTGTGTGCTGTGTGTGTGATGAGTGTGTGCTGTGTGTGTGATGAGTGTGTGCTGTGTGTGGAGTGTGATGAGTGTGTGATGTGTGTGTGGTGTGTGATGAGTGTGTGTGGAGTGTGATGAGTGTGTGATGAGTGTGTGTTGTGTGATGAGTGTGTGTTGTGTGATGAGTGTGTGCTGTGTGATGAGTGTGTGCTGTGTGATGAGTGTGTGCTGTGTGATGAGTGTGTGCTGCGTGTGCTGTATGTGGTGTGTGATGAGTGTGTGTGGAGTGTGATGAGTGTGTGTTGTGTGATGAGTGTGTGATGAGTGTGTGCTGTGTGATGAGTGTGTGCTGCGTGTGCTGTGTGTGGTGTGTGATGAGTGTGTATTGTGTGATGAGTGTGTGCTGTGTGTGGAGTGTGATGAGTTGATGAGTGTGTGTTGTGTGATGAGTGTGTGATGAGTGTGTGCTGCGTGTGCTGTGTGTGGTGTGTGATGAGTGTGTATTGTGTGATGAGTGTGTGTTGTGTGATGAGTGTGTGCTGTGTGATGAGTGTGTGCTGTGTGTGGAGTGTGATGAGTGTGTGGTGTGTGATGAGTGTGTGCTGTGTGATGAGTGTGTGCTGTGTGTGCTGTTTGTGGTGTGTGATGAGTGTGTGCTGTGTGTGTGTTTGTGGTGTGTGATGAGTGTGTGCTGTGTGTGTGGTGTGATGAGTGTGTGTTGTGTGTGTGTTTGTGGTGTGTGATGAGTGTGTGCTGTGTGTGTGTTTGTGGTGTGTGATGAGTGTGTGCTGTGTGTGTGTTTGTGGTGTGTGATGAGTATGTGCTGTGTGTGTGTTTGTGGTGTGTGATGAGTGTGTGCTGTGTGTGTGTTTGTGGTGTGTGATGAGTGTGTGTTGTGTGTGTGTGGTCTATGCTGATGTTTCTGCTCCACACGAGCCTCCTCCTGTCCCTCTTCATCTCGCCCAATCAGCATATCCTTTTATTCCTTTCTCCCTCATATGTTTATCTACCTTTGTGGCAGAACCACTGAATGACTCTGGCTAACTGTATATAATTCTCTTTAACGATGTTCTAACATCAGCCTAAACCTGTACCATTGTGTTAGGCATTACTGTGTTTTGTATATAGAGTTTGCATGTACGGGGCGTGGCCCTTTTAAGAGCGCGGGAAAACGCGGGCAAACGCGATGACGTCACGTCGCAAACCACGGGACTGTCCAGTCAGTCCTCGTGGCATCTCCTTTGAGTAAAGACCTGTTTAATTGCTCTCCTGTGTCGATCTCCGTTATTCGTTGGAATTCGTTAATTCCTAAATTGGTGACCCCGTTTTTGTGAACGTTTTCACAAAAGAAGAGCACAGCATGGAAGCAAACGTCGTTTTGCTAAAGCTACCGCAGTTCTGGGAGCAGCAAGCGCCCTCGTGGTTTATTCAGATTGAGGCCCAGTTCGGCCTGAGGAACATCGATGTGGATCAGACCAAGTATCTTTACGTGGTCTCCGCACTCGACAGCTCTACTGCCTCTCGGATCGTCAGCCTGCTCGAAAACCCCCCAATGGAGCGCAAGTATGAAACCCTCAAAGGTTACTGCAGGTTTTTGGGCTCACAATATCGGAGCGCGCCCGTCGATTACTCGCTATGCCCGGGCTCGGGGACTCCAAGCCTTCAGAGTTGATGAGCCAAATGCTCACATTCCTGGGCTCAGAACGGGAATGTTTCCTATTCCGCAAGATTTTCCTCAGCCAAATGCCTGAACAGGTACAAGCTGCCCTGGCCAGATCTGAAACTGAAGACTGCGCAACACTCGCTGCGGAGGCTGACAAAATGTTCGCTGTAACTCGGCAGTACTGCGCCACCACGAGGCACCCATCCCCCGCAGACACCGCCCCAGCTCGTCCGCCTGCTGGGCTGTGTTTCTACCATGCGCAGTTCGGCGCGAAAGCGAAGCGTTGCTGCCCTCCCTGCAGTTTTCCCCCAAAAAAACAATGACTGACACTGCGACCACCGAGGAACGGGTCTAATGGGCACCCCGCGGCCGCGATGGCGATCGGCAACGCGGGAAAATTGCTCTTCATCACTGATACTCTCTCCGTTCGTCGTTTTCTGTGCGACACCGGAGCGCAGTGCAGCATTTTACCCGCGTCCGCCCTCGATGTGCAGATGAGGAATCACGGCCCTGCCCTTGAAGTGGCCAATGGCGGAACAATTCGGACCTTCGGCAGACGGCGAGTGGAGTTGTGCCTCGGGGGGCAACGTTTTCACTGGGAGTTTGTTACGGCCAAAGTTTCCCAGCCCCTCCTCGGCGCGGATTTCCTGTGCGCCAACAGCCTCCTGGTCGACGTTAGGAACCGGCGGCTGATCAACGCAGCAACTTTTAATTCTCTTCCGTGTTACCGCAGTAACACTACGTCACGCAACGTCTCCTGTGCGTTCCTGACTCCTGATGAGTTCGCTCGCCTGCTCAGCGAATTCCCCAACCTGACAAGACCCACGTTCTCCTCCACAGCCACGAAACATGGTGTGGAACACCACATCACCACCAACGGCCCCCCGGTCTACGCGCGGGCCCGGCACCTAGAACCTGGCAAGCTGGCGGTCGCAAAGGCGGAGTTCGCAACCATGGAATGGTTAGGGATTATTCGCCAGTCGAATAGTCCCTGGTCTTCACCCCTCCATATTGTCCCGAAGCCTGGCGGCAGATGGCGGCCATGCGGCGACTATCGACGGCTAAACGGCTCCACCACTCCTGATCGGTACCCGATCCCCCATATGCAGGATTTCTCTGCCCATTTGGCAGGGAACACCGTGTTCTCAAAAGTCGACCTCGTCCGGGGCTACCACCAGGTCCCAGTTCATCCACAAGAGGTCCAGAAGACCGCAGTCATCACCCCATTTGGCCTCTTTGAGTTTTTACGGATGCCGTTTGGGTTAAAGAACGCCGCCCAGGCTTTCCAATGCCTGATGGACTCCATGCTGCAGGACCTCAAGTTCCTCTTTGTCTACCTGGACAATATTCTAATTGCCAGTCCTACTAAGGAAGAACATACCTGTCACCTACGCACCCTTTTCGACGCCTCAGCCAACACAGCCTGATTATCAACCCGGCCAAGTGTCAGTTTGGCCTGCACCAAATTGACTTCCTGGGGCATCGCATCACCTCAGAGGGAGCGGTTCCTTTACCTTCGAAGGTAGAGGCAGTGACATCCTTTTCACGCCCGTAGAACATAAAGGCCCTGCAGGAATTCCTAGGCATGGTAAACTTTTACCACCGTTTCGTGCCTAAGGCGGCACTACTCATGCAGCCCCTGTACGAGGCCCTCAAGGGCAAGACTGGCAAGAACCCAGTAGACTGGACGGATGTCATGGCCTGAGCATTCGCCGACACCAAAAGCGCCTTAGCCAACGCGACTATGCTGGCGCACCCGCTGCCAGGAGCCACCATCGCCCTCACCACCGACGCGTCGGACTACGCAGTCAGTGCCGTGCAACAGCAGTGGGTGAATGGGATGTGGCAGCCATTGGCATTCTTCAGCCGTCAACTACGGCAGAACGAGAGAGCATACAGCACGTTCGACCGGGAGTTGCTTGCCCTTTTTCTGGCCATCCGCCATTTTCGGTTCCTTCTGGAAGGACGTCCTTTCACCACTTTTGTGGACCATAAGCCACTGACCTTTGCAATGTCCAAGACCGCCGAACCGTGGTCAGCCCGACAGCAGCGTCAACTGACCTACATATCCGAATTCACCAAGGATATACGGCACGTGGCCGGTAAGGACAACCTGGTGGCAGACTGCCTCACCCGCGCGATCGTCAATACGGTTCATTTGGGCATTGACTACGCCCTCATGGCAGCGGACCAAGCCTCAGACCCGGAAGTCCAAGCTTACCGAACGGCCATCACTGGCCTCCAGTTGGCCGACATCAAGTTCCATTTGGCAGGTACCACGCTGTTGTGTGACGTCTCCGTACAGGATCCTCGCCCTGCCATGCCGGTCGTCTGGCGCCGCAAAGTGTTCGACGCCATACATGGGTTGTCACACCCTGGAATGAAGGCCTCTCAGAAACTGATGACAGCGAAATTTGTAAGGCATGTCATGCATAAAGATGTCTGCGACTGGGCCAACACCTGCGTGGTCTGCCAAAAGGCCAAGGTACAACGCCACATCAAAGCTCCATTGGCCGCCTTCACAGTTCTGGAGCGACGTTTTGACCATGTCAACGTGGACCTGGTAGGACCACTCCCACCCTCCCATGGTTTTTCACACATCCTGACCATGGTTGACCGCACCACCAGATGGCCAGAGGCGGTCCCCCTGTCATCCACTACTTCGGCGGACATGGCCAGGGCGTTCATTTCCTCCTGGATCGCCCGTTTCGGAGTACCCACCGATATTTCATCAGACAGGGGACCGCAGTTTTCCTCCGAACTCTGGAATGCAGTGGCCCAAGGACTCGGTATCAAATTACAATGCACCACAGCCTACCACCCACAGGCGAATGGCCTCTGCGAACGCTGCCACCGGTCAATGAAGGCCGCCCTGAGAGCCAGCCTCCAGGACGCTGGATGGGCAGACAAGCTACCATGGGTCCTGTTGGGCCTTCGCACGGCCCCCAAAGAAGACATTCACTCGTCATCAGCGGAGCTTGTGTATGGTCAGCCGCTGCGGGTCCCAGGGGACTTCCTACCAACATTGACGGAGCAATGGTCCACGTCTGCCCAGCTTGCTAGTCACCAAGAGGCGGTCAGTTGTTTCGCACCGGTGCCCACTTCGCACCACGGGCCGCAGAGGTCACACGTTCCCACGGAGCTTCACAAGGCTGAATACGTTTTTATTCGCCATGACGCACATCGGGATCTGCTCAAGGCCCCATACACCGGTCCCTTCCGTGTGTTGGAAGCAGGGGACAAAACCTTCATGGTAGATGTCGGTGGTAAACCGGACCACATTTCGGTCGACCGCTTAAAGCCAGCACATTTGGACCTCGACCGCCCATCGAGACAGCGCAACCGCCGAGACGGGGTCGGCCACCCGTCGTCATTACGGCAGACCAAGTGCGACCGCCCGCCAGACCGCCAGCCGCCCAGCAGCCTCCGCCTTGAGAGTACAGGAGTCGTTCTGACAGGCTTGTCAGACCCCCTCACCGTTTGACTTTGTCCATTAAAGTGAATTCTGGGGGGGCGCATGTGGCAGAACCACTGAATGACTCTGGCTAACTGTATATAATTCTCTTTAATGATGTTCTAACACCAGCCTAAACCTGTACCATTGTGTTAGGCATTACTGTGTTTTGTATATAGAGTTTGCATGTACGGGGCATGGCCCCTTTAAGAGCGTGGGAAAACGTGGGCAAACGCGATGACATCACGTCGCAAACCATGGGACTGCCCAGTCAGTCCTCATGGCATCTCCTTTGAGTAAAGACCTGTTTGATTGTTCTCTTGTGTCGATCTCCGTTATTTGTAGGAATTTGTTAATTCCTACACTTTCCCCTTAAATGCATCTATACTATTCGCCTCAACCACTCCCTGTGGCAGCGAGTTCCACATCTCACCACTCTGAGTAAAGAAGTTTCTCCTGAATTCCCTGTTGGATTTATTAGTGACAATCTTATATTTATGGCCCCTAGATCTGGCCTTGCCCACAAGTGGAAACATCTTCTCTATGTCTGCCCTATCAAACGCTTTCATCATCTTAAAGACCTCGATCAGGTCTTCTTTTTCTAGAGAAAAGAGCCCCAGCCTGTTTAATCTTTCCTGTTAGTTGTGACCTCTCAGTTCTGGTATCATTCTAGTAAATCTTCTTTGCACCTTCTCCAGTACCTCCATGTCCTTTTTGTAAGATGGAGACCAGACTGTTCACAGTACTCCAAGTGAGGTCTAACCAAGGTTCGATACAAGTTTAACATCACTTCTCTGCTTTTCAATTCTATCATAAAAACATAAGAATTAGGAGCAGGAGTCGGCCATATGGCCCCTCGGCCATTCAATAAGATCATGGCTGATCTTCGATCTCAACTTCACTTTCCCGCCCGATCTCCACATACCTTGATTCCCCCAGAGTCCAAAAGTCTATCGATCTCAGCCTTGAATATAGTCAAAGACTCAGCATTCACAGCCCTCTGGGGCAGAGAATTCCAAAGATTCACAACCCTCTGAGTGAAGACATTTCTCATCTCAGTCCTTAAAGGCTGACCCCTTATCCTGAGACTGTGCCTGTTAGTTCTAGACTCACCAGCCAGGGGAAACAGCCTCTCAGCATCTACCCTGTCAAGCCCTCTCAGAATTTTATACATTTCAAAGAGATCACCACTCATTCTTCTAAACTCCAGAGAATATAGACCCAGTCTACTCAATAAATATCTATCCCTCTGGAAATGAACCCCTGTGCTTTGTTTGCTTTTTTTATGACTTTATTAACTTGCGTCTCTACTTTTAGTGATCCGTGTATCTGTACCCCCAGATCCATCTGTTCCTCTGCCCGATTTAAACACTTAGGGGGAGAAGTTCAGTTGTGAGCGCCACCCGTTAGCGCCTTAAGAGGGCGATAAGTGGGGCACTAACCAACTAGCGCCCGGGCGCGGCGAGACCTGCGCCTCTCGCGAAATTGAGCGGACATTTAGCGGCGGCGCTAAACCCTACCGCCCGTTCTCCTGCGCACGCAGATCTTGACGTCATTCCAGAGTGCAATGCCCTTGGGGCGCCCCGGACTGAAAATTCAGTGGCGCCCCCCTCCATTCCGCCTGTCGCTACCAATGACAGGTTGACTGGAATGCTTCCCAGTCGCTGTGGGGCTGGTGGGGCGCACTTTAAAGGGGGCTCTTCCTGTCTTCTGTGTGGTAGCCATTTTTGTACCACTCGTTCTGAGAGAGAGAGAGAGATTTGCAGAGAGACAAAGGGAGAAAGAGAGACTTCTGCATTGAGTCAACGCTGTCTGAGGTAGTTTTGGCTTCTGCCCATAACTTTGTAGTTGCTTTGCTTTTTCACCGGCATAACTTTGCTTGCCCACATACTATGGGGGCTGCAATGGCTGGGAACGTCATGCTTCTCCATCACATTGAGAGGGCACAGAGACACAGAGATAGAGTGGCAATCATGGCCAGACGGAGGAGGGCCAACAGGCGTTGATACAGGAGACCTTACCGTCCCAGGGTTTTTCGACAACAGTTCTCATACATCAATATGTCTGAGGAGCAGTGCTTGCGAAGGCTACGATTCAGCAAGGAGGTGGTCACTGAGCTCTGCCACCTCCTCCAGCCAGATCTGCAACCTCAGCTGAGGAGCAGGACGTCTCGGTGGCAGTGAAGGTAACAGTGGCTCTCAACTTTTATGCCACTGGCTCCTTTCAATCCGCTACTGGGGACATTGCCAACACCTCCCAGTTCGCGGTGCATTGCTGCATCTGTCAAGTCACAAATGCCCTCTTTAAAAGGAGACTAGTGTACATCTCTTTCCCGATGACCCCGGACAAGCAGCAAGATCGTGCAGCGGGCTTTGCAAGAATAGCGGGCTTCCCCATGGTGCAGGGCGCCATTGACTGCACCCATGTGGCTTTGCGGGCGCCGCAAGAGAATGCCGAGGATTTCCGCAACCAAAAGGGCTTCCATTCCTTGAACGTCCAGTTGGTCTGTGACCACAGACAGCTGATACTCGCTGTCAATGCCCACTTTCCAGGCAGCAGCCACGATGCCTTCATCCTGTACCAGACTTCAGTGGCAGACCTTTTTGAGGCCCCGCTTCACCCAGGAGACTGGCTTCTCGGGGACAAGGGCTATCCTCTGTGCACCTGGCTGATGACCCTGCTCCATTTGCCCAGTACCCCTGCAGAAGAACGATACAACGAGAGCCATCAAGCTACCAGGAACATTGTTGAGCACACAATCGGCATGCTCAAGCAACGGTTCCGCTGTCTGGACCACTCTGGAGGAGCCCTGCAGGACTCGCCTGAGCGAGTCTCCCACTTCGTTGTTGTCTGCTGCATGCTGCATAACCTTGCAATCCTCAGGACCCAGCCAATGCCAGCGGGCCTTGCAGCACCAGCAGAGGAGGAGGAGGAGGAGGAGGAGCAGCAGCACCAAGACGGGAGGGAGGCACAAAGTGCAAGGGCCGTCCGTCAAAGGCTTATAGCAAGTCGCTTCTAGGCCCCCTCTGAGGGAATGGCTTCTGCCATTCAAAGAACCTGAATGGAACCATGCCGCAGCCCCTAAGCCGGTCAAGGCAACAATGAGTGCAAAGAGCAAACATGCACATTTTGAATAAAGACACTTCTTTATTAACAAAACTGTGTATCCTCCCCGCATGACAAAGTAATAGAAAGAAACACACAAAGAAACAGTCAATCACATAACTGGCTCTCACAACCTGGAGACAATGTCCAAAACAGTAACAAAAATATGACCATGATCCTCGGCCTTCAATAAAACAATGAACAACATTTTGCCACACCTTCTACTTTTTGCCCTTCGAGGGTGATCTGCTTCCCTTGCGAAATTGCCCCCTTCCCACCCTGCAGCTCCTCCGCAATGGGACCCCAGTGGCTGCAGCAAGGCTGGGGGAAGGCTGCTGAGTGTCAGAAACTGAGACTGCAGATGCCCTTGAGGGACGGCCTGGACCAGCTCTGGGCCTGGAGGGCCCGGCTGCTGACTGCTCCAACTCTGCATGGGCGGCAGCAGTCTGTCCTACAGGTGGTGGCAACTGCAATGGAGAAGTGACAGTGCTGGCAGCAGGAATGCTGTCATCCTGGGAGAGGACAGCCAGTCCCCGCTCGACCGACACACTGGCACTCCCACAGGGCAGCACTTCAGCATGCACAGCAATCTGCAGGAGCACAGATTGCTGGCCTGCTGCGGCGCGGGGAGGGCCCCGGGGAAACCTGCCTGATCCAGCGAGGGTGGCATCAGTTAGTGCTCACGTGGCCTCAATCTGCGTCTGCATGAGACCAGCCACTGACTACATTGCAGCACTTAGCATTTGCGTGGCAGACGCCTGTGCTGCACTGAAGTCCTGGACACTCCTTGCCAGTGACTCAATGGATTCGGGCATCCTTGCCACTGCAGCCATGAGCTCAGTGTGCCTTTGCACCGCCTGGTCGCTCATTTCAGCGAGGAGCCGCACCTCTTCTGCGCTCACTGTAGCAGGACTCGAGGCCATACTCTCCCTCTGGGGAGAAGGCCCCCAAGCTTTCCTACCCCCTCGTGTTGCCTCAGCCCGCTGGGTCCTGGAGCGTCACCCTCATCAGACCATTCCCCCCTCTCCCCTCCAGGGAAGGCGTGTCCCCAGTATGGCCATGGGCTGCCTCGGCAGAAGGTTGCGCTGATGGTACGGTTTCCTCTTCCTCCTCGCCTTCAGATTCACTCCCAGTGGCAGCTTGAGGGCCCGCCTCCTCACCTGGTGAATCAGCATCTGAAAGCAGGGAGGTACAAGAGTGGCTTTAGCATGAGGACAGGGTGGCAGCAAGGGAGGAATGAGTGCAGTGATGTACTGATTTGGATCGAGAGTGTCAAAGGATGCTGTTGTGAGGAACAAGTGGAAGGAGAGAGGTCAAAAAGGTGATGACCTTACCATTGCTGGCCAGAACAGGGTCGGCGTCTCCAGTGGCAACGGGGCCAAGCATCCGGCTTGCCACAATCCGGTGGACTCACTGCTCCAGATCGGTCAGGGCTTGAAGGTGAGGGTGGCCTCCCCCGGTCCATTGCTGCTGTCTCCTATTGTGCGACAGCTTGCCCTGCAAGAGAAAGGACGGGGTCTGAGTAAAGATGCAACCATGATCTTGGCTGAAATGCCTCCCATGGTGGAATAGCCCTTACTGCGTGCAGCCATGATCTTGGCTGAAATGCCTCCCATGGTCGAATAACCCTTACTGTATGCAAAGTGCTGAATGTGCATATGAGTTTCCTGAAAGGGCCATAGGTGTTGGAGGAGTGCTGGGCATTGGGGCTTTCAAGACCCTTTGGCCATAAAGCGAGGTAGAGATGGAGGGATGAAGAGGTTTCTGAAAAAGGCACTCACCCTGACGACCCGAGTGAGGTCGTTGAACTTCTTCCTGCATTGCACAGGGGTCCTAGGCACCATGCTGCTGGAGGTCACTCTGTGAGCCACTTCCCTCCAAGCTTTTCGGTACTCGCTGGGCAGAGGCCTCCTGCCACTCTCCGGGTACAGGAGAGATCGCCTGCGCTCCATCGCGCCAACCAGAGCCTCCAAGGCCCCCTCGCTGAAATGCTGTGCTCGCTCCCTGGCCCCCTCCATGGTCCTTGGCTGCAGGATTTGGCACCAGGTCTGTCCAGGCCGAGATTCAGGGCTCCGAAGCGCAGGGTGTGGCTGCAAATCAAGATCGATCCTCCCCTTTAAGAGCTGACCGGCGCCAGCGTGTCTGTGTGCAATCGCTAACTGACAGCACCTGCGCTGCACCCGCCCTCTGAGTTAGTGCCTCGCTCCTCCGGCTTAGCGCTTTAAGAGAGTCGTGCAACGCCTGATTTAGCGCTGCAATCGGCTCTCGGCTCCGGGGCGAAACAGACCAATTTCGCAGTAGGTGGCCGAGAATTGCGCCCCAAATACCGAATTTCTCCCCCTTACTTTCCAAGGAGTAGGTGGCCCCTTATTCCTCCTGCCAAAATGTATTACCTTGTGGTGTACCGACCACAGAAAGGAAACAATCCGTTTTTCGGTCCGTAGACTATAAATCAGGCGTCATGCCTTTAAGAAGGATCACACCTTTAAGAAACTCGATCTGCAACATCGTTAAGCCCAGAGCGGGGGAGGAGCAGTCGAAGCTGTGGACTGATGAAAGGCAGTCAGACTTGGTGTAGGCTCTGACGCCATTTTGTGTTCAACATGCAGTCTCAAGAATTAAACCTTTTCTGTTGAACCTCTCCGAGTTCAGTATTTTTTGCTAGGAGTACGTAGACTCCTACAACCTCGTACTTATCTATATTGAAGTTCATTTGCCAATTACATGCCCATTCTGCAAATTTATTAATGTCTTCCTGTATTTTGTCGCAGTCCTCCTCTGCATTAACTACACCCCCCAATTTGGTGTCATCCACAAATTTTGAAATTGTACTTCCGATTTCCAAATGGTTTATGTAAATGGTGAACAACAGTGGTCCCAGCACCAATCAGTTATACAGGGCCTTGGTGAGACCACACCAGGAGTACTGTGTGCAGTTTTGGTCTCCTTACCAAAGAAAGGATATACTTGCTACAGAGGGAGTGCAGCTAAGGTTCACCAGACTGATTCCTGGGATGGCAGGACTGTCGTATGAGGAGAGATTGGGTCAACTCGGCCTGTATTCACTAGAGTTTAGAAGAATGAGAGGGGATCTCACTGAAACGTATAAAATTCTGACAGGGCTAGACAGATTGGATGTTTCCCCTGGCTGGGGGCTGTAGAACGAGGGGTCACAGTCTCAGGATACGGGGTAGGACATTTAGGACTGAGATGAGAAATTTCTTCACTCAGGAGGGTGGTGAACCTGTGGAATTCTTTACCACAGAAGGCTGTGGAGGCCAAGTCACTGAATATATTTATGAAGGAGACAGATAGATTTCTAGACACAATAGGCATCAAGGGGTATGGGGAGAGAGCGGGAATATGGTATTGAGATAGAGGATCAGCCATGATCATGTTGAACGGCAGAGCAGGCTCGAAGGGCTGAATGGCCTGTTCCTACTCCTGCTCCTATTTTTCTATGTTTCTATGTCTATGATCCTTGTGGAACACCATTTCCCATCATCTTGCCAATCTGAGTAGCTACCTTTAACCCCTAATCTCTTTTGTGTTTTGTAGTGGTGTGTGTGTGTGGTTGGTGTGTGGTTGGTGTGTGGTGTATCTGTGTTGTATAGTGTGGCATGTGGGTGTGCATGGCATTTGTATGTGTGTGTTGTGTGTTAGGCGTGTGTCTGTATGCTATGTGTGTGTGTGATGTATGGTGTGTTTTTTGAGTATGTGGGTGTCTGCGTGGCGTGTGTGGTGCGTGTTAGGTGTGGTGTATGTGTGAGAGAGTGTGAGAGTGGTGTGAGTGTGTGCGTGTGTTTGGAGTGTGGTGTGTGTGTGTGTGGTGAGTGTGTGTGGTGTGTATGTGAGTGTGTGTGAATGTGGCGTGTGTGAGTGTGGTGTGTGTGTGAGTGTGAGTGTGCGTGTGTGTGTGTCAGAGTTGTGAGACTGTGTGAGAGTGGTGAGTGTGAGTGTGTGTGATTGTGTGTGAGTGTGAGTGTGCTTTGGGGGTGTGTGTGTGGTGTATGAGTGTGGTGTGTGTGAGTGAGTTTGGTGTGTGTGAGTGTGTGGTGTGTGAGAGTTTGTGTGTGTGTGTATGGTATGTATGAGTGTGTGTGTGAGTGTGGAGCGAGTGTGGTGTGTGAGTGTGGTATGTGTGAGTGTGTGTGTGTGTGGATTTTGTGTGTGTGTATGTGTGAGTATGGTGTGATTGAGTGTGCATGTGTGTGTGAGTGTGGTGTGTGTGGGTGTGTGAGTGCGGTGTGGTGTGTGTGAGTGAGGTGTGTGTGGGTGTGTGTGTGGGTGTGTGTGAGTGTGGCATGTGTGAGTGTGTGTGTGTGGTGTGTGTGTGTGTGTGTGTGGTGTGTGTGTGTGTGGTGTGTGTGAGCATGAGTGTAGTTTGTGATGCGTGTGAGTGTGAGTTTCGTTTGTCTGTGTGTGATTGTAGTTTGTGGTGTGTGTGTGAGATTGTGGTGTGTGTGTGATGTGTGTGTGTAGTTTGTGTTTTGTGAGAGTGTAGTTTGTGATGTGTGTGAGTGTGAGTGTGGTTTGTGGCGTGTGTGTGATGTGGTGTGTGTAGTTTGTGTTTTGTGTGTGTGAGTGTGGTGTGTGTGGTGTGTGTGAGTGTGGTGAGCATGGTGTGTGTGTGAGTGTGTGACTGTGAGTGTGCGAGTGGGGTGTGGGTGTGTGTGAGTGTGGTGTGTGTGAGTGTGGTGTGTGTGTGGGTGTGGTGTGTGAGTGTGTGTGTATGTGTGTGGTGAGTGTGGGTGTGGTGTGTGAGTATGAGTGTGTGTGAGTGTTATTGTGCGAGTGTGTGTGTGTGTGTGTGTGAGTATGTTGTGTGTGGGTGTGGTGTGTGAGTGTGAGTATGTGTGTGTGTGAATGTGGTGTGTGTGAGTGTGTGAGTGTGTGGAGTGTGTGTATGAGTGTGTGTGGAGTGTGTGTGTGGTGAGTGTGTGTGTGTGGGGTGTGAGTGTTGTGTGTGTGTGAGTGGTGCGTATGAGTGTGTATGATTGTTGCGTGTGTGCATAAGTGTGTGTGTGAGTGTGGTGTGTGTGTCTGTGTGAGAGTGTTGTGTGTGTGTGAGTGTGAGTATGGTGTGTGTGGTGTATGTAACCTGTTCCACCTTAAGAGAACTACCTTAAGAGATGTACTACTTTCTCTTGGCTGCTGTATACTGTAATACCGGTGGTGACCACACCGGTATATAAGTGTTGTGCAGGGATTTGCTGGGCAGTTCAGCCCTGACCTCCGAATAGTAAAGACCTGTTAAAGTTATTCTTGTGGTCTGTGTCCAGTGATTTATAATAAGCTTAACTGGGACACACAGACTTAACAGTGTGGTGTGGGTGTGAGTGTGTGTGTGAGCGTGTGTGTGTGTGATTTGTGTGTGAGTGTGAGTTAGCGTTGTTAGTGTGTGTGTGCATATGGTGTTGTGTGTGTGTGAGTGTGGTGTGCCGTTTGTGTGTGAGTGTGAGTGTTGTGTGTGTGAGTGTCTGTGTGTGTGAGTGTGGTTTGTGTGTGTGAGTGTTGTGTGTGTGGTTTGTGAGTGTGCGTGTTCCTGTGTGTGTGTTTGTGTGTGAGTGTGTGAGTATGGTGTGTGAGTGTGTGTGAGTGTGGTGTGTGTGTGTGACTGCGAGCATGTGTGTGTGAGTGTGTGGCGTGTGTGTGTGAGTATGAGTGTGTGTGGTGTGAGTGTGGTGTGAGTGTGTGAGAGTGGTGTGCTTGTGTGGAGTGTGTGTGTGAGTGTGGTGTGTGTGTGCGTGAGTGTGGTGTGTGTGCTGTCTGTGTGTGTGTGTGTGTGTGTGTGTGGAGAGTGGGCGTGTGTGTGAATGAGTGTGTTGTGTGTGTGTGGTGTATATGTGTGAGTGAGTGTGTGTGAGTGTTGTGTGGTGTGTGAGAGTGTGGTACATGTGTGCATGTGTGTGAGTGTGCTTTGCATGTGTGTGTGGATTGTGAGTGTGGTGTGTGTGAGTGTGTGTGGGTGGAGTGTGTTTGTGAGTATGGTGTGTGTGTGTATGAGTGTGGTGTGTGTGAGTGTGTGAGTGTGTGTGAGTGTGAGTGGGTGGAGTGTATTTGTGAGTATGGTGTGTGTGAGTGTGTGGAGTGTGTGTGTGGTGAGTGTGTGTGTGGGGTGTGAGTGTTGTGTGTGTGTGAGTGTGGTGTGTATGAGTGTGCATGAGTGTTGTGTGTGTGCATGAGTGTGTGTGTGTGTGTGTGTGTGTGAGAATGTTGTGTGTGTGAGTGTATTATGGTGTGGTGTGTGTGTGTGTGAGCCTGTGTGTGTGTGGTTTGTGTGTGTGAGTGTGAGTGAGTGTTGTGAGTGTGTGTGTGTGTGTATGGTGTTGTGTGTGTGTGAGTGTGGTGTGCTGTTTGTGTGTGAGTGTGAGTGTTCTGAGTGTGAGTGTGTGTGTGTCTGTGTGTGTGTGTGTGTGTGTGTGTGTGTGTGAGTGTTGTGTTTGTGGTTTCTGAGTGTTTGTGTGTGTATGTTTGTGTGTGAGTGTGTGAGTGTGGTGTGTGATTGTGACTGTGAGTGTGTGTTTGTGAGTGTGGCTTGCGTGTGTGTGTCTGTGGATAGTGAGTGTGGTGTGTGTGTGTGTGTGGCGTGTGTGTGAGTGTGGTGTGTGTGTATGAGTGTGGTGTGTGTGAGTGTGTGAGTGTGAGGCATGTGTGTGGGTGTGTGAGTGTGTGAGTGTGAGTGTGGTGAGTGTGTGTGTGTGTGGGGTGTGAGTGTGGTGTGTTTGTGTGTCAGTGTGTGAGTGTGGTGTGTGTGTCAGAGAGTGTGGTGTGTGTGTGACTGTGAGGTGTGTGAGTGTGGTATGTGTGAGTGTGTGTATGAGTGGGTATATGTGTGTATGAGTGTGGTGTGTGTGGAGTGTGTGAGTGTGGGTGAGTGTGACTATGGTATGTGTGTGTGTCAGTGTGTGTGTGTGAGTGTGATGTGTGTGAGTGTGGTATGTGTGAGTGTGGTGTGAGTGTGAGAGTGGCATGAGTGTGAGTGTGGTGTGTGAGTGTGGTGTGTGTGTGAGTGTGGTGTATGTGCTGTCTCTGTGTGTGTGGAGTGTGTGCATGTGTGTGAGTGAGTGTGTTGTGTGTGTGAGTGAG
This sequence comes from Somniosus microcephalus, assembly GCF_052327205.1. Lineage (NCBI taxonomy): Eukaryota > Metazoa > Chordata > Chondrichthyes > Squaliformes > Somniosidae > Somniosus > Somniosus microcephalus. Next base: position 137,045,878 of record NC_140992.1, on the reverse strand, counting down.
TGTGGTGTGTGTGTGAGTGAGTTGTGTGTGTGTGAGTGAATGTGCTGTGTGTGAGTGAGTATGGTGTGGTGTGTTTGTGAGTGTGTGAGTATGGTGTGGTGTGTTTATGAGTGTGTGAGTATGGTGTGGTGTGTATGTGAGTGTGTGAGTGTGGTGTGTGTAAGTGTGTGTGTGTATGAGTGTGGTGTGTGTGAGTGTTTGGAGAGTGTGTGTGTGAATGTGGTGTGTGTGTGTGAGTGTGGTGAGTGTGTGTGTGAGTGTGTGTGGTGTGAGTGTGGTATGTGTGAGTGTGTGTGTGTGAGTGTGGTTGGTGTGGGTGTGAGTGAAAGTGGTGTGTGTGTGAGAGTGAATGTGGCGCGTGTGATTGAGTGTGTGTGTGTGTGTGTGTGTGTGAATGTGAGTATGGTGAGGTGTGTGTGTGTGAGTGTGCATTGGTGTGTGTGTGTGAGTGTGCATTAGTGTTGTGTGTGTGAGTGTGTGTGTGAGTATGGTGTGTGGTTTGTGTGTGTGTGAGTGTGGTGTGTGTGTGTGAGTGTGTGTAGGTGGAGTGTGTTTGTGAGTATGGCATGTGTGAGTGTGTAGAATATGTGTGTGGTGAGTATGTGTGTGTGAGTGTGAGTGTGCGTTAGTGTTGTGTGTGTGTGAGTGTGTGTGAGTATGGTGTGAGTGTGGTGTGTGTGTGTGTGTGTGTGCGGGTGTGTGAGTGTGTGCTTGTGTGTGTGTGTGTGTTGTGTGAGTGTGGTGTGTGTGTGAGTGTGAGTGTGGTTTGTGTGTGTGATTGTAGTTTGTGGTGAGTGTGTGTGAGTGAGTGTGGTGTGTGTGAGTGTGATGTGTGTGAGTGTGTGTGAGTGTGCTGTGTGTGAGTGTGGTGTGTGGAGTGTGTGTGAGTGTGTTGTGTGTGAGTGAATGTGGTGTGTGGTTTGTATGTGTGAGTGTGAGAATGGTGTGGTGTGTGTGTGGTGTGAGAGTGTGGTGGGTGTCTGTGTAATTTGTGTTTTGTGTGTGTGAGATTGGTCTGTGTGAGTGTTATGTGTGTGTGTGTCTGGTTTGTGTGTGTGTGTTTTGTGTGTGTGAGTGTGGTTTGCATGTCTGTGTGAGTGTGGTGTGTGTGCGAGTGTGGTGTGTGTGAGTGGTGTGTGTGGGTGTGGTGTGTGAGTGTGGTGTGTGTGTGAGTGAGTGTGGTGTGTGGTTTGTGTGTGTGAGTGTGGTCTGTGTGAGTGTTATGCTTGTGTGTGTTTGGTTTGTGTGAGTGGTGTTTGTGGGTGTGGTGTGTGTGCGTGTGAGAGTGTGGTGTGTGTGAGTGCGGTGTGTGTGTGCGGTGTGTGTGCATGTGTGTGTGAATGTGTGTGTGTGTGAGTGTGTGTGAGGTGGTGTGTGTGTGTGAGTGTGGTGTGTGTGAGTGTGGTGTGTGTGTGAGTGTGGTGTGTGTGTGAGTGTGTGTGTGGTGTGTGTGTGAGTGTAGTGTGATGTGTGTGAGTGTGGTATTGTGAGTGTGTGAGTGTGGTGTGTGTGTGTGGTGTGTCTGTGTGTATGGTGTGTGTGTGTGAGTGTGTGTGGTTTGTATGTGTGAGTGTGTGTGTGAGTGTGGTTTGTGTGTGTGTGAGTGTGGTTTGTGTGTGTGAGTGTGGTGTGTGTGAGTGTGAGTGTGTGTGAGTGTCGTGTGGTGTGTGTGATTGTGGTGCATGTGTGCATGTGTGTGAGTGTGGTTTGCATGTGTGTGTGGACTGTGAGTGTGGTGTGTGTGGGTGGAGTGTGTTTGTGAGTATGGTGTGTGTGTGTGTATGAGTGTGGTGTGTGTGAGTGTGTGAGTGTGTGTGGGTGGAGTGTATTTGTGAGTATGGTGTGTGTGAGTGTGTGAGTGTGTGGAGTGTGTGTGTGGTGAGTGTGTGTGTGGGGTGTGAGTGTTGTGTGTGTGTGTGAGTGTGTTGTGTATGAGTGTGCATGAGTGTTGTGTGTGTGCGTGAGTGTGTGTGTGTGTGTCTGTGTGAGAATGTTGTGTGTGTGAGTGTATTATGGTGTGGTGTGTGTGTGTGTGTGAGCCTGTGTGTGTGTGGTTTGTGTGTGTGTGAGTGAGTGTTGTGAGTGTGTGTGTGTGTATGGTGTTGTGTGTGTGTGAGTGTGGTGTGCTGTTTGTGTGTGAGTGTGAGTGTTCTGAGTGTGAGTGTGAGTGTGTGTGTGTGTGTGTGTGTGTGTGTGAGTGTTGTGTTTGTGTGTGTATGTTTGTGTGTGAGTGTGGTGTGTGATTGTGAGTGTGAGTGTATGTTTGTGAGTGTGGTTTGCGTGTGTGTGTCTGTGGATGGTGAGTGTGGTGTGTGTGTGTGTGTGTGGCGTGTGTGTGAGTGTGGTGTGTGTGAGTGTGTGTGTGTATGAGTGTGGTGTTTGTGAGTGTGTGAGTGTGTGGCATGTGTGTGGGTGTGTGAGTGTGTGTGTGTGAGTGCGGTGAGTGTGTGTGTGTGTGGGGTGTGAGTGTGGTGTGTTTGTGTGTCAGTGTGTGAGTGTGGTGTGTGTGTGTGAGAGTGTGGTGTGTGTGTGACTGTGAGGTGTGTGAGTGTGGTATGTGTGAGTGTGTGTATGAGTGTGGTTGGTGTGTGTGTGTGAGTGGGTATATGTGTGTATGAGTGTGGTGTGTGTGGAGTGTGTGTGTGAGTGTGTGTGCGTGTGAATGTGTGTGGGTGTGTGTGAGTGTGGGTGAGTGTGACTATGGTATGTGTGTGTGTCAGTGTGTGTGTGAGTGTGATGTGTGTGAGTGTGGTATGTGTGAGTGTGGTGTGAGTGTGTGAGTGTGGTGTGAGTGTGTGAGAGTGGCGTGAGTGTGAGTGTGGTGTGTGAGTGTGGTGTGTGTGTGAGTGTGGTGTATGTGCTGTCTCTGTGTGTGTGGAGTGTGTGCATGTGTGTGAATGAGTGTGGTGTGTGTGAGTGTGTTGTGTGTGTGAGTGAGTGTGTTGTGTGTGTGAGTGAGTGTGGTGTGTGTGTGAGTGAGTTGTGTGTGTGTGAGTGAATGTGGTGTGTGTGAGTATGGTGTGGTGTGTTTGTGAGTGTGTGAGTGTGGTGTGGTGTGTTTGTGAGTGTGTGAGTGTGGTGTGGTGTGTGTGTGAGTGTGAGAGTGTGGTGTGTGTAAGTGTGTGTGCGTATGAGTGTGGTGTGTGTGAGTGTTTGGAGAGTGTGTGTGTGAATGTGGTGTGCGTGTGTGAGTGTGGCGAGTGTGTGTGTGAGTGTGTGTGGTGTGAGTGTGGTATGTGTGAGTGTGTGTGTGAGTGTGGTTGGTGTGGGTGTGAGTGAAAGTGGTGTGTGTGTGAGAGTGAATGTGGCGTGTGTGATTGTGTGTGTGTGTGTGTGAGTGTGAGTATGGTGAGGTGTGTGAGTGTGAGTGTGCATTAGTGTTGTGTGTGTGAGTGTGTGTGTGAGTATGGTGTGTGTGTGTGTGTGAGTGTGGTGTGTGTGGTGTGTGTGTGTGAGTGTGTGTAGGTGGAGTGTGTTTGTGAGTATGGTATGTGTGAGTGTGTAGAGTATGTGTGGTGAGTGTGTGAGTGTGAGTGTGCGTTAGTGTTGTGTGTGTGTGAGTGTGTGTGAGTATGGTGTGAGTGTGGTGTGTGTGTGAGTGTGTGCGGGTGTGTGAGTGTGTGCTTGTGTGTTGTGTGAGTGTGGTGTGTGTGAGTGTGAGTGTGGTTTGTGTGTGTGATTGGAGTGAGTGTGGTGTGTGATGTGTGTGAGTGTGGGTGAGTGTGAGTGTGTGTGAGTGTGCTGTGTGTGAGTGTGGTGTGTGGAGTGTGTGTGAGTGTGTTTTGTGTGTGTGTGTGTGTGAGTGAATGTGGTGTGTGGTTTGTATGTGTGAGTGTGAGAATGGTGTGTGTGTGTGGTGTGTGAGTGTGGTGGGTGTCTGTGTAATTTGTGTTTTGTGTGTGTGAGATTGGTCTGTGTGAGTGTTATGTGTGTGTGTGTCTGGTTTGTGTGTGTGTGTTTTGTGTGTGTGAGTGTGGTTTGCATGTCTGTGTGAGTGTGGTTGGGGGCGAGTGTGGTGTGTGTGAGTGGTGTGTGTGGGTGTGGTGTGTGAGTGTGGTGTGTGTGTGAGTGAGTGTGGTGTGTGGTTTGTGTGTGAGTGTGGTCTGTGTGAGTGTTATGCTTGTGTGTGTTTGGTTTGTGTGAGTGGTGTTTGTGGGTGTGGTGTGTGTGTGTGTGAGAGTGTGGTGTGTGTGAGTGCGGTGTGTGTGTGCGGTGTGTGTGTATGTGTGTGTGAATGTGTGTATGTGTGTGTGTGAGTGTGTGTGAGGGAGTGTGAGTGTGGTGTGTGTATGTGAGTGTGGTGTGTGTGAGTGTGGTGTGTGTGTGAGTGTGGTGTGTGTGTGAGTGTGTGTGTGAGTGTGGTGTGTGTGTGAGTGTAGTGTGATGTGTGTATGTGATGTGTGTGAGTGTGGTATTGTGAGTGTGTGAGTGTGGTGTGTGTGAGTGTGGTGTGTGTGTGTGTGTGTGGTGTGTCTGTGTGTATGGTGTGTGTGTGTGAGTGTGTGTGTGGTTTGTATGTGTGAGTGTGTGTGTGAGTGTGGTTTGTGTGTGTGAGTGTGGTTTGTGTGTGTGAGTGTGGTGTGTGTGAGTGAGTGTGTGTGAGTGTTGTGTGGTGTGTGCGATTGTGGTGCATGTGTGCATGTGTGTGAGTGTGGTTTGTATGTGTGTGTGGACTGTGAGTGTGGTGTGTGTGAGTGTGTGTGGGTGGAGTGTGTTTGTGAGTATGGTGTGTGTGTGTGTATGAGTGTGGTGTGTGTGAGTGTGTGTGGGTGGAGTGTATTTGTGAGTATGGTGTGTGTGAGTGTGTGGAGTGTGTGTGTGGTGAGTGTGTGTGTGGGGTGTGAGTGTTGTGTGTGAGTGTGGTGTGTATGAGTGTGCATGAGTGTTGTGTGTGTGCGTGAGTGTGTGTGTGTGTGTCTGTGTGAGAATGTTGTGTGTGTGAGTGTATTATGGTGTGGTGTGTGTGTGAGCCTGTGTGTGTGTGGTTTGTGTGTGTGTGAGTGTGAGTGTGTGTGAGTGTGAGTGAGTGTTGTGAGTGTGTGTGTGTGTATGGTGTTGTGTGTGTGTGAGTGTGGTGTGCTGTTTGTGTGTGAGTGTGAGTGTTCTGAGTGTGAGTGTGTGTGTGTGTGTGTGAGTGTTGTGTTTGTGGTTTCTGAGTGTTTGTGTGTGTATGTTTGTGTGTGAGTGTGGTGTGTGATTGTGAGTGTGAGTGTGTGTTTGTGAGTGTGGTTTGCGTGTGTGTGTCTGTGGATAGTGAGTGTGGTGTGTGTGTGTGTGTGGCGTGTGTGTGAGTGTGTGTGTGTATGAGTGTGGTGTTTGTGAGTGTGTGAGTGTGTGGCATGTGTGTGGGTGTGTGAGTGTGTGTGTGTGAGTGCGGTGAGTGTGTGTGTGTGTGGGGTGTGTTTGTGTGTCAGTGTGTGAGTGTGGTGTGTGTGTGTGAGAGTGTGGTGTGTGTGTGACTGTGAGGTGTGTGAGTGTGGTATGTGTGAGTGTGTGTATGAGTGTGGTTGGTGTGTGTGTGTGAGTGGGTATATGTGTGTATGAGTGTGGTGTGTGTGGAGTGTGTGTGTGAGTGTGTGTGCGTGTGAATGTGGTGTGTGGGTGTGTGTGAGTGTGGGTGAGTGTGACTATGGTATGTGTGTGTGTCAGTGTGTGTGTGAGTGTGATGTGTGTGAGTGTGGTATGTGTGAGTGTGAGTGTGGTGTGAGTGTGTGAGAGTGGCATGAGTGTGAGAGAGTGGCATGAGTGTGAGTGTGGTGTGTGAGTGTGGTGTGTGTGTGAGTGTGGTGCATGTGCTGTCTCTGTGTGTGTGGAGTGTGTGCATGTGTGTGAATGAGTGTGGTGTGTGTGTGTGTGTGTGTGTGTGTGAGTGTGTTGTGTGTGTGAGTGAGTGTGGTGTGTGTGTGAGTGAATGTGGTGTGTGTGAGTGTGAGTATGGTGTGGTGTGTTTGTGAGTGTGTGAGTATGGTGTGGTGTGTGTGTCAGTGTGTGAGTGTGGTGTGTGTAAGTGTGTGTGTGTATGAGTGTGGTGTGTGTGAGTGTTTGGAGAGTGTGTGTGTGAATGTGGTGTGTGTGTGTGAGTGTGGTGAGTGTGTGTGTGGTGTGAGTGTGGTATGTGTGAGTGTGTGTGGAGTGTGGTTCGTGTGGGTGTGAGTGAAAGTGGTGTGTGTGTGAGAGTGAATGTGGCATGTGTGATTGTGTGTGTGTGTGTGTGTGTGTGTGTGAGTGTGAGTATGGTGAGGTGTGTGTGTGCGAGTGTGAGTGTGCATTAGTGTTGTGTGTGTGAGTGTGTGTGTGAGTATGGTGTGTGTGTGAGTGTGGTGTCTGGTTTGTGTGTGTGTGAGTGTGGTGTGTGTGTGTGAGTGTGTGTAGGTGGAGTGTGTTTGTGAGTATGGTATGTGTGAGTGTGTAGAATATGTGTGTGGTGAGTGTGTGTGTGTGAGTGTGAGTGTGCGTTAGTGTTGGGTGTGTGTGAGTATGGTGTGAGTGTGGTGTGTGTGTGCGGGTGTGTGCGGGTGTGTGAGTGTGTGCTTGTGTGTGAGTGTGTGTTGTGTGAGTGTGATGTGTGTGTGAGTGTGAGTGTGGTTTGTGTGTGTGATTGTAGTTTGTGGTGAGTGTGTGTGAGTGAGTGTGGTGTGTGTGATGTGTGTGGGTGAGTGTGAGTGTGTGTGAGTGTGCTGTGTGTGAGTGTGGTGTGTGGAGTGTGTGTGAGTGTGCTGTGTGTGAGTGTGGTGTGTGGAGTGTGTGTGAGTGTGCTGTGTGTGTGTGTGAGTGAATGTGGTGTGTGGTTTGTATGTGTGAGTGTGAGAATGGTGTGGTGTGTGTGTGTGGTGTGTGAGTGTGGAGGGTGTCTGTGTAATTTGTGTTTGTGTGTGTGAGATTGGTCTGTGTGAGTGTTATGTGTGTGTGTGTCTGGTTTGTGTGTGTGTGTTTTGTGTGTGTGAGTGTGGTTTGCATGTCTGTGTGAGTGTGGTGTGTGTGCGAGTGTGGTGTGTGTGAGTGGTGCGTGTAGGTGTGGTGTGTGTGTGTGTGAGAGTGTGGTGTGTGAGTGCAGTGTGTGTGTGCGGTGTGTGTGTGTGAATGTGTGTATGTGTGTGTGTGAGTGTGTGTGAATGAGTGTGAGTGTGGTGTGTGTGTGTGAGTGTGGTGTGTGTGAGTGTGGTGTGTGTGTGAGTGTGGTGTGTGTGTGAGTGTGTGTGTGTGAGTGTGGTGTGTGTGTGACTGTAGTGTGATGTGTGTATGTGATGTGTGTGAGTGTGGTATTGTGAGTGTGTGAGTGTGGTGTGTGTGAGTGTGGTGTGTGTGTGGTGTGTCTGTGTGTATGGTGTGTGTGTGAGTGTGTGTGTGGTTTGTATGTGTGAGTGTGTGTGTGAGTGTGGTTTGTGTGTGTGAGTGTGGTTTGTGTGTGTGTGAGTGTGGTGTGTGTTAGTGTGAGTGTGTATGAGTGATGTGTGTGTGTACATGTGAGTGTTGTGTGTTGTCTGTGTGTGTGAGTGTGAGTATGGTATGGTTTGTTTGTGTTGTGTATGTGCGGTTTGTGTGTGTGAATGTGGGTGTGTGTTAGTGTTGTGTGTGTGTTAGTGTGTTGTGTGTGGTGTGTGTGAGTGTGAGGGTGTGTGGTTTGCATGTGTGTGTGAGTGTGGTGTGTGTAGGTGTGTGTGTGTCAGTGTGGTGTGTGTGGGTGTGTGTGTATCAGTGTGTGAGTGTGGTTTGTGTGTGTGTGTGAATGTTTGAGTGTGGTATGCGTGTGAGTGTGTGTGTGAGTGCGGTTGGTGTGTGTGTGTGAGTGTGTGTGTGTGTGAGTGTGGGGTGTGTGTGTGTGAGTGTGTGCATGAGTTTGTGAGTGTGGTGTGTGTTGTGTGTGTGTGTGTGTGTGTGTGTGGTGTGAGTGTGTGTGTGCAAGTGTGGTGTGTGTGTGTGAGTGAGTGTGGTTTGTGTGTGAGAATGTAGTTTGTGGTATGTGTGAGTGAGTGAGTGAGTTTGGTGTGTGTGTGTGTACGTGTGTGTGTATGAGTGTGGTGTGTGTGAGTGTGTGGAGTGTGTGTGTGAACGTGGTGTGTGTGTGTGAGTGTGGTAAGTGTGTGTGCGTGATTGTGTGTGTGGTGTGAGTGTGGTGTGTGTGAGTGTGGTGTGTGTGAGTGTGGGTGAGCGTGAGTGTGTGTGGGTGTGCTGTGTGTGAGTGTGTTGTGTGGAGTGTGTGTGAGTGTGTTGTGTGTGTGTGTGTGAGTGAATGTGGTGTGTGGTTTGTGTGTGTGAGTGTGAGAATGGTGTGGTGTGTGTGTGGTGTGTGAGTGTGGTGGGTGTCTGTGTAGTTTGTGTTTTGTGTGTGTGAGATTGGTCTGTGTGAGTGTTATGTGTGTGTGTGTCTGGTTTGTGTGTGTGTGTTTTGTGTGTGTGACTGTGGTTTGCATGTCTGTGTGAGTGTGGTGTGTGTGTGTATGGTGTGAGTGTGATGTGTGTGTGTGTGTGGTATGTGTGAGTGTGTGTGTGTGTGTGGTATATGTGAATGTGTGTGTGTGTGAGTGTGGTTGGTGTGTGTGATGTGTGTGGTGTGTGTGTGATATGTGTGAGTGTGGTATGTGTGAGTGAGTGTGTGAGTGTGGTGTGTGTGAGTGTGGTATGTGTGAGTGTGTGTGAGTGTGATTGGTGTGTGTCTGTGTGAGTGCGCGTGTGTGTGAGTGTGGTTGGGGTGTGTGTGTGTGAGTGTGAGAGTGTGGTGTGTGTGTGAGTGTGGTGTGTGTGATGTGTGTGGAGTGTGTGTGTGTGTGTGTGTGTGTGTGTGTGTGAGTGTGTGTGTGTGTGTGTGTGTGTGTGTGAGTGTGGGTGTGTGTGTGAGTGTGATGTGTATGAGTGCGGTATGTGTGAGGGTGTGTGTGAGTGTGGTTGGTGGGTGTCTGTGTGAGAGTGTGTGTGTGAGTGTGGTTGGTGTTTGTGTGTGAGTGTGGTGTGTGTGAGTGTGTGTGTATGAGTGTGATGTGTGTGTGTGTGTGTGTGTGAGTGTGTGTGTAAATGTGGTGTGTGTGTTATAAATCTCATCATTCATCAAGAAAGTACTCATGATATAACACTGGACGGCCAGCTGATGGTGCCGTCCAAGGAGTATAAATACTCGGGCGTCAGCCCCAGCTTCCCAGGGGCATTTTGTAAGACAAGGAACTAGTGAAGTACAACTAGATCTCCATGTTCTGAAACAAGTTGTTTAAAGCCTTGCTTTATGCTCAAACCAAGTTCGTAGTGAGTTTTATTACGTCAATTTAATCAGCTTGATATCAACTCCACGCTTTGGGTGATTCGGGAACAGCCAGCTACAACTTGAACCATAGAAGGGAACTCAGACAAGTAATCGATCCATCATGGAGCAACTACTCAGACCCGCCCGTCTCGACCTGGATCCGAATTCATTTACTGCCGCTAAGGTATGGAAAGACTGGTATCGTACCTTTAGCAACTTCCTTGAGGAGTGTGTTGAGAATGTTCCTAACAAGTTACGAATGCTTGCTAATTATGTATCCCCTCATGTGTTTGATTATATCGAAGACTATGTAGACTATGACGTCGCTATCCAAATACTACAGCAGCTATATGTCAAGTCCCCAAATGAAATTTTTGCTCGGCATCTACTGGCCACAACTCGACAACAACCCGGGGAATCACTTGACGAATTCCTTCAGAAACTTCGCAGGCTCAGCAAGGATTGTAATCTTAAAGCTGTTACAGCTGAGCAGTACCAGGAGGAGTTAATTTGTGATTCCTTTATTAATGGGATTGCGTCTCCCTTCATACGTCAGCGTCTGTTGGAGAATAAAACCCTCCAGTTACAGGCTGCCTATGACCAGGCATGTTCTCTGGACTTAGCAAAGAGGAATGCAGGCACCTATCTTTCACCACGTGCACGGGCTGCTGCTATCACTTTTAGTGGCTCTTTCGATAGGCCTTGGGCAGAAGCCCTCACGGATGACGACTCCAACCCGGCTGATGACAACCCTACCCTAGAAACCTACACTGATGACGACACCCTCTAGCGGCATCTTGGCAATCTGGAAGGAAGTGTTTCTTCTGTGGAGGTGCGTTCCATTATAGGAAATTTTGTCCTGCTCGTAAGGCGACCTGCAATCATTGCAGCAAGAATGGTCTCTTTTCTAAGGTATGTCAGTCAAGAGCCGCTGTTAGTAAGAAAGGCCACTTTTCTAAGGTATACCGGTCGAGAGCTCCTGTTAGTTTTGCAGCTACTATATATAAAACTGCTCCTCCCCCAAGAACCACTACTAAGGTTACTGCCCCTCCTCTCATCACAGCTGTTTTTCCCCAAATTCTGTCCCATGCAGTCACGAAGGTTTCAGTAAATGGAAACATTTTGAGTGCACTAATCGACTCATGCAGCTCTGACAGCTTTATTAGTGAGCGGGCTGTCAGTAAGTTAAAGCTGCGTATTTACCCCTCGGATAGGGAAATTGCAATGGCTCTGACGACACTCACCACCAACTCTTCCGGCTTTTGCCTTGTCGACCTTATTCTCAATGGCCGCACTTATTTCTCCACCCAGCTCAGGGTGCTCAAGAACCTATGCAGTGATCTGCTCCTGGGACAGGATTTCCAGAAACAACACAAAAGACTCACTTTCGAGTTTGGAGGGTCAAAGCCGGAGCTTACTATTTCCAAAGTACCATTTTGTGCGCTTTCGGCAGCTTCGCTCGATGAGCCCTCCTTGTTTGCCAATCTTTCCCCCCAATGTCACTAAATCACGACGTTTCAACCAAAATGATCGATCCTTTATCGAGACTGAAATCTCTCGCCTTCTAGCTGACGGTATCATTGAGCCATGTTCATCTTCCTGGCGGGCTCAAGTCGTCATTGTTAAAAATCCTCTGAAGCAACACAAGAAACGTCTTTGCATCGATTACTCGCAAACTATTAACCAGTATACCGACCTGGATGCCTACCCACTACCACGCATCAATGACATGGTCAATAACCTTGCCAACTCCCAGGTATTTTCAACTTTTGATTTAAAGAGCGCATATCATCAAGTGCCGTTAAAGGACTCTGACAAGAAGTATACGGCCTTTGAGGCCAATGGTCGGCTTTACCAGTTTTGTCGCCTTCCATTTGGGGTCACCAATGGGGTGGCCGTCTTTCAACGGGCAATGGATAGCCTAGTCAAACAGGAGAACTTAATGGACACTTTTCCATATCTGGATAATATCACCATTGCTGGTCATGACCAGAAGGAGCATGATGCCAACCTCCAGAAATTTTTTGACGTTCTCCGTCATCGCAATGTAAACTTAAATGAGTCCAAATCTGTGAAATCAGTACCATCAGTCAACATCCTTGGCTACTGGGTGGGCAACGGTGTCATCAAACCAGAGCCATAGAAACATAGAAATATAGAAAATAGGAGCAGGAGTAGGCCATTCGGCCCCTCGAGCCTGTTCCGCCATTCAATGCGATCATGGCTGATCATCCAAATTCAGTACCCGGTCCCTGCTTTCTCCCCATATCCCTTGAATCCTTTAGCCTTAAGAAATATATCCAACTCCTTCTTGAATATATTTAATGTATTGGCCTCTACTGCCTTCTGTGGTAGAGAATTCCACAGGTTCACCACTCTCTGGGTGAAGAAATTCCTCCTCATTTCTGTCCTAAATGGCCTACACCTTATCCTTAGACTGTGACCCCTGGTTCTGGACTCCCCTACCATCGGGAACATCCTTCCTGCATCTAGTCTGTCCAGTCCTGTCAGAATTTTATAAGTTTCAATGAGATCCCTTCTCATACTTCTAAACTCCAGCGAGTACAAGCTCAATTGTTCCACTCTCTCCTCATACATCATTCCTGCCATGCCAGGTATCAGCCTGGTGAATCTTCGCTGAACTCCTTCCATGGCAAGAACATCCTTCCTCAGATAAGGCAAACAAAACTGCTCACAATACTCAAGAAGTGGTCTCACCAAGGCCCTGTACAACTGCAGCAAGACTTCCTTGTTCCTGTACTCAAACCCTCTCGCTACGAAGGCCAACATACCATTTGCCTTCTTAACCGCCTGCTGCACCTGCATGCTTACCTTCAGTGACTGGTGCACAAGGACACCCAGGTCTCGTTGCAAATCCCCTTCTCCCAATCTATTGCCATTCAGATAATAATCTGTCTTCCTGTTTTTGCCACCAAAGTGGATCACCTCACATTTATCCACGTTATATTGCATATGCCATGCTTCTGCCCAATCACCCAACCTGTCCAAATCATCCTGTAGTTTCTCGGCATCCTCCTCACAGCACACACGCCCACCGAGCTTTGTGTCGTCTGCAAATTTGGAGATATTACATCTAGTTCCCTTGTCTAGATCATTAATATATATTGTGAATAGCTGGGGTCCAAGGACCGATCCTTGCGATACCCCACTAGTCACTGCCTGCCATTCGGAAAAAGACCCGTTTATTCCAACTCTTTGCTTTCTGTCTGCCAACCAGTTCTCTATCCATGTCAATACCTTGCCCCCAATCCCATGTGCCTTAACTTTACACGCTAATCTCTTATGCGGGACCTTATCGAAAGCCTTCTGAAAGTCCAAATACACCACATCCACTGGTTCTCCCTTATCTATTTTACCAGTTACATCCTCAAAAAATTCCAGTAGATTAGCCAAGCACAATTTACCTTTTGTAAATCCATGTTGACTTTGTCCGATCCTGTCACTGTTTTCCAAGTGCTCTGCTATTACATCGTTATTAATGGACTCTAGCATTTTCCCCACTACCGATGTCAGGCTCTACCACCTTTTTTGAATAGTGGGGTAACATTAGCTACCCTCCAATCCATGGGTACTGTTCCAAATTCCATCGAATGTTGGAAGATGATCAGCAATGCATCTACTATTTCTAGGGCCACTTCCTTAAGTATCCTTGGATGTAGATTATCAGGCCCTGGGGATTTATCGGCCTTCAATCCCGTCAACTTCCCCAACACCATTTCCCTACAAATACTGATTTCTTTCAGTTCCTCCCTTTCATCAGACCCTATGTTCCCCGACATCTCTGGGAGGTTATTTGTGTCCTCCTTTGTGAAGACAGAACCAAAATATGTATTTAATTGGTCTGCCATTTCTTTGTTCCCCATTATAAATTCCCTTGATCCTGACTGCAAGGGACCTACACTTGACTTCACCAATCTTTTTCTCTTCACATATATATAAAAGCTTTTACAGTCAGTTTTTATGTTCCCTGCAAGCTTACTCTCATATTCTATTTTCCCTTTCTTAATTAATCCCTTTTTCCTCCTTTGTTGAATCCTAAACTGTTCCCAATCCTCAGGTTTACTGCTTTTTCTGGCCAATTTATATGCCCTCTCCTTGGATCTTATGCTATCCCTAATTTCCCTTGTTAGCCACGGTTGAGTCACCTTTTTTGTTTTATTTTTATGCCAAACTGTGCTGAACCAATTCTGTAGTTCATCCATGCAGTCTTTGAATGTTTGCCATTGCCTATCCACCGTCAACCCTTTGAGTGGCATTCCCCAATCAACTCACGCCTCAGGCCATCGTAGTTTCCTTTATTTAAATTCAGGACCCTAGTCTCTGATTCAACTACTTAATTCTCCATCTTAATGAGGAATTCGATCATATTATGATCGCTCCGACCCAAGGGGTCTCGTACAACAAGATTGCTAATTAATCCTTTCTCGTTACATAATACCCAGTCTAAGATGGCCTGATCTCTGGCTGGTTCCTCGACATATTGGTCCAGGAAACCATCCCGTAAACACTCCAGGAATTCCTCCTCCACAGTATTGTTACTAATTTGGTTAGCCCAATCTATATGTAGATTAAAGTCACCCATGATGACTGCTGTGCCCTTATTGCACACTTCTCTAATTTCCCTTTTAATGCCATCCCCAACCTCTGCATTACTGTTTGGAGGTCTAAAAACTACTCCCACTAATGTTTTCTGCCCCTTGGTATTTCTCAGTTCTACCCATACAGATTCCACATCATCAGAGCTAATATCCTTCCTTACAATTGTGTTAATCCCTTCTTTAACGAGCAATGCTACCCCACCTCCCTGAATATTGAATACCCCTCAATGTTGAGTTCCCAGCCTTGGCCACCCTGGAGCCATGTTTCCGTAATCCCAATCAAATCATATTCGTTTACCTCTATTTGCACAGCTAATTCATCCACCTTATTCCGAATGCTCCTCGCATTAAGACACAAAGCCTTCAGGCTTTTTTTTTAATGCTCTTAGACCTATTAGAATTATTATTTACTGTGGCCATGTTTGATTTAAACCGTTGATTTCTCTGACTGCCACTTTGTTTTCCTCCTTCCTATCTTTTGCTTTTATCCTTGTTTCCCTTTCCTCTGTCCCCCTGCTCAGGTTCCCAACCCCCTGCCTTTTTAGTTTAAACCCTCCCCCAGAGCACTAGCAAACACTCCCCCTAGGACATCCAGAGTGACTTCATCCACTTCAGGAGCTCCCTCCCCCTACGAATCTCGGCTCTCTTTGTCGGGCACTCAGCATATTCGCCTATTATGTGAAATGTATACCCCACTTCTCCGACAAGATCCAGCCCCTGCTTCACGCAAAGTCATTTCCATTAGAGGCAACGACTATTTCAGCTTTCAACCTCCTCAAGCCACAACTGGAAAAAGCCACACTTCGTTCCATTGATGTAAATCTTCCTTTCGTGGTCGAGTGTGATGCATCAGATGTGGCGATCTCTGCTACCTTGAATCAAGGTGGTCGACCTGTTGCTTTTCTGTCCAGAACTTTGCAGGGTAGCGAGCTCCATTATCCTCCTGTCGAGAAGGAGGCTACGGCCATATTCGAAGCGGTACGTAAATGGAGTCATTTTCTCGCTCGTCGCCATTTCAAACTTATAACCAATCAGCGCTCCGTGTCCTTTATGCTGGATAACCTGAAACGCACTAAGATCAAGAATAACAAAATACAACTCTGGAGGATGGAATTGGCCGCCTTTGGATACACCATACATTATCGACCAGGCAAAGAGAATGTGGCCCTGGATATCCTCACACGGGCATTCTGCTCTTCTATGTCAACTTCGACTCTGGCGGATCTTCATACTGACTTATGCCATCCTGGCATTACCCGTATGTTGCACTTTGTGCGACCTAAAAATCTCCCATTTTCTATGAAAGATGTGAAAAGAACGTGCTCCTCCTGTCGAATTTGTGCGGAATTAAAACCGCAATTCTTCCGTCCATCGGACGGCTCACTCATACATGCTACACAGCCTATGCAGCGACTCAGCATTGACTTTAAAGGGCCATTGCCCTCCTCAATGCGAAACACCTACTTACTGACTATGGTGGATGAATATTCACGCTTTCCCTTTGCTTTCCCCTGTCCCAATATGCTTACTTCCACAGTGATAAAGTGCCTTGATCAAGTCTTTTCCCTTTGCGGTACGGCCAATTTCATCCACTCTGATCGGGGTCCCTCCTTCATGCCAAGCAAACTCAAAAGTTATCTCTCCCAACGGGGAATTGCCACAAGTGAAACAACACCATACCATCCCATCGGTAACGGACAGGTTGAGAGATACAACGCTATCATTTGGAACGCTGTTTGTCTTGCGCTGAGGTCATGCAAACTACCAGACCAGCAGTGGGAAACTATGCTCCCTGACATGTTGCATTCCATCAGGTCTCTCCTTTCTATGTCTACCAATGTCACACCTCACGAGCGATTCTTCAGCTTCCAGCGTCTCTCCACCCATGGGAAGTCTCTACCATCATGGTTGGCAACTCCCGGCCCCGTGCTGCTCCGAAGATTCGTCCGATCATCTAAACCCGATCCTCTCATTGATGAGGTACAACTCACGGACGTCAACCCCACGTATGCGCACGTGCAGTACCCTGATGGCCGGGAGTCCACCATTTCGCTCCGGGACCTGGCTCCCTGTTCGGCTGGTTCCATGGACTCAACTGATAGAGGGATCCACGGGGATGATGCCGATACTCTGCGCTCCCCCGAAGATGACGCCCTACCTGGGACATCAAGAGATCTGCCAGCTGCCCCACCGGATCCACTCGGGGAGCCGAGCGCTCCCCGTGGGATGTCCACCCGAGGCCAGGACGCCAGTCAATCCCCGGCTATCCAACAGGATGAAGCCAGTTCTGCTCCTGTGAGGACCCGCACCTGGAATCACGATCTCCACAGCCTCCCTCGGGTCGATCAGAGCAACACGGGCCCTGTTGATCCACCAGTACGGATCAAGCGGCCCAGGGACCAAAACACGATCCGGGGAGACATGCCTTCTAGCCATAAACAAAAATCTAAAAGACTGCAGCTATTCGTGGTCCACCTGATCCGCTAAGAGGAAGTCGTCGGACTTCCAAATCTTTTAGGCAGGAAGAATGTTATGAATCTTGTTGTGTCCGTGTATAATAAGACACAGACTGCAGGAGAACGGTACAACAGGTGTTTACTCAACGTGGTTCACACTGGAACTGATCTGTACAGATTACTACTCAGTGCTATATACAGGTGTGGTCACTGCCATGTGCATATCGTTCCTGGCTGCAATTTTTCTGTTCGGTAGTCGCGGGCCAAGACTGGTTGCCCTACATTGAAGCTCTTTGTTGCCTTCTCATGGATGTGCTGGAATTGCTTAGTCTCAACATCTCTTCGTACGTTTGGTCTGAGCAAATCCAGGCGAGATCTTAACCTTTGGTTAAAGAACATCATGGCTGGGGCCTGGTTGGTGACTGCATGTGTCGCATTCCGGTAGGCAAACAGTAAATTGTCCACCTTGTGCTGCAGCGGAATGTTGTCATTGTACATAGCGTTTATTGCCTTCTTAAAGGATTGTATGATCCTCTCAGCCAATCCATTTGTGGCTGCCTTGCAGGACTTGTTCCATTGCCCTCTGCCAAATAGCCAGAGCTGATGCTACCCCGAATACCAGCCGGTTGTATTGGTAGAGACCTTTATGGGTGTTGATTGTGAGGTATTTTTTTGATGCTTCTTCTACCTCCATTTGCAGATATGCCTGGGCCAGGTCAATCTTAGTGAAGCGTTTCCCTCCAGATAGCGAGGCGAAAATATCTTCAATCCGCGAAAGTGGATATTGTACTGTAGTGTATGTAACCGTTCCACCTTTAAGAGAACTATTTTAAGGGTTGCACTACTTTATCTTGGCTGCTGTATACTGTAATACCGGTGGTATATAAGTGCTGTGTAATGATTTATTGGGCAGTTCCGCCCTGACCTTCAACCAGTAAAGACCTGTTAAATTTTACTCTTGTGGTCTGTGTAGTAATTCTCAATATAACACACAGACTTAACAATGGCGACGAGTTCGATCTTACCCTGCGGCAGAGATACATCCAAGGCAGTTTAACGGGCATCGAGAGGAGGCATCCGCCCTCATCATTCTGCTGAGAAAAGACTCGGGTCTGCAGAGCAAAGGAAGACGGAAGAATTCTGACACGAAGCCTTCCATCAGCAACAGGCAGTGATCATCCCTCTATCACGGTGGTGGTAAGCCGATCAGCGACGAGCAGCAAGTCGGCCACGTTGACTGTGAGTAGGGGAGAAAATAACAAAAAAAAACAGAGGATATAAGGGCGGAGAACTCGACCATGGCCGGGGAAAAGAGCCGGACAGAAGTCGGGGCCAGAGGCGCTGAGACTCGGGCAGCGTAAGGCAAGGAAGCCGCGGTGATAGCAAAGGCAGCCGGTGTGAGAGACCGGGCTGCAAGCGGGCTGGGAGACGCAACAGCGTCGAGAGAGAGCTCGACCGCGACTGGTGAAAAAGGCCGGGCAGCTACCGAGGCCGCGAGGCGCAGCAACCGGGTCAGCGTAAGGCGCGGGAGAAAATAAAAAAAACCGCGGAGAACTCAGCCGCAGCCGGGGGGGAAAGGACCGGACTGCAAGAGGGGCTGGGAGGCACGATTTGAAAACCGCTGGGGGGAGGGCGAACGCAGCAAATCGGCAATCGCCATTACAGCCAGCGGGGGTGAAAGGCAAACACGGGAAGCCGCCATTTTCGGAGGCGGGGGAAGAAGACAAGCGCGGGAAACCGCCATTTTGTAAAAAAAAAAAAATTCTTTTGTTTCTCAAGAAGATCGCGAGGATGCCTAAGCATGGTAACATCAACGATTTCGATCCCGATGTTGAAGATTGGGCCACGTATGTAGAACGCATAGAGATATATTGTAAGGCAAATAAAATATCAGATGAAGATAAAGCACTAACCTTACTAAACTCAATGGGTGCGAAGACATACGGGCTATTGAAGCATCTTCTATCACCAGCTAAACCAGCGGATCAGACTTTCGCTAATATTGTTGCTGTCCTGAAGAATCATTTGAACCCCACACCGCTGATGTTAGCGGAACGATTTAAATTTTATGCGAGAACGCAACTGAAAGAGGAAAGCAACGCGGAGTATTTAGTTGAACTGCGCAAGCTAGCAAAATACTGTCAGTTTGGGGAAAGCCTGACAGAGGCACTGAGAGACAAATTCGTGTGTGGATTGTCGAAAGAAGGAACACAAAAGCGGTTGCTTGAAGAGAATGATCTTACACTTGATAAGGCTGTCACTATTGCAGCATCGCACGAAGCCGCAGCGAGAGGCACCGCGGAAATGCAGCTGAAGGCAGCGGTACTCAGCGTAGATCAAATGGCTTCGGGTACAACGAAATGTTATCGTTGTGGGAAGGCAACACACGATCAGAACCAATGCCGGTTTAAAAACCAGGAATGTAGAAAATGTGGCAAGCTTGGTCACATAGCTAAAGTATGCCGGTCAGGAAAGAAGACCAGCAACAAAAAGTCACCACAGGAAAAGTGCAGAAAGGTACACAAGGTGGCTGAGAAGAGTTCGGATGAACAGAATTCGGATTCAGACTCCAACAGCAAGGAACTGGGTAGTCTGAGAATTCACAACGTGAGTAAGGAAGCTGACCGACAAACTATCTGGGTCACACTGCAGATAGCAGGAGTCCAAGTGAAGATGGAATTGGACACCGGATCGGCGTTGACGGTCATGACTAAGCAAGACTACAAAAAGTTATTCAAACATATTCCCCTACGGGATACGGAGATAGTATTGCAGACATACACGGGGCAAAAAGTATACCCCATCGGAAAGATAAAAGTCAAGGTGAAACACAAGGGCAAAGAACATCAAAGAATGGACTTATATGTACTACCTGAGGGAGGTCCACCACTTCTGGGACGGGAGTGGATCAGGAAAATAAATATGGACTGGCACTCCCTAAACGCAATAACGGTAGATTCCGGAAAAAAAGATGTCAAACCTGAACGATTGTCCAGAATATTGGATGAGGCTAAAGTGGTGTTCCAACAGGGACTGGGAACACTGAGAGGAATTAAGGCAAAAATCAAGATTGCAGAACATGCAAACCCAAAATTTTTCAAAGCCAGACCGGTACCGTATGCGATACGACCTGCTGTGGAAGCTGAGCTGGAAGGGCTGGAACGTTCAGGAGTACTGTCTAAGGTGGACTGGAGTGAGTGGGCCACGCCCATTGTTCCCGTCATGAAGCGTTCATCGAGTAACAAGTCAGGGGAACCGGGGAAGGTCCGCATCTGTGGAGACTTCAAGATCACAGTTAATCCGGTGCTTCACACGGTGCAATATCCGCTTCCACGGATTGAGGATATCTTTGCTTCATTGTCTGGTGGGAAACGCTTCACCAAGATAGACCTGGCGCAAGCGTACTTACAGATGGAAGTTGAGGAAGAGTCGCGCCAGTATCTCACAATCAGCACGCACAGAGGCTTGTATCGATATAATAGACTGGTTTTTGGAGTGGCTTCGGCTCCGGCAATTTGGCAGAGGGCCATGGAGCAGGTATTACAGGGAATTCCAAGCACTCAATGTTACTTGGACGATATCCTGATTACAGGAGATGACGATGAGGAACACCTTGCAAATTTGAAACTGGTGCTCACCAGGTTGAAGGAATATGGCCTTCGAGTTAATCGCCAGAAATGTGAGTTCTTTCAGGAACGGATCTCGTACTGTGGTCATATCATTGACCAGGAGGGGCTGCACAAGTCACCTGACAAGATCGAAGCGGTTGTGAAGGCTCCCGCTCTGGAAAATGTATCCCAGTTGAGATCGTTCCTAGGGTTGATTAACTATTACCATAAGTTTCTGCCATATCTATCCATGGTGCTGCACCCGCTGAATGCTCTTTTGCAGAAAGAAGTGCCATGGAAGTGGAGCGAGGACTGTAAGAAGGCCTTTCGCAAAAGCAAGACATTGATCACCTCAGAGGAAGTGTTGGCTCACTTCAATCCAACGCTACCTATTCGTTTAGCTTGTGATGCTTCTCCTTATGGTATTGGAGCAGTACTCTCACACAAGTTGCCAAATGGCTCGGAAAGGCCAGTCGCATTTGCATCCAGATCATTGACCTCCGCTGAGCGCAACTATGCTCAGATAGATAGGGAGGCTCTCAGCCTGGTGTGGGGAGTAAAGAAGTTTCATCATTACCTGCAGGGCCAGAAGTTTACACTGCTGACAGACCACCAGCCGTTGGTATCCATATTCAACCCTAAAAAGGGCGTTTCCACTATGACAGCGCAAAGGCTACAGAGGTGGTCCCTTTTCCTAGGGGCACACCAGTATGACATAGAATACAAAGGATCGAAACAGCATGGGAATGCTGACGGGTTATCACGCCTACCGTTGCCAACGGTAGAAGAGGCGCCGACAGTGGACCCAGTGGAGATGTTCCACTCAACCATAGTGGAATGTCTACCAGTAACAAATTCTACGATCGAAAAGGAAACAAGAAATGACCCGACTCTCTCACGAGTCTACGATTTAACGGTGAAGGGATGGCCAGCACATGGTGAACCACTGTTGCCAGCATTTTCGCAAAGAAGAGAACAGCTGTCAGTGTGCCGAGGAACTTTGATGTGTGGATCCAGAGTGGTGATTCCACCCAAACTCCAGCAAAAAGTGCTAAAGGAGCTTCACGAGGGGCATCTGGGTGGAGTGAAAATGAAGAACCTAGCCAGAGCGTTCGTGTGGTGGCCAGGTATTGATGGAGACATCGAAGAAATGACCAAGAGCTGTTTAGGATGCCAGAAGGTCCAAAACGCCCCACCACAAGCTCCTCTGCATCCATGGGAGTGGCCCTCATCTCCATGGCAAAGGGTACATATCGACTTTGCTGGTCCATTTATGGACTCAATGTTCTTAATCGCGGTGGATGCACACTCCAAGTGGCCGGAGGTAATAAAGATGTCCTCCACCACCACGGAAAAAACCATCACAGTATTAAGGACCATATTTGCTAGGAATGGGCTGCCGGAACAGATCTGTTCTGATAATGGACCGCAATTTGTGTCCGAAGAATTCAGGAAGTTCTTAAAAAACAATGGGGTTAAGCACTACACATCCGCCCCATACCATCCCGCCACCAATGGATTAGCGGAAAGGTTTGTCCAGACCTTCAAGAAGGCCATAAAGGCCGTGGGTAATGAAGACATAAATCTACAACATAAGGTAGATAACTTCTTGTTGGCATACAGGAATGCAACACATGCGGTCACAAACCAAACTCCCGCCATGATGTTTTTCAATAGAAGACTAAGATGCCGGCTGGATTTGATCAAGCCAAACATCAGAAGGGACGTAGAGAACCGGCAATTTCAAGGCATGAATGAAAGGCCAACTAGAACCTTCCAGATAGGTCAACAAGTATTGGCCCGGGACTACCGTACCGAGAAATGGCAGCCTGGAACTATTTGCACACGACTAGGACCGCTGATGTATACCGTGGACATTGGTGAAAGCATAATAAAGCGCCATGCTGACCAGATCATAGCGTCATCCGAAAAGGGACAACCTACACCACAACTCTATACGCCTAATGATGAAGCAGAGATACCCATAGTATCTACCCCCGATCCGGTGATACTGGAACCAGATGAAACCGACACTGACATTCAAGCCTAATCGACCTTGCCAAAAGAACCTACTACACCACCGAAAACTACCACACAACCGAGGCGTTATCCGGACCGAGTCAGGAAGCCTCCAGAGGGACTGAATCTGTGAACTGTTTTTACATTAAGTTGTGTATATATGTTATGATGTTATGTTTAATGGGAAGATATACTGTTAACCTAAAAAGGGAGGATTGTAGTGTATGTAACTATTTTAAGGGTTGCACTACTTTATCTTGGCTGCTGTATACTGTAATACCGGTGGTGACCACACCGGTATATAAGTGCTGTGTAATGATTTATTGGGCAGTTCCGCCCTGACCTTCAACCAGTAAAGACCTGTTAAATTTTACTCTTGTGGTCTGTGTAGTAATTCTCAATATAACACACAGACTTAACATGTACGGTGTGAAGGACCGGGTTCACTGTTACCTTAAAGTCCCCACAGATGCGAACCTTCCTTGGTTCCCCAGGTGTGCTGCTCAATGACTTTTTCATCACAGTGACGATGGGTGTAGCCTACTCGCTCCAGTCTACCTTGGACAGTACACCTGAATGTTCCAGAATCCCCAGCTCTGCTTCGACGGCTGGGTGGATCGCATGAGGTCTGGCCTTAAAAAATTTTGGGCTTGCATTTTCTTCAATTTTAATCATCGCTGTCATGCCTTTTTGTGTTCCGAGTCCTTGCTGGAACACTTCTTTCGCGTCAGTTAGGATCTTTGACAGTCGCCCAGGTGTGACGTCGTCATCCTTTATGTCAGCCACAGTCAGTGCCTGTATGGAATGCCAATCCAGTTGTATTTTCCGGATCCATTCACGTCCCAGTAATGGTGGTCCTCCATCTTGCAATACATACAGGTCTAGTTTTGGTGTTTCCTTACCGTTATATATAATGGTCACCCTTATTTTTCCTTTGGGGTAGACTTTTTGCCCCGTGTACGTCTTCAAAATAATTTTTGTGTCTCTCAAGGGTATGTGTGAGAATAGCCGCTCGTAGTCCCGTCGGTTTATGACTGTTAGGGCTGATCCTGTGTCCAATTCCATCTTTACCTGGCCTCCTGCTATCTTGAGAGTGACCCAAATGGTTCGGTGATCCTCCGTTGTGATCACATTATGTAGTTTCAGACAACTCAGTTCCCTGCTTTCGGAGTCATTATCACTCTTTTGTTCGTCTGAACTATTCTCCGTCATCTTATGTACCTTCTTGTACTTTCCTTTGGTAGGTTTCTTATTGCTGGTTTTCTTTCCCGACCTGCAGACTCGTGCTATGTGTCCTACTTTTCCACACTGTCTGCACACTTTCTCCTTGAACCAGCAATCATTCTAGTCGTGTGATGTTCTGCTGCAGCGATAGCACTT
The DNA here is from genome assembly GCF_052327205.1 of Somniosus microcephalus. Lineage (NCBI taxonomy): Eukaryota > Metazoa > Chordata > Chondrichthyes > Squaliformes > Somniosidae > Somniosus > Somniosus microcephalus. The sequence goes on along the minus strand of NC_140992.1, from coordinate 137,022,564 downwards.
CTCTGTTCCACATGACATTTCGTTTGTGCCATATTCTTGCGGTCTCTGTTGTATCTCTGCAGCGCCCCGTGCTGCTGCTTCATATGATACCGCAATGCTGAAAGCCTTTTCCAGCGTAAGGTCCTTTTCAGATAAAAGCCGTTTCTGGGTTCCTTCACTTTGAAGCCTACACACAAACTTGTCCCTTAAGGTGTCTGCCAGTCCCGCTCCAAACTGGCAGTGTTTCGATAGCTTGCGCAGTTCTGTTAAATAATCAGCATTGCTTTCATCCTTATGCTGGTTCCGTTTGTGAAACTTGAATCTTTCTGCTATCAGCAGCGGTGTGGGGTTTAAATGTTCCTGTAGTATCGTTACTATGTCTTCAAAACTCTTTTCCATTGGCTTCGTTGGGGTTACTCGATTTTGTAATAACCCATACGTCTTTGCACTCATTAAATTTAACAATACCAATGCTTTCTTGTCATCTGACACCTCATTTGCCTTGCAGTATACCTCTATTCGTTTGACATATGTAATCCAGTCTTCGACTTCATTGCCAAATGCGGTGATACTGCCACTCTTTGGCATTTTGGGTGTGGTTTAAAATGGCGTCTCCCAATGACTTAAAATGGCATCTCCCGTGCTTTCCTTCCTCACCCGCTGCTGCCAACGCTGCTCCCGGCAGTTCTCGTGGCAATGGCAGCGCCCTGTAGGTTTCACGCGCTTCTCCTGTGCTGCTGCCAACGCCACTGTCGGCGGTCCTCGTGGCAATGGCGGCGCCTCGCAGGTTTGTGTGCATCTCTCTCTCCCTCTCTCCGATGCTGCTCGGCCCCTGAACACCGGCTGCGCCCTGTGCGCTCTGCCCTCTCTCTCTCCCCCATCGATGCTGCTCGGCCCTTTGCTGTGCCGATCGATCGGGCTCTAGCCCGCCGCTGTCCAGGAAGGGTCTGCGCATTACCTGTTGCCAGCCCGTTTCGCTGGACCACCTCAACTGGAAAGCCAAGCCTGGCTCTCGACTTCCTCCCCCGCAATTCTCGAGTCTCTGCTGGATGACTGGGCGGTTGCCCGTGGTCAACGCCCGAGTCTCTGGCCTTGACCTCCAATCCACTGATCTCCAGGAACGAATCCCCGGTAGGTGATGCAGAGTTGCAGGTAGGTTCGAACTTGCCTTGTCGCCAATGTTGTGTTCGTGTATAATAAGACACAGACTGCAAGAGAACGGTACAGCAGGTGTTTACTCAACATGGCTCACACTCGAACTGATCTGTACAGATTACTACTCAGTGCTATATACAGGTGTGGTCACTGCCAGTACTGCAGTATACATGAGCTGTAAAAGATAGTTCCCCCCTTAAAGGTATACACATTACAAATCTCATCATTCATCAAGAAACTACTCGTGAAATAATGCTGGACGGCCAGCTGGTGGCGCCGTCCAAGGAAAATATATACTCGGCCATCGGCACCAGCTTTCCAGGGACATTTTGTAAGACAAGGAACTAGTGAAGTCCAAGTAGACCTCCATGTTCTGAAACAAGTTGATTAAAGCCTTGCTTTATGCTCAAACCAAGTGCGTAGTGAGTTTTATTACGTCAATGTGTGTGTGTGTGAGTGTGTGCATGTATGAGTGTGTGTGTGTGTGTGTGAGTGTGGTGTATGTGTGTGTGAGTGTGTGTGTGTGAGTGGTGTATTTGTGTGGAGTATGTGTGTGTGAGTGTGTGTGTGTGAATGTGGTGCGTGTGTGTGTGTGTGAGTGAGTGGTGTGTGTATGAGTGTATTGTGTGTGAGTGTGTGTGTGTGTATGAATGTGGGGTGTGTGTGTGTGTGATTGTGGTTGGTGTGTGTGTGTGTGTGTGAGTGTGTGCATGTATGAGTGTGTGTGTGTGTGTGTGAGTGTGGTGTATGTGTGTGTGAGTGTGTGTGTGTGAGTGTGGTGTATTTGTGTGGAGTGTGTGTGTGTGAGTGTGTGTGTGTGAATGTGGTGCGTGTGTGTGTGTGTGTGTGTGAGTGAGTGGTGTGTGTATGAGTGTATTGTGTGTGAGTGTATGTGTGTGTATGCATGTGGGGTGTGTGTGTGTGAGTGTGGTTGGTGTGTGTGGTGTGTGTTTGGAGTGTGTGTGTGTGGAGTGTGTGTGTGTGTGGAGTGTGTGTGTGTGGAGTGTGTGTGTGTGGAGTGTGTGTGTGTGAATGTGGTGTGTGTGAATGTGGTGTGTGTGTGTGTGAGTGAGTGTGGTGTGAGTGTGTGTGAGTGTGGTTGGAGTGTGTGTGTGTGTATGAGTGGTGTGTGTGTGTGGAGTGTGTGTGTGTGGAGTGTGTGTGTGTGAATGTGGTGTGTGTGAATGTGGTGTGTGTGTGTGCGAGTGAGTGTGGTGTGAGTGTGTGTGAGTGTGGTGTGTGAGCGTGTATAAGTGTGGAGTGTGTGAGTGTGTGGAGTGTGTGTGTGAATGTGGTGTGTGTGTGCGTGTGGTGTGAATGTGGTGTGTGTGTGTGTGTGAGTGTGGTATGTGTGAGTGTGTGTGAGCATGGTTGGCATGTGTGTGAGTGTGGGTGTGAGTGTGATGTGTGTGAGTGTGGTATGTGTGAGGGTGTGTGTGTGAATGTGGTTGGTGTGTGTGTATGAGTGTGGTGTGTGAGTGTGTGTATGAGTGTGGTGTGTGTGGAGTGTGTGTGTGTGAGTGTGTGTGTAAATGCAGTGTGTGTGTGAGTGAGTGAGAGTGGTGTGTGTGTGTGGTGTGAGTGTGATGTGTGTGTGTGAATGTGGTGTGTGTGAGTTTGTGTGAGAGTGTGTGTGGTGTGAGTGTGATGTGTGTGTGTGTGTGTGTTGTGAGTGTGGTTGGTGTGTGCATGAATGTGGTATGTCTGAGTGTGTGTGTGTGTGTGGTTGGTGTGTGTGTGTGTGTGAGTGTGAGTGTGTGTGTGTGTGTGAGTGTGGTGTGAATGTGGTGTGTGTGTGTGTGTGTGTGTGTGTGAGTGTGTGTGTCTGTGTGAGTGTTTGTGTGTGTGGTTGTTGTGTGTGTGTGAGTGTGGTGTTTGTGAGTGTGTGTGTGTATGAGTGTGGTGTGTGTGCAAGTGAGTGTTGTGTGAGTGTGTGTGTGTGTGAGTGTGGTGTGTGTGTGAGTGTGGTGTGAATGTGGTGTGTGTGAGTGTAGTTTGTGTGAGTGTGTGTGTGTGTATGAATGTGGGGTGTGTGAGTCTGTGGAGTGTGGCTGGTGTGTGTCTGTGTGAGTGTGTGTGTGTTGTGTGTGTGTGTGAGTGTGGTGTTTGTGAGTGTGTGTGTGTATGAGAGTGGTGTGTGTGTGAGTGAGTGTGGTGTGAGTGTGTGTGTGTGTGAGTGTGGCGTTTGTGAGTGTGTGTGTGTATGAGAGTGGTGTGAGTGTGGTGTGAGTGTGTGTGTGTGTGTGGAGTGTGTGTGTGCGAGAGTGTGATGTGTGTGAGTGTGGTATGTGTGAGTGTGGTTGGTGTGTGTGTGTGTGTGTGTGTGAATGTGATGTGTGTGTGTGAGTGTGTGTGTGAGGTGTGTGTGTGTGTGAGTGTGGTGTGTGATGTGTGTGTGGTGTGGTGTGTGTGTGTGAGTGTGAATGTGTGTGTGTGAGGTATGTGTGTGTGTGGTGTGTGAGTGTGGTGTGTGTGTGTGTGAGTGTGGTGTGTGGGTGTGTGAGTGTGGTGTGATGTATGTGCATGTGATGTGTGTGAGTGTGATATGTGTTAGTGTGTGAGTGTGGTTTGTGTGAGTGTGGTGTGTGTGAGTGTGGTGTGCCTGAGTATGGTGTGTGAGTATGTGAGTGGTTTGTGTGAGTGTGGTGTGTGTGTGAGTGTGGTGTGTCTGTGAGTATGGTGTGTGTGTGAGTGTGTGTGTGGTTTGTATATGTGTGTGTGTGAGTGTGGTGTGTGTAGTGTATGTACCTTTAAGGGAGAGAACTACTTTTTACAGATCCTATATACTGTAGTACCGGCAGTGACCACACCTGTGTATAAACCCTGAGTAGTCACTGTAAAATTAGTTCTAGAGTAACCCTCATTCAGTAAACACCTGTTGTACCATTTCTCCTGCAGTCGGTGTCTTATTATACACAGACACAACATTGGCGACGAGTAGATTCAAACCTACCTGCAACTCTGCATCACCTCCCAGGGATTCGCTCCTGGAGAACAGTGGAAGGAGGTCGAGTCCAGAAGCAAGGGCGTCGACCATGGGCAACCGCCCAGTCATCCAGCAGAGATTTGAGCATCGCAGGGGAGGCTGTCGAGAGCCAGGCTTGGCTTTCCAGTCACGGAGGTCCAGCAAAATGGGCTGGCAAAAGGTACTGCGCAGACCCTTCCCGGACAACGGCGGCTAGAGCCAACCGAGCGGCACCGAAAAATGCGGAGCAGCATCGACGGGGGAGAGAGAGAGGGCAGAGCGCACAGGGAGCAGCCGGTGTTCAGGACCAAGCGGCGTCAAAGGGGAGAGAGACGAGAGAGAGCAGAGCACAGCCGGTGTTCAAGGGCCGAGCAGCATCAATGGGGGAGAGAGATGAGAGAGAGCAGAGCGCAGCCAGTGTTCAAGGGCCGAGCAGCGTCAACGGGGGAGAGCGGCGCGCAGGAAAACGCAAGAGCGGCATTGGCAGCAGCGCAGGAGCAGCGCACGAAACCCACAGGGCGTTGCCATTTGCCATGAGGACCGCCGAGAGCGGCGTTGGCAGCAGCGCAGGAGACGCCATTTTAAGTCGCAGCGAGGAAGAAAGGAAAGTGCGGGAGATGCCATTTTAAGCCGCAGCGGGGAAGAAAGGAAAGCACGGGAGACGCCATTTTAAGCCAGTCTAACCACACCCAAAAATGCCAAAGAGTGGCAATATCACAGCATTCGACAATGAAGTCGAAGATTGGACGACATATGTCGAACGCATAGAAGTATACTGCAAGGCGAATGGAGTGCCAGATGACAAGAAAGCGCTGGTATTGTTGAATTCAATGGGTGCAAAAACGTATGGCTTACTACGAAACCTAGTAACCCCAGAGAAGCCAGTAGAAAAGGATTTTGAAAACATAGTGTCAATCCTACAGGACCACTTAAACCCCACACCGCTGCTGATAGCAGAAAGATTTAAGTTTCACAAAAGGAACCAGCATAAAGATGAAAGTAATGCTGAGTATTTAACGGAACTGCGCAAGCTATCGAAACACTGCCAGTTTGGAACAGGACGAGCAGATACTTTAAGGAACAAGTTTGTGTGTGGGCTTCAAAGTGAAGGAACCCAGAAACGGCTTCTATCAGAAAAGGATCTTACGCTGGACAAGGCTTTCAGCATTGCAGTATCACACGAAGCAGCAGCACGGGGTGCTGCAGAGATACAACGGAGACCGCAAGAATATGGCACAAATGAAATGTCACACGGAACAGTGAAGTGCTATCGCTGCGGCAGACCAACACACGACCATAATGATTGCTGGTTCAAGGACAAAGTGTGCAGACAGTGTGGAAAAGTAGGACACATAGCAAGAGTCTGCAGGTCGAGAAAGAAAACCAGCAGCAAGAAATCACCACAGGAGAAGTACAAGAAGGTACATAAGGTGACGGAGAGTAGTTCGACGAACAGAAAAGTGATACAGACTCCAGAAGCAAGGAGCTGGGTTGTCTGAAACTACATAATGTGATCAAAACGGAGGATCACCAAACTATCTGGGTCACGCTCAAGATAGCAGGAGTCCAAGTGAAAATGGAATTGGACACAGGATCAGCCCTAACAGTCATAAACCGAAGGGACTACAAGCGGCTATTCTCACATATACACTTGAGAGATACAAAGATTATCTTGAAGACGCACACGGGGCAAAAAGTCTACCCCAAAGGAAAAATAAGGGTGAACGTTATATATAGCGGCAAGGAAACACCAAAAATGGACCTATATATATTGCCAGATGGAGGACCACCACTACTAGGACGTGAATGGATCCGGAAGATACAGCTAGATTGGCATTCCATACAAGCACTGACTGTAGATGCAAAAAGGATGATGACGTCACACCTGGACGACTGTCAAAAATGTTAACTGACGCACAAGACGTGTTCCAGCAGGGACTCGGAACACTAAAAGGCATAACAGCGACGATCAAAATAGAGGAAAATGCAAGCCCAAAGTTTTTTAAGGCCAGACCGGTACCTTATGCGATTCGCCCAGCCGTCGAAGCAGAGCTGGAAGGTTTGGAACATTCAGGAGTACTGTCCAAAGTGGACTGGAGTGAGTGGGCTACACCCATCGTTCCTGTAATGAAGAGGTCGTTGAGTAATACGCCTGGGGAACCAAAGAAGGTTCGCATCTGTGGGGAATTTAAGGTGACAGTGAACCCAGCCCTTCACACTGTACAATATCCGCTTCCGCAGATTGAAGATATTTTCGCCTCGCTATCTGGAGGGAAACGCTTCACTACGATTGATCTGGCCCAGGCGTACCTGCAAATGGAGGTAGAAGAAGCCTCAAAACAGAACCTCACGATCAACACTCATAAAGGTCTCTACCAATACAACCGGCTGGTGTTCGGGGTAGCATCAGCTCCGGCTATTTGGCAAAGGGCAATGGAACAAGTCCTGCAAGGGATTCCAGGGACCCAGTGTTATTTGGACGACATCCTGGTCACGGGCGAAAATGACAGTGATCACCTCGCCAACCTGGAGCAGGTGCTCACTAGATTGAAGGAATATCGGCTCCGAGCTAATCGCCACAAATGCGAGTTTTTCCAGAAGCAGATCTCTTATTGTGGCCACGTTATTGATAAAGAGGGGTTACATAAGTCCCCTGAAAAGATTGAGGCAGTAGTCAAGGCTCCAGCACCGGAAAATGTGTCACAACTGAGGTCGTTCCTGGGGCTGGTGAACTACTACCATAAGTCCTTGCAGAATTTGTCTACAGTACTACACCCACTGAACACCCTACTGCAAACGGGGGTACCATGGAAGTGGAGTGACGAATGTAATCGAGCTTTCCAGAAGAGCAAAGCATTGATCACATCAAAAGAGGTGTTGGCTCATTTCAACCCAGCACTACCAATTCGGTTGGCGTGTGATGCATCACCCTATGGCATTGGAGCGGTGCTGTCGCACAAATTTCCGGACAGCTTGGAGAGGTCAGTAGCCTTTGCGTCTCTGTCACTAACCTCAGCCGAGCGTAACTACGCCCAGATTGACAGGGAGGCCCTCAGCCTAGTGTGGGGAGTGAAAAAGTTCAATCACTATCTGCACGGGCAGAAGTTCACCTTGCTGACTGACCACCAACCACTTGTCTCCATCTTTAATCCAAAGAAGGGCGTTCCGGTGATGACTGCGCAACGGCTACTAAGATGGTCCCTTTTTCTAGGGGCGCACCAATATGAAATCGAGTATAAGGGCACGAAACAGCATGGAAACGCTGATGGGCTATCATGCCTGCCACTGCCTACTGCGGAGGAAGCACCAGCAGTGGATCCTGTCAAAATATTCCATTCGACTATAATTGAATGCTTGCCAGTTGCTAACGCTGGTATAAAGAAGGAGACCTGAAATGACCCGACACTGTCTCGGGCATGTGATTTGACAGTGAAGGGATGGCCAGCACATGGCGACTCACTGTTGCCAGCATTCTCATCCAGAAGAGAACAGCTGTCAGTATGCCAGGGGACCTTGATGTGTGGATCCCGAGTGGTAATTCCACCCAAGTTAAGGGAGAGAGTGCTCAATGAGCTTCACGAAGGTCATCTGGGAGGGGTGAAAATGAAAAGTCTTGCTAGGGCTTATGTGTGGTGGCCGGGGATCGATCAGCAAATCGAGGACCTGACAAAAAGCTGCTCAGGATGCCAGAAGGTCCAAAATGCACCACCACATGCCCCTCTACACCCATGGGAGTGGCCGTCATCTCCATGGCAACGGGTGCATATTGATTTTGCTGGTCCATTCATGGACTCAATGTTTTTAATAGCCGTGAATGCGCATTGAAATGGCCTGAGGTGGACAAAATGTCCCCCAACACCACGGAGAAAACTATTGCAGTCCTACGGACCATTTTTGCCAGGAACGGCTTGCCAGAGCAGATTTGCTCTGATAACGGACCACAGTTTGTGTCCGAAGAGTTTCGAAGATTTATGAGAAGGAATGGGGTAAGGCATTACACATCCGCCCCGTATCATCCAGCCACAAATGGATTGGCTGAGAGGTTCGTACAAACCTTTAAAAAAGCAGTAAAGGCCATGTGCGATAACGACATTCCACTGCAGCATAAGGTGGACAATTTCCTGTTAGCCTAGAGAAATGCGACACATGCAGTCACCAACCAGGCCCCGGCCATGATGTTCTTTAACCGAAGGTTGAGATCTCATCTGGATTTGCTCAGACCAAATGTACAAAGAGATGTTGAGAGTAAACAATTCCACCACATCAATGAGAAGCCGACAAGGAGCTTCAATGTAGGGCAACCAGTCTTGGCCCGCGACTACCGAACAGAGAAATGGCAACCAGGAACGATATGCACACGGCAGGGGCCACTAATTTACACAGTGGATGTTGGGGAGAACATTGTGAGACGCCATGCTGACCAGATCCTAGAGTCACAGGAACGAGTCAACACCATACCTCGGCCATACGTACCTGGTGAGGAACCCAACGTACAGGTCACATCTACCTCAGAAACAATAGCATTGGAAGCTGATGAATCAACTGATGACAGGGTGCTAGAACCGCCTCCGCACCAAGAGCGAGACACTCGGGAAAGGCGTTACCCAGAAAGAATCAGGAAGCCTCCCCAAAGACTGAATTTATAAATAGACTATTTTCAGCTAATGTTGCATGTTAAAAGTGTTAATTGTAATTAGTTTGATATTTAATTGTTAAATGAGTGTTATGGTACTGTTAATCTAAAAGGGGAGGAATTGTAATGTATGTACCTTTAAGGGAGAGAACTACTTTTTACAGCTCCTGTATACTATAGTACCGGCAGTGACCACACCTGTGTATAAACCCTGATTAGTGATCTGTATAGTTAGTTCTAGAGTAACCCTCATTCAGTAAACACCTCACAGAAATCACAGAAACCCCACAGTGCAGATAGAGGCCATTTCAGCCCATCGAGCCTGCACCGACACATATCCCACCCGATCCCCGTAACCCCTACACCAACACATATCCCACCCTATCCCTGTAACCCCACTTATTTAATCCCCCTAACACTAAGGGTCAATTTATCATTGCCAATCAACCTAACCCGCACACCTGTTGTACCGTTTCTCCTGCAGTCTGTGTCTTATTATACACAGACACAACAGTGTGTGTGAGTGTGAGTGTTTATGAATGTTGTGTGCGTGTATGTGTGAGTGTGTGTGTGTATGGTTTTGTGTTTGATGTGTTTGAGTGTTAGTGTGTGAGTGTGAGTGTGTGTGAGTGAGTGTGGTTTGCATGTGTGTGTGTGGTGTGTGTGTGTGTGTGTGTGTGTAAGCGTGGAGTGTGGTATGTGTTTTGTGAGTGTGCTATGTGTGTGAGTGAGTGTGGTTGGTGTGTGTGTGAGTGGGTGTCTGTGTGTTTGGGTGTGCGTGAGTGTGAGTGTGTGTGTGTGAGTTTGTGTGTGCATGAGTGTGGAGTGTGTGTGTGTGTGGTGTGAGTGTGGTGTGTGGTGTGAGTGTGGTTTGTGTGTGTGGTGTGAGTGTGGTTGTTGTGTGTATGTGAGTGTGGTATGTGTGAGTGTGTGTGTGAGTGTGTGTGGTGTGTGTGTGTGGTGTGTGAGCATAGTGTGGGTGTGTGTGTGGGTTTGTGTGTGAGTGTAACGTGTGTGAGTGTGGTGTGTGTGGAGTGTGTGTGTGTGATTGTGTGTGTAAATGTGGTGTGTGTGTGAGTGTGGTGTGAATATGGTGTGTGTGTGATTGTGATGTGAATGTGGTGTGTGTGAGTGTGTGTATATGAGTGTGGTGTGTGTGAGTGTATGTGTGTATGAGTGTAGTGTGTGTGTGAGTGTATTTGGTGTGCGTGTGTGTGAGTGTGTGAGTGTAGTGTGTGTGAGTGGGTGCGTGTATGAGTGTGGTGTATGTGTGAATGTGGTGTATGTGTGAGTGTGAGTGTGTGCGAGTGGGTGCGTGTATGAGTGTGGTGTGTGTGTGAGTGTGATGTGTGTGAGCGTGGTGTGTGTGCGGGTGTGTGTATGTGAGAGTGTGATATGTGTGAATGTGGTGTGTGTGTGTGGTGTGAGTGTGGTTGGTGTGTGTATGTGAGTGTGGTATGTGTGAGTATGTGTGTGAGTGTAGGTGGTGTGTGTGGTGCGTGCGCATGGTATGAGTGTGGGTGTGAGTGTGATGTGTGTGAGTGTGGTATGTGTGTGGGTGTGTGTAAGTGTGGTTGGTGTGTGTGTGAGTGTGGTGTGTGTGGAGTGTGTGTGTGTGAGTGTGTGTGTAAATGTGGTGTGTGTGTGAGTGTGGTGTGAATATGATGTGTGTGTGATTGTGATGTGAATGTGGTGTGTGTGTGTGAGTGTCGTGTGTTTGTGTGGAGTGTATGTGTGTGTGTGTGAGTCTGGTGTGTGTGAGTGTGTGTATATGAGTGTGGTGTGTGTGAGTGTGTGTGTGTATGAGTGTAGTGTGTGTGGTGTGTGTGTGTGTGTGTGTGTGAATGTGATAGTGTGTGTGTGTGAGTGTGGTTGGTGTGTGCCTGTGTGAGTGTGTGTATGTGTGAGTGTGGTTGGTGTGAGTGTGTGTGAGTGTGTGAATGTGTGAGTGTAGTGTGTGTGAGTGGGTGCATGTACGAGTGTGGTGTGTGTGTGAATGTGGTGTGTGTGTGAGTGTGAGCGTGAGTGTGTGCGAGTATGGTGTGTGTGTGTGAGTGTGATGTGTGTGAGTGTAGTATGTGTGAATGTGTGTGGGTGTGGTTGGTGTGCATGTGAGTGTGTGCATGTATGAGTGTGGTGTTTGTGAGTGTGTGTATGAGTGTGGTGTGTGTGGATTGTGTGTGCAAATGTAGTGTGTGTGTGTGTTTGGGTGTGCGTGAGTGTGAGTGTGTGTGAGAGTGTGCTGTGTGTGAGTTTGTGTGTCCATGGGTGTGGAGTGTGTGAGTGTGTGCAAGTATGAGTGTGGTGTGTGTGGAGTGTGTGTGTGTGTGTGTGTGTGTGTGTGTGTGAATGTGGTGTGTGTGGGTGTGTGTGAGTGTGGGTGTGTGTGTGTGAGTGTGGTATGTGTGAGTGTGTGTGTGTATGAGTGTGGAGTGTGTGAGTGTGTGGAGTGTGTGTGTGAATGTGGAGTGTGTGAGTGTGTGTGTGTGAATCTGGTATGTGTGGGTGTGTGTGTGTGTGGGTGTGGTATGTGTGAGTGTGTCTGTGTATGCGTGTGGAGTGTGTGAGTGTGTGGAGTGTGTGTGTGAATGTGGAGTGTGTGAGTGTGTGTGTGTGAATCTGGTATGTGTGAGTTTGTGTGTGTGTGGTGTGAGTGTGGTGTGTGTGTGGTGTGAGTGTGGTTGGTGTGTGCATGAATGTGGTATGTGTGAGTGTGAGTGTGGCTGGTGTGCGTCTGTGTGAGTGTGTGTGTGTGTGTGGTGTGTGTGAGTGTGGTGTTTGTGAGTGTGTGCAAGTGAATGTAGTGTGAGTGTGTGTGCAGTGTGTGGAGAGTGTGGAGTGTGTGTGTGTGTGTGAATGTGTGTGAGTGTGTGTGTGGTGTGAGTGTGGTGTGTGTGTCTGTGTGAGTGTGTGTATGTGTGAGTGTGGTTGGTGTGTGTCTGTGTGAGTGTGTGTATGTGTGAGTGTGGTTGTGTGTGAATGTGTGAGTGTGGTATGTGTGAGTGTGTGTGTGAGTGTGGTGTGTGGTGTGAGAGTGTGATGTGTGTGAATGTGGTGTGTGTTTGTGAGTGTATGTGTTTAAATGTGGTGTGTGTGTGAGTGAGAGTGGTGTGTGTGTGTGTGGTGTGTGTGAGTTTGTGTGAGTGTGTGTGTGGTGTGAGTGTGATGTGTGTGTGTGTGTGGTGTGAGTGTTGTTGGTCTGTGTATGAATGTGGTATGTGTGAGTGTGGTTGGTGTGTGTCTGTGTGAGTGTGTGTGTGAGTGTGTGTATGTGTGAGTGTGGTTGGTGTGTGAGTGTGTGAGTGTGCTTTGTGTGAGTGTGGTGTGTATTTGTGTGAGTGTGAGTGTGTGTGTGTGAGTGTGTGTATGAGTGTGGTGTGTGTGGAGTGTGTGTGCAAATGTGGTGTGTGTGTGTTTGGGTGTGCGTGAGTGTGGTGTGTGTGAGTGTGTGGTGTGTAGAATGTGTGTGTTTGAGTGTGCGTGTGATGCTTGTGCATGTGATGTGTGTGAGTGTGATATGTGTTAGTGTGCGAGTGTACTTTGTGTGAGTGTGGTGTGAGTGAGTGTGGGTGTGTGTGAATGTGATGTGTGTGTGTGTGGTGTGATGTATGTGCATGTGATGTGTGTGTGTGTGATATGTGTTAGTGTGTGAGTGTGCTTTGTGTGAGTGTGGTGTGAGTGAGTGTGGTGTGTCTGTGAGTATGGTGTGTGTGTGAGTGTGTGTATGGTTTGTATATGTGAGTGTGTGTGTGAGTGTGGTTTGTTTGTGTGAGTGTGGTTTGTGTGTGTGAGTGTGTGTATGCGTGTGGTGTGTGTGGAGTGTGTGTGCAAATGTGGTGTGTTTGGGTGTGCGTGAGTGTGAGTGTGGGTGAGAGTGTGCTGTGTGTGAGTTTGTGTGTTCATGAGTGTGGAGTGTGTGAGTGTGTGCATGTATGAGTGTGGTGTGTGTGGAGTGTGTGTGTGTGTGTGCAAATGTGGTGTGTGTGTGTTTGGGTGTGCGTGAGTGTGAGTGTGTGTGTGAGTGTGCTGTGTGTGAGTTTGTGTGTCCATGAGTATGGAGTGTGTGAGTTTGTGGAGTGTGTGTGTGTGAATGTGGTGTGTGTGTGTGTGTGTGTGAGTGTGTGTGGTGTGAGTGTGGTGTGTGTGTGTGGTGTGAGTGTGTGTGTGTGGTGTGAGTGTGGTGTGTGAGTGTGGTTGGTGTGAGTGTGTGTGTGAGTGTGGTTGGTGTGTGTCTGTGTGAGTGTGTGAGTGTGGTGTGTGTGAGTGTGGTGTGAGTGTGTTATGTGTGTGTGAGTGGTGTGTGTGAGTGGCGTGTGTGTGTGGAGTGTGTGTGTGAATGGGGTGTGTGTGTGTGAATGTAGTGTGTGTGAGTGTGTGTGAGTGCGGTTGGTGTGTGTCTGTGTGAGTGTGTGTGTGTGAGTGTGGTGTGTGTGAGTGTGTGGTGTGTAGAGTGTGTGTGTTTGATTGTGTGTGTGTGAATGTGCTGTGTGTGTGTGAATGTGGTGTGTTTGAGTGTGGTGAGTGCGAGTGTGGTGTGTGTGTGAGTGTGGTGTGATGTATGTGCATGTGATATGTGTGAGCATGGTATGTGTTAGTGTGTGAGTGTGGTTTGTGTGAGTGTGGTGTGTGTGAGATTGGTGTGTGTGAGTGTGGTGTGTGTGAGTGGTGTGTCTGTGAGTATGGTGTGTGTGTGAGTGTGTGTGTGGTTTGTATATGTGAGTGTGTGAGTGTGAGCGTGGTTTGTTTGTGTGAGTGTGGTTAGTGTGTGTGTGAGTGTGGTGTGTGTTAGTGTGAGTGTGTATGAGTGTTGTGTGTGTGTATTTGTGAGTGTTGTGTGTGGTTTGAGTGTGTGAGTGTGAGTATGGTGTGGTGTGTGTGTGTTGTGTGTGTGTGGTTTGTGTGTGTGGATGTGAGTGTGTTAGTGTTGTGTGTGTGAGTGTGTGTGTGAGCATGGTTTAGTGTGTGGTGTGTTTGAGTGTTAGTGTGTGAGTGTGAGTGTGTGTGAGTGAGTGTGGTTTGCATGTGTGTGTGTGGTGAGTGTGAGTGTGTGTCAGTGTGTGAGTGTGGTATGTGTGTAGTGTGTGTGAGTGCGTGCGTGCAAATGTGGTGTGTGTGAGCTTGTGTGTCCATGAGTGTGGTGTGTCTGAGTGTGTGGAGTGTGTGAGTGTGGTGTGTGTGTGTGGTGTGAGTTTGGTGTGTATGTGTGGTGTGTGTGTGGTGTGTGTGAATGTGTGCATGTATGAGTGTGGTGTGTGTGGAGAGTGTGTGTGTGTGTGAATGTGGTGTGTGCGTGAGTGTGGTATGTGTGAGTGTGGGTGGTGTGTGTGTGGTTGGTGGGTGTCTGTGTGAGTGTGTATGTGTGAGTGTGGTTGGTGTGTGTGTGGTGTGAGTGTGTGAGTGTGATTTGTGTGAGTGTGGTATGCGTGAGTGTGTGTGGTTGGTGTGTGTGTGTGTGAGTGTGGTGTGTGGTGTGAGAGTGTGATGTGTGTGAATGTGGTGTGTGTGGTTTGAGTGTGGTCTGTGTGTGAGTGTGATTGGTGTGTGTGAGTGTCGTATGTGTGAGAGTGTGTATGAGTGTGGGGTGTGTGAGTGATTGGAGTGTGTGTATGTGAATGTGGTGTGTGTGTGTGTGTGTGTGTGTGGTTTGAGTGTGGTGTGTGTCAGTGTGATTGGTGTGTGTGAGTGTGGTATGTGTGACTGTGTGTGAGTGTGGTTGGTGTGTGTGCCCGCGATCTGTGTGAGTGTGATATGTGTGAGTGTGTGACTGTGCTCTGTGTGTGTTTGTGTGTGAGTGTGGTGTGTGTGAGTGTGTGTGTGTGTGTGTGTGTGTGTGTGTCTGTGTGTGTGTGGCCTGATGTGTGTGTGGTGTGTCTGTGAGTATGGTGTGTGTGTGAGTGTGTGTGCGGTTTGTATATGTGAGTGTGTGTGAGCGTGGTTTGTGTGTGTGAGTGTGGTTTGTGTGCGTGTAAGTGTGGTGTGTGTGTGTGTTTATGTGTGTTGTGTGTGTGTGTATGTGTGAGTGTTGTGTGTGGTTTGTGTGTGTGAGTGTGAGTATGGTGTGGTGTGTGTGTGTTTGTGTGCAGTTTGTGTGTGTGAATGTGAGTGTGTGTTAGTGTTGTGTGTGTGAGTGTGAGTGTGTGTGAGTGAGTGTGGTTTGCATGTGTGTGTGTGGTGTGTGTGGGTGTCAGTGTATGAGTGTGGTGTGTGTTTGTCTGAGTGTGCTATGTGTGTGAGTGTATGTGTGTGAGTGTGGTTGGTGTGTCTGTATGGGTATGGTGTGTGTAGAGTGTGTGTGTGAGTGTGTGTGAGTTTGTGTGTGCATGAGTGTGGTGTGTGTGTGTGAGTGTGGTATGTGTGGTTGGTGTGTGTCTGTCTGAGTGTGGTGTGTGTGAGTGTGTGTGTATGAATGTGGAGCATGTGAGTGTGTGGAGTGTGTGTGTGTGAATGTGGTGTGTGTGAGTTTGTGTGAGTATGTGTGTGGTGTGAGTGTGATGTGTGTGTGTGGTGTGAGTGTGGTTGGTGTGTGTGTGTGAATGTGTGCGTGTGGTGTGTGTGAGTGTGTGCATGTATGAGTGTGGTGTGTGTGGGGAGTGTGTGTGAATGTGGTTTGTGTGTGTGAGTGTGAGTGTGTGTAAGTGTAGTGTGAATATGGTGTGTGTGTGAGTGTGATGTGAATGTGGTGTGTGTGTGTGAATGTGGTGTGTGTGTGTGTGAGTGAGTGAGTGGTGTGTGAGTGTAGTGTGTGTGCGTGTGTATGAATGTGGGGTGTGTGTGTGTATGAGTGTAGTGTGTGTGGTGTGTGTGTGTGTGTGAATGTGCTGTGTGTGTGCGAGTGAGTGTGGTGTGAGTGTGGTGTGAGTGAGTGGTGTGAGTGTGTGGAGTGTGTGAGTGTGTGGAGTGTGTGTGTGTGGTGTGTGTGTGAGTATGATTGTGAATGTGTGTGAGTGTGGTGTGTGGTGTGTGTGAGTGTGGTGTGTGTGTGGTTGGTGTGTGTCTGTGGGAGTTTGTGTATGTGTGAGTGTGGTTGGTGTGCGTGTGAGTGTGTGTGTGGTCGGTGTGTGTCTGTGTGAATGTGTGAATGTGTGAGTGTGGTTGGTGTGAGTGTATGTGAGTGTGTGAGTGTGGTGTGTGTGAGTGTGTGTGTGTGAATGTGGTGTGTGTGTGAGTGTGAATGTGTGTGAGTGTGGTGTGTGGTGTGTGTGAGTGTGCTGTGTGTGAATGTGGTGTGTGTGTGAGTGTGGTGTGATGTATATGTGAGTTTGGTTGGTGTGAGTGTGTGTGAGTGTGGTATGTGTGAGAGTGTGTGTGTGTGTGTGAATGTGGTGTGTGTGTGAGTGTGAATGTGTGTGAGTGTGGTGTGTGGTGTGTGTGAGTGTGGTGTGTGTGTGTGTGTGAGTGTGGTGCGTGGTGTGTGTGAGTGTGGTGTGATGTATGTGCATGTGATGTGTGTGAGTGTGATATGTGTTAGTGTGTGAGTGCTTTGTGTGAGTGTGGAGTGTGTGAGTGTAGTGTGTCTGTGAGTATTGTAATGTATGTACCTTTAAGCGGGGAACTACTTTTTACAGCTCATGTATACTGTAGTACCGGCAGTGACCACACCTGTATATAACGCTGAGTAGTAATCTGTACAGATCAGTTGCAGTTTGAGCCACGTTGAGTAAACACCTGTTGTACCGTTCTCCGCAGTCCGTTTCTTATTATACACGGACGTAACATTGGCGACGAGGCAGGTTCGAACCTACCTGCAACTCTGCATCACCTCCCGGGGATTCGTTCCTGGAGGTCAGTGGATTGGAGGTCAAGGCCAGAAACCTACAGGGCGCCGCCATTGCCACGAGAACCGCCGGGAGCAGCGGGGGAGGAAGGAAAGCGCGGGAGACGCCATTTTAAGCCATTGGGAGACGTCATTTTAAACCACACCCAAAATGCCGAAGAGTGGCAGTATCACCACATTTGACAATGAAGTCGAAGATTGGACTACATATGTCGACCGAATAGAGGTGTACTGCAAGGCAAATGAGGTGTTAGATGACAAGAAAGCGTCGGTATTGTTAAATTTAATGGGTGCAAAGACGTATGGTTTATTACGAAATCTAGTAACCCCAACGGAGCCAATGGAAAACAGTTTTGAAGACATAGTAACGATACTAAAGGAACATTTAAACCCCACACCACTGCTGATAGCAGAAAATTTCAAGTTTCACAAACGGAACCAGTATAACGATGAAAGCAATGCTGATTATTTAACAGAACTGCGCAAACTATCGAAACACTGCCAGTTTGGAGCAGGACTGGCAGATACCTTAAGGGACAAGTTTGTGTGTGGGCTTCAAAGTGAAGGAACCCAGAAACAGCTTTTATCTGAAAAGGACCTTACGCTGGAAAAGGCTTTCAGCATTGCGGTATCATATGAAGCAGCAGCACGGGGTGCTGCAGAGATACAACAGAGACCGCAAGAATATGGCACAAACGAAATGTCATATGGAACAGAGAAGTGCTATCGCTGCGGCAGAACAACACACGACCAGAATGATTGCTGGTTCAAAGACAAAGTGTGCAGACAGTGTGGAAAAGTAGGACACATAGCACGAGTCTGCGGGTCGGCAAAGAAAACCAGCAATAAGAAACCGACCAAAGGGAAGTACAAGAAGGCACATAAGATAACGGAGAATAGTTCAGACGAACAAAAGAGTGATAATGACTCCAAAAGCAGGGAACTGAGTTGTCTGAAACTACATAATGTGATCACAACGGAGGATCACCGAACCATTTGGGTCACTTTCAATATAGCAGGAGTCCAGGTAAAGATGGAATTGGACACAGGATCAGCTCTAACAGTCATAAACCGACAGGACTACGAGCGGCTATTCTCACACATACCCTTGAGAGACACAAAAATTATTTTGAAGACGTACACGGGGCAAAAAGTCTACCCCAAAGGAAAAATAAGGGTGACCGTTATATATAACGGTAAGGAAACACCAAAACTAGACCTGTATGTATTGCAAGATGGAGGACCACCATTACTGGGACGTGAATGGATCCAGATAATACAACTGGATTGTCATTCCATACAGGCACTGACTGTGGCTGACAAAAAGGACGATGACGTCACACCTGGGCGACTGTCAAAGTTCTTAAGTGACGCAAAAGAAGTGTTCCAGCAAGGACTTGGAACACTAAAAGGCATGACAGCGATGATTAAAATTGAAGAAAATGCAAGCCCAAAATTTTTTAAGGCCAGGCCGGTACCTTATGCGATCCGCCCAGCCATCGAAGCAGAGCTGGAGAGTCTGGAACATTCAAGTGTACTGTCCAAGGTAGGCTGGAGCGAGTGGGCTACACCCATCGTCCCTGTGATGAAAAAGTCATTGAGCAGCACGCCTGGGGAACCAAGGAAGGTTCGCATCTGTGGGGACTTTAAGGTAACAGTGAACCCAGTCCTTCACACCGTACAATATCCACTTCCGCGGATTGAAGATATTTTCGCCTCGCTATCTGGAGGGAAACGCTTCACTAAGATTGATCTGGCCCAGGCGTATCTACAAATGGAGGTAGAAGAAGCATCAAAAAAATACCTCACAATCAACACCCATAAAGGTCTCTACCAATACAACCGGCTGGTATTCGGGGTAGCATCAGCTCCGGCTATTTGGCAGAGGGCAAGTCCTGCAAGGGATCCCAGGAACCCAGTGTTATTTGGACGACATCCTGGTCACGGGCGAAAATGACAGTGATCACCTTGCCAACCTGGAGCAGGTGCTCACTAGATTGCAGGAATATGGGCTCCGAGCTAACCGCCCCAAATGCGAGTTTTTTAGAAAACAGATCTCGTATTGTGGCCACTTTATCGATAAAGAGGGGTTACATAAGTCCCCAGAGAAGATTGAGGCAATAGTCAAGGCTCCAGCACCGGAAAATGTGTCACAACTGAGGTCGTTCCTCGGGCTGGTAAACTACTACCATAAGTTCTTGCCAAATTTGTCTACAATACTACACCCACTGAACACCCTACTGCAAACTGGGGTGCCATGGACGTGGAATGATGAATGTAGACGAGCTTTCCAGAAGAGCAAAACACTAATCACATCGAAAGAGGTATTGGCCCATTACAACCCAGCATTACCAATTCGGTTGGCATGTGATGCGTCACCCTATGGCATTGGAGCGGTGCTGTCGCACAAATTCTCGGACGGCTCAGAGAGGGCAATAGCCTTTGCGTCACGATCATTAACCTCAGCCGAGCATAACTACGCCCAGATTGACAGGGAGGCACTCAGCCTAGTGTGGGGAGTGAAAAAGCTCAATCACTATGTGCACGGGCAGAAATTCACCTTGCTGACTGATCACCAGCCTCTTGTCTCCATTTTTAATCCGACGAAGGGCGTTCCGGTGATGACTGCGCAACGACTACAAAGATGGTCACTTTTTCTAGGGGTGCACCACTATGAGATTGAATATAAGGGCACGAAACAGCATCGAAATGCTGATGGGCTATCACGCCTGCCACTGCCTACTGCAGAGGAAGCACCAGCAGTGGATCCTGTCGAAATATTCCATTCGACTATAGTTGAATACCTACCGGTAACTAACGCTTGTATCGAAAAGGAAACCCGAAATGACCCGACACTGTCTCGGGTATATGATTTGACGGTGAAGGGATGGCCAGCACATGGCGACTCACTGTTGCCAGCACTCTCGACAAGGAGAGAACAGCTGTCAGTGTGCCAGGGGACCTTGATGTGTGGATCCCGAGTGGTAATTCCACACAAGTTAAGGGATAGAGTGCTCAATGAGCTTCATGAGGTTCATCTGGGAGGGGTAAAAATGAAAAGCCTAGCCAGTGCTTATGTGTGGTGGCCGGGAATCGATAAACAAATTGAGGACCTGACCAAGAGCTGCTCAGGATGCCAGAAAGTCCAAAATGCACCACCACAGGCCCCTCTTCACCCATGGGAGTGGCCCTCATCTCCATGGCAACGGGTGCATATTGATTTTGCTGGTCCATTCATGGACTCAATGTTTTTAATAGCCGTGGATGCACACTCGAAATGGCCTGAGGTCATCAAAATGTCCTCCACCACCACAGAGAAAACTATTGCAGTCCTACGGACCATTTTTGCCAGGAATGGCTTGCCAGAATAGATTTGCTCCGACAACGGACCACAGTTTGTGTCCGAAGAATTCCGGAGGTTCTTGAAAAAGAATGCGGTAAGGCATTACACATCCGCCCCGTATCATTCCGCCACAAATGGATTGGCTGAGAGGTTCGTACAAACCTTTAAGAAGGCAATAAAGGCTATGTACAATGACAACATTCCGCTGCAGCACAAGGTGGACAATTTCCTGTTCGCCTACTGGAATGCGACACATGCAGTCACCAACCAGGCCCCCACCATGATGTTCTTTAACCGAAGGTTAAGATCTCACCTGGATTTGCTCAGACCAAACGTACGAAGAGATGTTGAGAGTAAGCAATTCCAGCACATCCATGAGAAGCCAACAAGGAGCTTCAATGTAGGGCAACCAGTCTTGGCCCGCGACTACCGAACGGAAAAATGGCAGCCAGGAACGATATGCACACGGCAGGGCCCACTAATGTACACAGTGGACGTTGGGGAGAGCATCGTGAGACGCCATGCTGACCAGATCCTAGAGTCACAGGAACAATTCAACCCCATGCCTCGCTCATACGTACCTGGTGGTGAACCCGATGTACAGGTAGCATCTACCCCAGAAACAGTAGCATTGGAAGCTGATGAACCAACCGACGACAGGGGGCCAGAATCGCCTCTGCACCAAGAGCAAGACACTCGGGAAAGGCGCTATCCAGAAAGGATCAGGAAGCTTCCCCAAAGACTGAATTTTTTAAGACTATTTTCAGCTAATGTTGCATGTTAAAAGTGTTAATTGTAATTAGTTTGATATTTAATTGTTAAATGAGTGTTATGGTACTGTTAATCTAAAAGGGGAGGAATTGTAATGTCTCCTTTAAGGGGGGAACTACTTTTTACAGCTCATGTATACTGTTGTACCGGCAGTGACCACACCTGTATATAACGCTGAGTAGTAATCTGGACAGATCATTTGCAGTTTGAGCCACATTGAGTAAACACCTGTTGTACCGTTCTCCGCAGTCCGTTTCTTATTATACACGGACGTAACAAGTATGGTGTGTGTGTTTGTGCAGTTTGTGTGAGTGTGGTGTGTCTGTGAATATGGTGTGTGTGAGTGTGTGTATGTGGTTTGTATGTGTGAGTGTGGTGTGTGAGTGTTGTGTGCCTGTCAGTATGGTGTGTGTGTGAGTGTGTGTGTGGTTTGTATATGTGAGTGTGTGTGGGTGAGCGTGCTTTGTGTGTGTGAGTGTGGTATGTTTTTGTGTGAGTGTGCTATGTGTGTGAGTGTGTGTGTGAGAGTGTGGTTGGTGTGTGTGTGTGAGTGGGTGTGTGTGTATGAGTGTGGTGTGTGTGGAATGTGTGTGTGCGAATGTGCTTTGTGTGTGTTTGCGTGTGCGTGAGTGTGAGTGTGTGTGTGAGTGTGCTGTGCTTGAGTTTGTTTGTGCATGAGTGTGGAGTGTGTGAGTGTGTGGAGTGTGTGAGTGTGGTGTGTGTTTGTGGTGTGTGTGTGTGTGTGTGTGAGTGTGTGTGTGTGAGTGTGTGTGTGAATGTGAGTGTGTGTTAGTATGGTTTTGTGTGTGGTGTGTTTGAGTGTTAGTGTGTGAGTGTGAGTGTGTGTGTGTGTGAGTGTGCTGTGTGTGAGTTATGTGTGTGCATGAGTGTGGAGTGTGTGACTGTGTGGAGTCTGTGTGTGTGAATGTGATGTGTGTGTGTGAATGTGGTGTGAGTGAGTGAGTGAGTGAGTGGTGTGTGTGTGCGTGTTGTGTGTGTATAAGTGTGGGGTGTGTGGATGTGTATGAGTGTGTGTGTGTATGAGTGTGGGGTTTGTAAGTGTGTGGAGTGTGTGTGTGAGCGTGTGTGTTGTGAGTGTGGTTTGCATCTGTGTGTGTGGTGTGTGCGTGCGAAAGTGGTGTGTGTGTGTTTAGGTGTGCATCAGTGTGAGTGTGTGTGTGTGAGTGTGCTGTGTGTGAGTTTGTGTGTGCATGAGTGTGGAGTGTGTGTTTGTGAATGGTGTGTGTGTGTGTGAGTGTGTGTGTGGTGTGAGTGTGGTATGTGTGTGTGGTGTGAGTGTGGTATGTGTGTGTGGTGTGTGTGTGAGTGTGTGTGTGTTGTGAGTGTGGTGTGTGTTTGTGTGTGTGGTGTGAGTGTGGTTGAAGTGTGTGTGTGAGTGTGGTATGTGTGAGTGTGTGTGTGAATATGGTTTTGTGTGTGGTGTGTTTGAGTGTGTGTGTGTGAGTGAGTGTGGTTTGCATGTGTGTGTGTGTACGAATGTGGTGTGTGTGTGTTTGTGTGTGCGTGAGTATGTGTGTGTGAGTGTGCTGTGTGTGAGTTTGTGGAGTGTTTGTGTGTGACTATGGTGTGTGTGTGTGTGGTGTGAGTGTGGTGTGTGTGTGGTGTGAGTGTGGTTGGTGTGTGTGTGTGAGTGTGGTATGTGAGCGTGTGTGAGTGTGGCTGGTGTGTGTCTGTGTGAGTGTGTGAGTGTGGTGTCTGAGTGTGTGCATATATGAGTGTGGTGTGTGTGGAGTGTGTGTGTGTGAATGTGGTGTGTGTGGGTGTGTGTGAGTGTGAGTGTGTGTCAGTATTGGTGTGTGTGAGTGTGGTGTGTGTATGTGGATGAGTGTGGTGTGATTGTGAGTGTGTATGTGGTTTGAGTGTGGTGTGTGTGTGCATGTGGTTGATGTGTGTGAGTGTGGTATGTGTGAGTGTGTGTGTGAGTGTGGTTTGTGTGTGTCTGTGTGAGTGTGTGTGTGAGTGTGTGTGAGTGTGGTTGGTGTGTGTGAGTGTGGGTGTGTGTGAATGTGATGTGCATGTGTGGTGTGATGTGTGTGCCTGTGATCTGTGTGAGTGTGATATGTGTGAGTGTGTGACTGTGGTGTGTGTGTGTGTGTGTGAGTGTGGTGTGTGTGTGTGAGTGTGTGTGTGAGTGTGGTATTGTGAGTGTGTGAGTGTGACGTATGTAAGTGTGGTGTGTCTATGAGTATGGTGTGTGTGTGAGTGTGTGTGTGGTTTGTATATGCGAGTGTGTGGATGTGAGCGTGGTTTTTGTGTGTGAGTGTGGTTTGTGTATGTGTGAGTGTGGAGTGTGTGAGTGTTGTGTGTGGTTTGTGTGTGTGAGTGTGAGTATCGTGTGGTGTGAGTGTGTTGTGTGTGTGCAGTTTGTGTGTGTGAATGTGAGTGTGTGTTAGTGTTGTGTGTGTGTGAGTGTGTGTGTGAGTATGGTTTTGTGTGTGGTGTGTTTGAGTGTTAGTGTGTGAGTGTGTGTGAGTGAGTGTGGTTTGCATGTGTGTGTGAGGAGTATGTGGGTGTGTGTGTGTCAGTGTGTGAGTGTGGTGTGTGCTTGTGTGAGTGTGCTATGTGTGTGAGTGTGTGTGTGTGAGTGTGGTTGGTGTGTGTATGTGAGTGGGTGTGTGTGTGTGTGAGTGTGGAGTGTGTGTGAGTGTGTGTGTGCGAATGTGGTGTGTGTGTGTTTGGGTGTGCGTGAGTGTTAGTGTGTGTGTGTGGGAGTGTGCTGTGTGTGAATTTGTGTGTGCATGAGTGTGAAGTGTGTGAGTGTGTGGAGTGTGTGTGTGTGAATGTGGTGTGTGTGTGTGAGTGTGTGTGGTGTGAGCATGGTGTGTTTGTGTGGTGTGAGTGTGGTTGGTGTGTGTGAGTGTGGTATGTGTGAGTGTGTGTGTGAGTGTGTGTGTGAGTGTGGTTGGTGTGTGTCTGTGTGAGTGTAGTGTGTTTGAGTGTGTGCATGTATGAGTGTGTGGGGTGTGTGTGAGTGTGGTATGTGTGAGTGTGTGTGTGAGTGTGTGTGTGAGTGTGGTTGGTGTGTGTCTGTGTGAGTGTGTGAGTGTGGTGTGTTTGAGTGTGTGCATGTATGAGTGTGTGGAGTGTGTGTGTGTGAATGTGGTTTTTGTGTGGGTGTGGTGTGAGTGTGGTGTGTGTGTGTGTGTGTGTGTGTGTGTGTGTGTGTGTGTGTTGTGTGAGTGTGTGTGTGTGGTGTGTGTTTGTGTGTGTGGTGTGAGTGTGGTTGATGTGTGTGTGTGAGTGTGGTATGTGTGAGTGTGTGTGAGTGTGGTTGCTGTGTGTATGTGTGAGTGTTGTGTGTTGTGTATGTGCAATTTGTGTGTGTGAATGTGAGTGTGTGTTAGTGTTGTGTGTGGTTTTGAGTGTGGTGTGTTTGAGTGTTACTATTTGAGTGTGAGTGTGTGTGAGTGAGTGTGGTTTGCATGTGTGTGTGTGGTGTGTGTGGGTGTGTGTGTGTGTCAGTGTGTGAGTATGGTGTGTGTAAGTGTGGTGTGTCTATGAGTATGGTGTGTGTGTGAGTGTGTGTGTGGTTTGTATATGCAAGTGTGTGGATGTGAGCATGGTTTTTGTGTGTGAGTGTGGTTTGTGTGTATGTGAGTGTGGAGTGTGTGAGTGTTGTGTGTGGTTTGTGTGTGTGAGTGTGATTATCGTGTGGTGTGAGTGTGTTGTGTGTGTGAATGTGAGTGTGTGTTAGTGTTGTGTGTGTGTGAGTGAGTGTGGTTTGCATGTGTGTGTGAGATGTATGTGGGTGTGTGTGTGTGTGAGTGTGTGAGCGTGGTGTGTGCTTGTGTGAGTGTGCTATGTGTGTGAGTGTGTGTGTGTGAGTGTGGTTGGTGTGTGTGTGCGAATGTGGTGTGTGTGTGTTTGGGTGTGCGTGAGTGTTAGTGTGTGTGTGTGGGAGTGTGCTGTGTGTGAGTTTGTGTGTGCATGAGTGTGAAGTGTGTGAGTGTGTGGAGTGGGTGTGTGTGAATGTGGTGTGTGTGTGTGTGTGGTGTGAGTGTGGTGTGTCTGTGGTGTGAGTGTGGTTGGTGTGTGTGTGTGAGTGTGGTATGTGTGAGTGTGTGTGTGAGTGTGGTTGGTGTGTGTCTGTGAGTGTGTGAGTGTGTGTGGATGTGTATGAGTGTGTTTGTGTATGAGTGTGGGGTGTGTGAGTGTGTGTGGTGTGAGTGTGGTGTGTGTGGGTGTCAGTGTGTGAGTGTGGTGTGTGTCTGTGTGAGTCTGCTATGTGTGTGAGTGTGTGTGTGTGAGTGTGGTTTGTGTGGAGAGTGTGTGTGAGTGAGTGTGTGTGAGTGTGCTGTGTGTGAGTTTGTGTGTGCATGAGTGTGTGAGTGTGTGAGAGTGTGGAGTGTGGTGTGTGTGTGTGGTGTGTGTGTGGTGTGAGTGTAGTGTGTGGTGTGAGTGTGGTGTGTGTGAGTGTGTGGAGTGTGTGTGGTGTGTGTGTGAGTGTGTGGAGTGTGTGTGGTGTGTGAGTGTGTGGAGTGTGTGTGGTGTGAGTGTGGTGTGTGTGTGGTGTGAGTGTGGTGTGTGTGTGTGGTGTGAGTGTGGTGTGTGTGAGTGTGGTGTGTGTGTGTGTGTGAGTGTGTGTGTGGTGTGAGTGTGGTGTGTGTGTGTGTGTGTGTGGTGTGAGTGTGGTGTGTGTGTGTGGTGTGAGTGTGGTGTGTGTGAGTGTGGTGTGTGTGTGTGGTGTGTGTGAGTGTGGTGTGAGTGTGGTGTGTGTGAGTGTGGTGTGTGTGAGCATGTGGAGTGTGTGTGGTGTGAGTGTGGTGTGTGTGTGTGTGTGAGTGTGTGTGTGGTGCGAGTGTGGTGTGTGTGTGTGTGTGAGTGTGTGTGTGGTGTGAGTGTGGTGTGTGTGTGTGGTGTGAGTGTGTTGTGTATTTTGAATGTGTATTAGAATTGTCCCACATGGGATACCGTAGTGGTGATTTGCAATGCACTATGGGAAATGTAGTGATTAGAGTGAAGAAGCACATTGTAAATAAAATGGCCGTTAACTAAACTCTCCACCCCGGAGTCCTTCTTAATTGTTATATAGGTAAGGGTATAAAACCCCTTGAGACACAATATAACTGGCGACGAGGTTGACGGACTTGCGCATCACTTTGCACTGGAATCGGCGATGTTTAAAGTAAGAAGTTCCTGTCTTTTCTTAATGGCGCGCCTGCAGTTTAGTGCTGGTGCAATCGCCTCGTAAAGGTGGCGGTTCGTGTGTTACACAAATAAGAAGGGGGAGAGTAATGATACAGTGAAACGAAGTGGAGGAAAAGGACTGTAAGAAATTATTAAAAAGTGGAGGAAAAGGACTGTAAAGAAAAAAAAGATAACAAAATTGTAGTGTATGTACCTTGAAGAAGGAACTATATTCTGCAGCCCCTGTATACTGCAGTACCAGTAGTGACCACCCCTGTATATAAGCCTGTGTAGTAACTTTGTATAGTAGTTCCAGTTTTGTCTCCATTCAGTAAACACCTGTTATAACCAACTTCTGCAGTCCGTGTCTCAATTACACACGGACGTTACACTGGCGACGAACAAATCCGAACTTACCTACAGTTCTGCACCACCTCACGGGGATCCATCCCTGAAGAGAAGTTGTTAGAGGTCGAGGCCAGAAGGAAGAAAAAAACAAACATAAGAAACGGGCGTCGACCGTGGGCAACCGCCCTCTGATTCATCGAATTCAAAGATTTGCAGGAGAGGCTGTCGAGAGCTGGGCTTGGCTATCCAGTCTATGGTGTTCCAGCTAATCGGGCTGGTGGCAGGTAGTACACTGATCCTTCCTGGGCTGCGGCGGGCTAGAGCTCGATCGGGTGGCTTTTCAACGGGGCCGAGCAGCGTTGTCGGGAAGAGGAGAGAGAGAGAGAGGGTGGAGCACACAGGGCGCGGCCGGTGCTACGAAGCCGGGCAGCGTACAGACCCGAGAAGAGGGAGGAAAGTGTCCCATAGGGTCTGCTCTGACGACGGGAACAGTAATTAAAATTAAAGAAATTAGAAGCACAGAAAGCCGCGAGGAGCTGCAGTTTGCCACGGGGACCGCGGAGAGCGGTGTTGGCAGCAGCGCGGGGGGGAAGTGCGGGAAGACCATAGGGCGTCGCCATCAAGGCATAAAAATGCCAGCAACAGTGCTAGCAGCAGCGGAAAAGACAGAAAACGCGGGAGGCGCCATCTTAATCCAGCGGGGAAGAAGGCAAAGCGCGGGAGGCGCCATTTTGTTCAATCGGGGAAGAAGGCAAAGCGCGGGAGGTGCCATCTTAGATCTCCAAGATGCCGAAGACTGGCAATATCACTGCCTTCGATAATGCAATAGAAGACTGGACCATGTATGTGGAAAGAGTCGAAGTATATTGCAAGGCAAATGAAGTAGCCGATGAGAAAAAGGCATCGGTACTACTAAACTTAATGGGCGCAAGAACGTACAGCCTATTGCGGAACCTGATCACTCCAGTCAAACCGATGGCGAAGAGTTTTAACGAAATTGTTGATATCCTACAGGAACACCTGAATCCTACACCGCTGCTGATAGCAGAAAGATTTAAATTCCACAAGAGAAATCAGCATAAAGATGAGAGCAATGCTGACTACCTTACAGAACTACGCAAGCTATCAAAGCACTGCCAGTTCGGAGCAGGACTGGCAGATACCCTACGGGACAAATTTGTCTGTGGACTCCTGAGTGAAGGAACCCAGAAGAGGTTACTCTCAGAGAAAGAGCTGACGCTAGATAAGGCTTTCAGCATGGCAGTATTGTACGAAGCAGCAGCAAGGGGAGCTGCGGAAATACAGCAAAAGCCACAGGAATACGGCACCCATGAAATGACACGGGGATTTGAAAAATGTTATCGCTGCGGCAGAACAATCCATGACCAGAAGGACTGCTGGTCCAAGGACAAAACATGCAGGCAATGTGGAAAGATGGGACACATTGCACGAGTTTGCAGGTCCGGGAAGAAGACTAACGACAACAAAAAGACTACTAAGGAAAAGTACAGGAAAGTACAAAAGATGACGGACAGTTGTTCCGAAGACAAGAAGAGCGATAATAAATCCGGGAACAAGAGACTAAGCTGTCTCAAACTACACAACGTAATCACAAAAGAGGATCACCGAACCATTTGGGTCACCCTCACGATAGCAGGGTCCCAAGTCAAAATGGAATTGGATACAGGATCAGCCCTGACCGTCATGAATCGATGAGACTACGAGCGGCTATTCTCACACATACACTTGAAAGACACATCCATTGTCTTGAAGACATATACAGGGCAGAAAGTATACCCCAGAGGAAAAGTAAGGGTGCCTGTCGAATACAACGGCAAGGAAATACAGAAATTGTATCTGTACATACTGCAAGATGGTGGACCACCGTTATTGGGATGTGAATGGATCAGAAAGATAAGTTTAGACTGGCACTCCATTCAGGCACTGACGGTGGCTGGTAAAAAGGATGACGACGTCACACCTGGACGATTGTCAAAAATATTGGCTAACGCTAAAGAGGTATTTCAACAAGAACTGGGAACTCTTAAAGGCATAACCGCCTCGATAAAAATAGAAGAGAATGCAATTCCCAAGTTTTTCAAAGCAAGACCGGTACCGTATGCAATTCGCCCAGCCGTCGAGGCAGAGCTGGAGAATCTGGAGAATGCAGGCGTGTTAACTAAGGTAGACTGGAGCGAGTGGGCGACACCCATCGTTCCTGTCATGAAGAAAACGTTAAACAATAAGTCTGAGGAGCCAAGGAAGGTTCGCATCTGTGGGGACTTCAAGGTGACTGTGAACCCAGTACTTCACACAGTACAGTATCCTCTTCCGAGGATAGAAGATATTTTCGCCTCACTATCTGGAGGGAAACGTTTTACAAAAATTGACCTAGCGCAAGCATATTTGCAGATGGAAGATGAAGAATCCTCTAGGAAATATCTCACGATAAACACTCACAAAGGTCTTTACCAGTATAGTCGACTGGTATTCGGAGTTGCATCAGCTCCGGCTATATGGCAAAGAGCGATGGAACAAGTCCTGCAAGTGATTCCGGGGACTCAGTGTTACTTGGACGACATCCTAGTGACAGGTGAAAATGACAGTGAACACCTTGCCAACCTAGAGCAGGTGCTCACTAGACTAAGAGAACATGGGCTACGAGCCAATCGCCCCAAGTGCGAGTTTTTTAAGAAACAAATCTCGTATTGTGGCCACGTGATTGATGAAGAGGGGTTACATAAGTCGCCTGACAAAATTGAAGCGGTAGTTATGGCTCTAGCGCCTAAAAATGTGTCGCAACTGAGGTAATTCCTCAGATTGGTGAATTACTACCATAAGTTTTTGCCGAATTTGTCCACAATTCTGCACCCACTGAACGCCCTGCTACAAACTGGAGTAGCATGGAAATGGAGCGATGAATGTAAGCGGGCCTTTCAGAAGTGTAAAGGCCTGATCACTTCAAGAGAAGTATTGGCTCACTACAACCCATCATTACCGATAAGACTGGCATGTGATGCGTCTCCCTACAGCGTTGGAGCGGTGCTGTCACATAAATCCCTTGATGGATCAGAGAGGCCGATAGCTTTTGCGTCACGCTCGTTAACTGCAGCCGAGCGTAACTATGCCCAGATTGACAGAGAGGCCCTCAGCCTGGTGTGGGGGGTGGAGAAGTTCAATCACTACCTGCACGGACAGAAATTTACTCTACTAACTGATCATCAACCTCTCGTCTCCATTTTCAACCCTAAGAAGGGCGTCCCAATAATGACAGCACAACGGCTACAGAGGTGGTCCCTTTTCCTAGGGGCGCACCAATATGACATCAAGTACAAAGGAACTAAACAGCATGGGAATGCTGGTGGATTGTCGCGCCTACCATTGCCGACGGTGGAAGAAGCACCTGCAGTGGATCCTGTGGAGGTATTCCACTCGACCATAGTCGAATGTCTACCTGTTACGAATGCAAACATAGAAAAGGAAACACAAAATGACCCAACACTCTCCAGGGTCTATGATTGAACGATGAAGGGATGGCCAGCACATGGTGAACCACTGTTGCCAGCATTCTCGCCGAGAAGAGAACAGCTGTCAGTGTGCCGAGGAACCTTGATGTGTGGATCCAGAGTAGTAATTCCACCCAAATTGAAGGATAGAGTGCTCAATGAGCTTCATGAGGGTCATCTGGGAGGGGTAAAAATGAAGAACTTAGCCAGAGCGTTTGTGTGGTGGCCGGGAATCGATAGAGAAATCGAAGAGATGACCAAGAGCTGTACAGGATGCCAGAAGGTCCAAAACGCCCCACCACAAGCCCCTCTACATCCATGGGAGTGGCCCTCATCTCCATGGCAAAGGGTACACATTGATTTTGCTGGTCCATTTATGGACTCGATGTTTTTAATTGCGGTGGGTACACATTCAAAGTGGCCAGAGGTAATAAAAATGTCCTCAACCACCACAGAAAAAACTATCACAGTCTTACGAACCATATTCGCCAGAAATGGGCTGCCTGAACAGATTTGCTCCGACAATGGACCACAGTTTGTGTCTGAAGAGTTCCGGATGTTCTTAAAGAACAATGGTGTTAAGCATTACACATCCGCCCCATATCATCCAGCCACCAATGGATTCATTCAAACATTCAAGAAGTCTATCAAGGCAATGTGTAATGAAGACATACCCCTACAACACAAGGTGGATAACTTCTTGTTTGCCTACCGGAATGCGACACATGCGGTTACCAACCAAACTCCAGCCATGATGTTCTTCAATCGAAGACTAAGATGCCGCTTGGATTTGGTTAAGCCAAACATCAGAAGAGATGTGGAGAACAGGCAGTTTCAGAATATGAATGAAAGGCCAACCAGGAGTTTTAAGATAGGTCAACCAGTTTTGGCCCGGGACTACCGCACAGAGAAATGGCAGCCAGGAACGATCTGCACACGGCAAGGACCTCTAATGTATACCGTGGACGTTGGAGAGAGCATTGTAAGACGCCATGCTGACCAGATTCTAGAGTCACTGGAAAACGTCAAATCTACACCACGATCCTATACACCTGGTGATGAAACCGAAGTACCAATTGCATCTACCTCAGAATCGGTGATATTGGAAGCAGACGAACCAAACAACGACGTTGATCCCGAATCAACTTTGTCAGAAGAACCTGATACCCCAAAGAGGCGTTATCCGGACAGAATCAGGAAGCCTCCTCAAAGGCTGAATTTATAATTGCTTAACTTCAGCTAATGTATATACCAACTGTAATTGTAAATATGTTATTTTATTATTAATCGAATGTTATGTACTGTTTAGCTAAAAGGGGAGGAATTGTAGTGTACGTACCTTGAAGAAGGAACTATATTCTGCAGCCCCTGTATACTGCAGTACCAGTAGTGACCACCCCTGTATATAAGCCTGTGCAGTAACTTTGTATCGTAGTTCCAGTTTTGTCTCCATTCAGTAAACACCTGTTATAACCAACTTCTGCAGTCCGTGTCTCAATTACACACGGACGTTACAAAAATGGTTTTGCTAACCGGAGCGTTTGGACCATTTGATGAAACGGCAGAGCAATGGAGTGCTTATACAGAGCGTTTTGGATTTTTTGTGACTGCAAATGGCAATAAAGATGACGTGAAAGTGGCGACATTCCTCAGTGTGATCGGAGCAAAAACATTTGGCTTGTTACGGAGTTTGATGCACCCGGATAAGCCCGGCGCTAAGATATATGATCAGATTGTGGAAGTTTTGGAAACACATTTCGCACCCAAGCCGTTGCTGATTGCCGAGAGGTTCAGGTTTCACAAACGAAACCAAGGGGAGGGTGAGTCCATAGCCGAATATGTTGCAGTGCTAAAGAAGCTAACCGAGCATTGTGAGTTTGGTGAAACTCTAAATGACACTGTCCGTGATAGGTTTGTGTGTGGATTAAGATGTGAAGCAACACAGAAGCGCTTGCTCACGGCTGACAAACTGACGCTTAAATCAGCAGTGGAGCTTGCTGTCTCTATGGAGTTAGCAGCTAAAGATGCACAGCTGTTGGGGGCTGCAACAAGAGTGCACAGGGTAGCAGCTACACCGGATAAGCATGCAAGGGGTGCCAGAGAGTGTTACAGATGTGGAAGGTCAGGTCATCAGCCATCTGACTGCTGGTGTAAAGACCTGACCTGTCGGAAATGTGAAAAGAAAGGACACAATGAACGTGTGTGTAAAGGGCAAAGCAAACAATCCTACACAGAGACACACAAAAACAAACAAGGAAACACATCCAACTGGCGTTCTAAAAAGAAAAACCTACACATGGTGAAACAAAAACAGGAAGACAGTGACACAGGCTCTGATGGGGAGCTGAATCTCCATGTGTTAATGGTGAATGGAGGCTCATCAGGCTATGGAGTCACTCCAGTCAAGGTGTTCCAGCAAATCGTGCTGGTAGCAGGTAGTGCGCTGACACTTCCGGACTGTGGAGGGCTTGAGCTCGATCAAGCGGCTCTGCAAGGGGGCCGTGCAGTGTCGTCGGGAAGGAAAAGAGAGAGAGAGGGTGGAGCGCACAGGGCGCGGTCAGTGCTCAAGAGCCGGGCAGCGTTAGAGAAAATAAAAGAGGGGAAGGAAAAGAGACGCACAGTGGACAGCGTCGAAGAAGAATAAAACTAAGGAATTTAACTAACAAAAGAGAGACGCGCCGAAGCCGCGGGGCACCGCCATTACTATTTAGAACGCTAGGAGCAGCATTGGCATCAAGGGGAAGAAGGAAAAGCGTGGGAGGCACCATTTTAATCCAGTGGGGAAGAAGGAAAAGCGTGGGAGGTGCCATTTTAAACCACCCAAGATGCCGACGAGTGGCAGTATCACTGCTTTCGACAACGAAATAGAAGACTGGACCACGTATGTGGAAAGAATTGAAGTGTACTGCAAGGCAAATGGGGTGGCCGATGAAAAGAAGGCGTCGGTATTATTAAATTTGATGGGCGCGAGAACGTACGGCCTATTGCGGAATTTAATTACCCCAGCTAAACCAATGGAGAAAAGCTTTGAAGAGATTGTCAATATCTTACAGGAACATCTAAACCCTACACCGCTGCTGATAGCAGAAAGATTCAAGTTCCATAAAAGAAACCAGCACAAAGATGAGAGTAATGCTGACTATCTTACGGAACTACGCAAGTTATCGAAGCACTGCCAGTTCAGAGCAGGACTGGCAGATACCTTAAGGGATAAGTTTGTCTGTGGGCTCCAGAGTGAAGGAACCCAGAAATGACTACTTTCGGAAAAGGACCTTACGCTAGAAAAGGCTTTCAGCGTGGCAGTATCCTACAAAGCAGTAGCACAGGGAGCTGTGGAAATACAACAGAAACCGCAAGAATATAGCACCAACGAAATGGCATATGGAGCAGAAAAGTGCTATCGCTGCGGCAGAACAACCCATGACCAGAAGGACTGCTGGTTTAAGGACAAAGTATGCAGGCAATGTGGAAAAGTGGGACACATAGCACGAGTCTGCAGGTCGGGAAAGAAAACCAACACTAAAAGAACTACTAAGGAAAAGTACAAGAAAGTAAAAAAAATGACAGACAGTAGTTCAGAAGATCAGGAGAGTGATAATGACTCCGGGAGCAGGAGACTAAGTTGTCTAAAGTTACACAACGTGATCGCAAAGAAGGATCACCGAACCATTTGGGTCACCCTCATGATAGCAGGGTCCCAAGTAAAGATAGAATTGGACACAGGATCAGCCCTAACAGTCATGAATCGACGAGACTATGAGCGGCTATTCTCACACATACCCTTGAAGGACACGTCCATTGTATTGAAGACATATACGGGGCAAAAAGTCTACCCCAGAGGAAAAATAAGGGTGCCCGTTAAATACAACGGCAAGGAAACACAGAAACTGTATCTCTATATACTACAAGATGGAGGACCACCATTATTGGGACATGAATGGATCCGAAAAATACAATTGGATTGACATTCCATTCAGGCGCTAACTGTGGCTGACAAAAAGGATGACGACGTCACACCTGGACGACTGTCAAAAATTCTAACTGACGCGAAAGAGGTGTTCCAGCAAGGACTTGGGACTCTAAAAGGAGTAACGGCAATGATAAAAATTGAAGGTAACGCAAACCCAAAAATTTTTAAGGCCAGACCGGTACCGTACGCGATCCGCCCAGCCGTCGAAGCAGAGCTGGAGAGTCTGGAGCGTTCAGGTGTGCTGTCCAAGGTGGACTGGAGCGAGTGGGCCACACCCATCATTCCTGTAATGAAGAAATCATTGAGCAGCACGCCTGGGGAGCCAAAGAAGGTTCGCATCTGTGGGGACTTTAAGGTAACTGTGAACCCAGTCCTGCACACAGTACAATATCCACTTCCGCGGATAGAAGATATTTTCGCCTCACTATCTGGAGGGAAACGCTGTACGAAGATTGATCTGGCCCAAGCGTATCTACAAATGGAGGTAGAAGAAGCATCTCAAAAATACCTCACGATAAACACTCACAAAGGTCTTTACCAGTACAACTGACTGGTGTTCAGGGTAGCATCAGCTCCGGCTATTTGGCAGAGGGCGATGGAACAAGTCCTGCAAGGGATCCCGGGGACCCAGTGTTATTTGGACGACATCCTGGTTACGGGCGAAAATGACAGTGAACACCTTGCCAACCTGGAGCAGGTGCTCATTAGATTACAAGAATATGGGCTATGAGCCAACCGCCCCAAATGCGAGTTTTTCAGGAAACAAATCTCGTATTGTGGCCACATGATTGATGAAGAGGGGTTACATAAGTCCCCAGACAAGATTGAGGCAGTAGTCAAGGCTCCAGCACCAGAAACTGTGTCGCAACTGAGGTCGTTCCTCGGGTTGGTGAACTACTACCATAAGTTCTTGCCAAATTTATCTACAATTCTGCACCCACTGAACGCCCTGCTGCAAACTGGAGTAGCATGGAAATGGAGTGATGAGTGTAAGCGTGCCTTTCAGAAATGTAAATGCCTAATCACTTCAAAAGAAGTATTGGCCCACTACAATCCAACACTACCGATTCGGTTGGCATGTGATGCATCTCCCTACGGCATTGGAGCGGTGCTGTCACACAAATTCCTTGACGGTTCAGAGAGGCCAATAGCCTTTGCGTCGCGCTCGTTAACCTCAGCGGAGCGTAACTACGCCCAGATTGACAGGGAGGCCCTCAGCCTGGTGTGGGGGGTGAAGAAGTTCAATCACTATCTGCACAGGCAGAAATTCACCCTACTGACTGATCACCAGCCTCTTGTCTCCATTTTTAACCCAAAGAAGGGCGTTCCGGTGATGACGGCGCAACGGTTGCAAAGATGGTCCCTTTTTCTAGGGGCACATCAATACGACATAGAGTACAAGGGTACGAAACAGCATGGAAATGCTGATGGGCTGTCACGCCTGCCGTTGCCTACGGCGGAGGAAGCACCTGCAGTGGACCCTGTTGAGATATTCCATTCGACCATAGTCGAATGTCTACCTGTTACAAACTCAAGTATAGAGAAGGAAACCCGAAATGACCCGACACACTCTCAGGTCTATGATTTGACGGTGAAGGGATGGCCAGCACATGGCGACTCACTGTTGCCAGCATTCTCGACAAGGAGAGAACAGCTGTCAGTGTGCCGGGGGACCTTGATGTGTGGATCCCGAGTGGTAATTCCACCTAAGTTGAGAGATAGAGTGCTCAATGAGCTTCATGAGGGTCATCTGGGAGGGGTAAAAATGAAGAGCCTAGCCAGGGTGTTTGTGTGGTGGCCGGGAATCGATAAAGAAGTCGAGGATATGACCAAGAGATGCACAGGATACCAGAAAGTCCAAAACACTCCACCACAGGCCCCGCTACACCCATGGGAGTGGCCCTCATCTCCATGGCAATGGGTACACATTGATTTTGCTGGTCCATTTATGGACTCAATGTTTTAATCGCCGTGGATGCACATTCGAAATGGCCAGAGGTCATCAAAATGTCCTCCACCAACACGGAGAAAACTATTGCAGTCCTACGGACCATCTTCACCAGGAATGGCTTGCCAGAACAGATTTGCTCCGACAATGGACCACAGTTTGTGTCCGAGGATTTCCGGAGGTTTTTGAGGAATAATGGGGTAAAACATTACACATCTGCCCCATATCATCCAGCCACAAATGGATTGGCTGAGAGGTTTGTTCAGACCTTTAAAAAGGCAATAAAGGTGATGTATAATGACAACTTACCACTACAACACAAGGTGGATAATTTCTTGTTTGCTTACCGGAATGCGACACATGCAGTCACCAACCAAGCTCCAGCCATAATGTTCTTTAACCGAAGGTTAAGATGTCACCTGGATTTGCTCAAACCAAACATAAGACGAGATGTTGAGGATAAGCAATTCCAGCACATCAATGAGAAGCCAACCAGGAGCTTCAAGATAGGGCAACCAATCTTGGCCCGCGACTACCGAACAGAAAAATGGCAGCCAGGAACGATATGCACATAGCAGGGACCACTAATGTACACAGTGGACGTTGGAGAGAGCATCGTGAGACGCCATGCTGACCAGATTCTAGAGTCACAGGAACAAGTCAAATCCATACCACGAGCATGCGCACCTGGTGATGAACCCAAAGTACAGATTGCGTCTACCTCAGAATCAGTGGTATTGGAAGCTGATGAACCAACCAATGACAATGAGCCAGAATCGACTCTGCCGCAAGAACAGGATACTCGAGAAAGGCGCTATCCAGACAGGATCAGGAAGCCTCCTCAAAGACTGAATTTATAAATGATTACTTCAGTTGATGTATATAGTACAGAGAAAATTGTAATTGTAATTAGTTATTGTTTAATTGTTAAATGAATGTTATGTACTGTTTATCTAAAAGGGGAGGAATTGTTGTGTATGTACCTTTAGGAGAGAACTGATTTTATACTGTAATACCGGCAGTGATCACACCTGTATATAAAGCCGTAGCAGGCTTCTGTACTTTCAGTTCCAGCATACCCTCTGTTCAGTAAACACCTATTATTACCGTTCTCCTGCAGTCCGTGTGTTATTGATACGCGGACACTACAGTCAGCACCAGCATTGTTTCAGCGGGCTATGGACCAGATCTTAAGCGGCATTCCAGGGGTACAATGTTATCTCGACGATATCCTTGTCACAGAAAAGGACGACAACGAGCATCTGCAGAACCTGACAAAGACACTGGGAAGACTTGAAGAATATGGTTTACGCGTTTGCAAGGACAAATGCAAATTTTTCAAGCCATCAGTGGAGTACCTAGGCCATGTCATCGATGCAGACGGCCTACACACAGCACCGTCGAAAGTGAAAGCCATTGCCGACGCTCCTGCACCTACAAATGTCAGCCAGCTGCGGTCATTCTTAGGTCTCCTGAACTATTACGGAAAGTTTATTCCACAGCTGGCATCACTGTTGAAGCCATTACATGAGTTGCTGTGTCAGGGCAAGGCCTGGGCGTGGACGAAGGAGTGTGAAGCTGCATTCAAGAAAGCCGAAGCAGCTTTGACTGACCCCAGAGTGTTGATGCACTTTGACCCGTTGTTGCAGATTCAGCTGGCCTGTGACGCGTCGCCTTATGGCGTCGGCGCAGTGGTGTCCCACATCTTTCCCTCAGGTGAAGAGAAGTCGATTGCATTCGCGTCAAGGTCCCTGAGCAAGGTGGAGGTGAAATACCCGCAGATCGAAAAAGAGGCTTTGGGCATCATCTTTGGAATCAAAAAGTTCCATCACTAGTTGTTCGGAAGGAAATTCACCTTGCTGACGGATCATCGTCCTCTGACATCGATCTTTGGTCCACACACAGGAATACCCTCCCTGGCAGCGTGCAGGATGCAGCGCTGGGCGCTGATGTTAAGCGCTCACAATTACAACATCAAATACCGGAGGTCAGCAGCACATGGCAATGTGGACGGATTGTCAAGACTTCCGCTGCCTGTGCCCTCTGAAGGCTGTGAGCAGAAGATTTTCTACTTTGACATGGTGAGCAATGCCCCTGTCACGGCCCGGCAGGTCAAGAAAGAGACCAGAGTGGACCCTACGCTATCCAAGGTGCTGGATCGGGTGATGCGAGGAGATGATCACGGGTGTCAGATGCACCACCTGAGCTCCTACCTTACCTGTCAAGAGGGAAGGAGTTGTCTGTCACGTCAGGATGCCTCCTTTGGGGCATGCGAGTGATCATACCACCAAAGCTGCGGAAACATGTCCTCAACGAGCTGCACTCAGGACATTGTGGTATTGTCCGGATGAAGGAGCTGGCATGAAGCTACTTCTGGCGGCCCGGTCTGGATCATGAAATTGAAGTTGAAGCGAAATCATGCCCATCATGCGAGACAACCAGGGATACGCCAAGAGCAGCGCCACTGCATCCATGGGAATGGCCGGCGACACCGTGGCAATGGATCCATCTGGACTTCGTGGGACCAGTGGAAGGAGTGATGTTCCTGGTCGCGGTGGACTCCCATTCCAAATGGCCGGAGGTTGCAGTAATGTCCACTATCACTACGGAGAAAACCATCGAGACTCTGAGAGAGATGTTCGGGCGATTTGGTCTGCCGGAGCAGATCGTAACCGACAATGGAACACAGTTCACATCCCAGGAGATGGAGGAGTTCCTCAAGAGCAACGGAATCCAGCACACGTTCTCCGCGCCTTATCATCCATCCACGAATGGATTGGCGGAGAGATTTGTCAGAACGCTGAAACGCACGGTGAAAGCGGTAAGAAGTGATGCTCCTCTAAAGCAGCGCCTGAATGCTTTCTTGCTGAAATACTGAAACACACCTCATGCTATGACTGGAGCATCTCCTGCTTACCTACTCATGGGAAGGCAGCTACGGACACGCCTTGACCTGCTGAGGCCAATGTCCACAGAAGCAGTGGTGTATGCCAATCAGCAGGATCAAGTCAGCAGACAAGCTCAGAGGTCCAAAGAATGACACTTTGTGGTGGGGGACAAAGTCCTCACGCGTAACTACACCACCCCGGAGCGGTGGGTCCTGGCTACGGTCATTCAAAAGACGGGCCCCATTTCATACCGAGTCCGCACCGGAGACGACCGAACATGGAGACGGCATGTAGACCAGTTACTGCCAAGACAGTCGCCACAGGTAACCGAAGAAACAGAGGATCAAGGACCTGCTGGGGGCTCCAGCAGGGACTGGTCGTCCGGTCCTGAGACGGTGGCACCATCCACTCTTGTGCCATCAAGGGAGGAAGCCACACCTGCAGGGTCACGGGAGAGCCAGTCAGAGCCTGCTCCTGAGACTAGGCGTTACCCACAAAGAGAAAGGCAGCCTCCAGAGCACCTTAGTTACAGTTAGTGCTAACCTGTGTGCATGGGGCAGAATAATCCCCAGGGTTAGCGGAATGTAGAGGCAGTCTACCCTCTGTTCCAAAATTATAGTCATTTTCAGTTATTCTGTTTTGTGGACATTCTATTTTAAGGGGGAGGAAAAATGTTGTGTATTTTGAATGTGTATTAGAATTGTCCCACATGGGATACCATAGTGGTGATTTGCAATGCACTGTGGGAAATGTAGTGCATTGAGTGAAGAAGCACATTGTAAATAAAATGGCCGTTAACTAAACTCTCCACCCCGGAGTCCTTCTTAAATGTTATATAGGTAAGGGTATAAAACCCCTTGAGACACAATAGAGAGTGTGATGTGTGTGTGAGTGGTGGGTGTGTGTGTGGTGTGTGAGTG
Source organism: Somniosus microcephalus (assembly GCF_052327205.1). Lineage (NCBI taxonomy): Eukaryota > Metazoa > Chordata > Chondrichthyes > Squaliformes > Somniosidae > Somniosus > Somniosus microcephalus. The sequence continues at coordinate 136,983,216 of NC_140992.1, read as the reverse complement.
TGTGTGAATGTGATGTGTGTGGTGTGTGTTTGTGTGTGTGGTGTGTGTGTGTGGTGTGAGTGTGGTGTGTGTTTGTGTGTGTGGTGTGAGTTTGTGTGTGTGGTGTGAGTGTGGTATGTATGAGTGTGTGTGAGTGTGGTTGTTTGTGTCTGTGAGTGTGTGTGTGTTGTGTGTGTGCAGTTTGTGTGTATGAACGTGAGTGTGTGTTAGTGTTGTGTGTGTGTGAGTATGGTGTGTGTGGTGTGTTTGAGTGTTAGTGTGTGAGTGTGTGTGAGTGAGTGTGGTTTGCATGTGTGTGTGTGTGGTGTGTGGGTGTGTGTGTGTGTCAGTGTGGTGTGTGTTTGTGTGAGTGTGCTATGGGTGTGAGTATGTGTGTGTGAGTGTGGTTGGTGTCTGTGTGAGTGGGTGTGTGTGTGTGTATGAGTGTGGTGTGTGTGGAGTGTGTGTGTGTGAGTGTGTGTGTGCAAATATGATGTGTGTGTGTTTGGGTGTGCGTGAGTGTGAGTGTGCTGTGTGTGAGTTTGTGTGTGCATGAGTGTGGAGTGTGTGTGTGTGTGTGGAGTGTGTGTATGTGAATGTGGTGTGTGTGTGTGGGTGTGTGTGGTGTGAGTGTGGTTGATGTGTGTGGTGTGAGTGTGGTGTGTGTGTATGTGTGAGTGTGATGTGGTGTGTGTGGGTGTGTGTGAGAGTGTGTGTGGGTGTGTGTGAGAGTGGGTGTAGGTGTGTGTGTGTGTGTGTGTGTGAGTGTGGGTGTGTGTGAATGTGGTGTGTGTGGGTGTGTGTGAATGTCTGTGTGTATGTGTGTGAGTGTGGTTTGAGTGTGGTGTGTGTGAGTGTGGTGTGTGTGAATGGTGTGTGTGTGTGAGTGGTGTGTGCATGTGGAGTCTGTGTGTGTGAGTGGTGTGTGTGTCTGGAGTGTGTGTGTGAATGTGGTGTGTGTGTGTGAATGAGGTGTGAGTTTGTGTGTGTATGAGTGTGGGGTGTGTGAGTGTGTGGAGTGTGTGTGTGTGTGAATGTGGGGTGTGTGAGTGTGTGTGTGAGTGTGGTGTGTTTGAGTGTGTGTGTGTGAGTGTGGTGTGTTTGAGTGTGTGTGTGTGAGTGTGGTGTGTTTGAGTGCGTATGGTGTGTAGAGTGTGTGTTTGAGTGTGTGTGTTTGAATGTGGTGTGTGTGTGTGTCAGTGTGGGTGTGTGTGAGTGTGGTGTGTGTGGGTGAGTGTGTGTGTGAGTGTGATGTGTGTGAGTGTGGTATTTGTGTGTGAGTGTGGTATGTGTGTGTGCATGTGGTTGGTGTATGTGTGTCTGAGTGTGGTTGGTGTGTGTGTGTGTCTCAGTGTGGTGTGAGTGTGGTGTGTGTGAGTGTGGTGAGAGTGTGATGTGTGTGTGAGTGGTGTGTGTGTGTGTGGAGTGTGTGAATGTGATGTGTGTGTGTGAATGTGGTGTGTGTGAGTGAGTGTGGTGTGTGTGTGAGTGTGGTGTGTGTGTGTATGAGTGTGTATATATAAACAAGGCGAAAATATATTTATAAACTCAAGGATATACCTGTTTATACACTGTATGAATGGAACCGCGTTTATGTGTTCAACCATAAATGTATTTTGATGCTTTGGCAACATAAGATGTACCTTATCATGCCAATAAAGCGATTTGTATTGTATTGTATTGTATTGTGTGGTGTGTGTGTGAGTGTGGTGTGTGTGTGTATGAGTGTGTGGTGTGTGGATGTGTGTGTGTGTATGAGTGTGGTTTGCATGCGTGTGTGTGGTGTGTGTGGGAGTGTGTGAGTGTGGTGTGTGCTTGTGTGAGTGTGCTATGTGTGTGAGTGTGTGTGTGTGAGTGGTTGGTGTGTGTGTGTGATTGGGTGTGTGTGTGTGAGAGTGTGTGTGTGTGAGTGTGTTGTGTGTGAGTTTGTGCGTGCATGAGTGTGGAGTGTGTGAGTGTGTGGAGTGCGTGTGTGTGAATGTGGTGTGTGAGTGAGTGAGTGGTGTGTGTGTGAATGTGGTGTGTGTGTATATGAGTGTGGGGTGTGTGGACGTGTATGAGTGGGTGTATGTATGAGTGTGGGGCGTGTGTGTGTGTGGAGTGTGTCTGTGAATGTGATGTGTGTGTGTGAGTGTGTGTGTGTTGTGAGTGTGGTGTGTGTTTGTGTGTGTGGTGGAGTGTGGTTGAGGTGTGTGTGTGAGTGTGGTATGTGTGAGTTTGTGTGAGTGTGATTGCTGTGTGTCTGTGTGAGTGTGTGTGTGTGTTGTGTGTGTGCAATTTGTGTGTGAATGTGAGTGTGTGTTAGTGTTGTGTGTGTGTGAGTGTGTGTGTGTGTATGGTTTTGAGTGTGCTGTGTTTTGAGTGTTACTGTTTGAGTGTGAGTGTGTGTGAGTGAGTGTGGTTTGCATGTGTGTGGTGTGTGTGGGTGTGTGTCAGTGTGGTGTGTGTCTGTGTGAGTGTGCTATATGTGTGAGTGTGTGTGAGTGTGAGTGTGGTTGGATTGTGTGTGTGTGAGTGTGTGTGTGGTGTGAGTGTGGTGTGTGTGTGTGGTGTGAGTGTGGTTGGTGTGTGTGTGTGAGTGTTATGTGAGTGTGTGTGTGATTATCGCTGGTGTGTGTCTGTGTGAGAGTGGTGTGAGTGAGTGTGTGCATATATGAGTGTGTTGTGAGTGTGGTGTGTGTGTGTGCATGTGGGTGAGTGTGGGTGTGTGTGAGTGTGGTGTGTGTGTATGAGTGTGGGGTGTGTGATTGTGCGGAGTGTGTGTGTGTGAATGTGATGTGTGTATGAGTGTGTGTGTGAGTATGGTTTTGTGTGTGGTGTGTTTGAGTGTTAGTGTGTGAGTGTGATGTGTGTGAGTGTGTGTGTGTGTGTGAGTGTGCTGTGTGTGAGTTTGTGTGTGCATGAGTATGGAGTGTGAGTGTGTGGAGTGTGTGTGTGTGAATGTGGTGTGTGTGTGTGTGTGCGCGTGATATGTGTGTGTGTGTGAGTGTGGTTGGTGTGTGTCTGTGTGAGTGTGTGAGTGTGGTGTGTGTGAGTGTGTGCATATATGAGTGTGGTGTGTGTGTGTATGAGTGTGGGTGTGTGTTTGTGTGTGTGAGTGTGGGTGTGTGTGAATGTGGTGTGTGTGTGAGTGTGTGTGTGGTGTGAGTGTGGTGTGTGTGTGTGGTGCGTGTGTGTGAGTATCGTTGGTGTGTCTCTGTGTGAGTGTGGTGCGTGTGATGTGTGAGTGTGGGGTGTGTGAGTGTGTGGATGTGTGTGTGTGAATGTGATGTGTGTGAGTGTGTGTTGTGTGAGTGTGGTGTGTGTGAGTGTGTGTGGTGTGAGTGTGGTGTGTGTTTGTGTGTGTGGTGTGAGTGTGGTATGTATGAGTGTGTGTGAGTATGGTTTTGTGTGTGGTGTGTGAGTCAGTGTGGTTTGCATGTGTGTGGTGTGTGTGGGTGTGTGTGTTTGTCTGTGTGTGAGTGTGGTGTGTGTTTGTGTGAGTGTGCTATGGGTGTGAGTATGTGTGTGAGTGTGGTTGGTGTCTGTGTGTGAGTGGGTATGTGTGTTTATGAGTGTGGTGTATGTGGAGTGTGTGTGAGTGTGTGTGTGCAAATATGATGTGTGTGTGTTTGGGTGTGCGTGAGTGTGTCTGTGTGTGTGTGCTGTGTGTGAGTTTGTGTGTGCATGAGTGTGAGTGTGGTGTGTCTGTCAGTGTGATGTGTGTGAGTGTGGTATGTGTGAGTTTGTGTGTGAGTGTGAATGGTGTGAGTGTGGTGTGTGTGTGAGTGGGTTGTTGTGTGTGTGTGTGTGTGTGTGATTGTGGTGTTTGTGCTGTCTGTGTGTGTGTGTGGAGTGTGTGCATGTGTGTGTATGATTGTATTGTGTGTTTTGTGTGCGTGGTGTGTGTGTGAGTGTGGTGTGAGTGTGGTTGGTGTGTGTGTGAGTGTTGTGAGTGTGAGTGTGTGTGTGGTGTGAGTGTGGTGTGTGTGAGTGTGTGTGTGAGTGTGGTGTGTGTGTGATTGTGATGTCTGAGTGTGGTATGTGTGAGTGTGTGTGTGAGTGTTGTGAGTGTGAGTGTGTGTGTGGTGTGAGTGTGGTGTGTGTGAGTGTGGTGTGTGTGTGATTGTGATGTCTGAGTGTGGTATGTGTGAGTGTGTCATAGAGTCATAGAGTCATAGAGTAATACAGCACAGATAGAGGCCCTTCGGCCCATCGTGTCCATGCCGGCCATCAAGCCCTGTCTAATCTAATCCCATATTCCAGCATTTGGCCCGTAGCCTTGTATGCTATGGCATTTCAAATGCTCATCCAAATGCTTCTTAAATGTTGTGAGGGTTTCTGCCTCCACAACCCTTTCAGGCAGTGAGTTCCAGACTCCAACCACCCTCTGGGTGAAAAAGTTCTTTCTCAAATCCCCTCTAAACCTCCCTCCCTTTACCTTGAATCTATGCCCCCTAGTTATTGACCCCTCTACTAAGGGGAAAAGCTCCTCAGCATCCATCCTATCTATGCCCCTCACAATTTTGTACACCTCAATCATGTCCCCCCTCAGCCTCCTCTGCTCCAAGGAAAACAAACCCAATCTGCCCAGTCTCTCTTCATAGCTGAAGCGCTCCAGCCCTGGTAACATCCTGGTGAACCTCCTCTGCACCCTCTCTAACGCGATCACATCTTTCCTGTAGTGTGGCGACCAGAACTGCACACAGTATTCCAGCTGTGGCCTAACCAGTGTTTTATACAGCTCCATCATAACCTCCTTGCTCTTATATTCTATGCCTCGGCTAATGAAGGCAAGTATCCCATATGCCTTTTTTACCACCTTATCCACCTGTTCCACCGCCTTCAGGGATCTGTGTACCTGCACACCCAGATCCCTCTGACCCTCCGTCTTGCCTAGGGTCTTACCATTCATTGTGTATTCCCTTGCCTTGTTAGACCCCCCAAAGTGCATCACCTCGCACTTTTCCGGGTTAAATTCCATTTGCCACTGTTCCGCCCATCTGACCAACCCATCTATATCGTTCTGCAGACTGAGGCTACCCTCCTCGCTATTTACCACCCTACCAATTTTAGTATCATCCGCGAATTTACTGATCATACCCTTTACATTCATATCCAAGTCATTAATGTAGACCACAAACAGCAAGGGACCCAGCACCGATCCCTGTGGTACCCCACTGGCCACAGGTTTCCAGTCACAAAAACAACCTTCGACCATCACCCTCTGCCTTCTGCCACTAAGCCAGTTTTGTATCCAATGTGCCAAGGCACCCTGGATTCCATGGGCTCTTACCTTCTTGACCAGTCTCCTGTGCGGGACTTTATCGAAGGCCTTACTGAAATGGATGTTATGAGTCTGTGTGTGTGTGTTTGTGAGTGTGGTGTGTGTGTGAGTGAGTGAGTGGTGTGTGTTTGTGAGTGTGTGTGTGTGTTTGAATGTGGTGTGTGTTAGTTTGTGGAGTGTGTTTGTGTGAATGTGGTTTGTGAGTGTGGTGAGTGTGTGTGTGTGTGGTGTGAGTGTGGGGTGTGTGTGTGTGTGTGAGTGTGAGTGTGGTTTGTGTGTGTGAGTGGTTTGTGTGTGTGTGAGTGTGAGTGTGTATGAGTGTTGTGTGTGTGTGTATGTGTGAGTGTTGTGTGTGGTTTGTGTGTGTGAGTGAGAGTATGGTGTGGTGTGTGTGTGTTGTGTGTGGGAGGTTTGTGTGTGTGAATGTGAATGTGTGTTAGTGTTGTGTGAGTGTGTGTGTGTCAGTTTGTGAATGTGGTGTGTGTGTGTGTGCGAGTGCGTGTCTGTGAGTGTGGTTGGTTTGTGTGTGTGATTGTAGTTTGTGGTGTGTGAGTGTGTGAGTGAGTGCGGTGTGTGTGTGAGTGTGGTGTGTGTGGCCCCACAGCGGCGGTGGACCTGGGTGAAGCGGCGGCGGTGGCGGAGCTAGCTTAAAACCAAGGCGGCAGCAGCAGGTAGGCCCCGCAGCGGCGGCGGACCTTGGTGAAGCGGCGGCTGCGACGGAGCTAACTTAAACCGAGGCGGCAGCAGCAGGTTGGCCCCCACAGCGGCGGCGGACCTGGATGAAGTGGCAGCAGCGGAGCTAATTTAAACCGAGGCGGCAGAGGCAGGTAGGCCCCACAGCGGCGGCGGAGCGAGTATAAAAGTGGCGGCAGACCTGGTAGGTTTACCAATCTCAGAGCGGGAGAGAGAGAAGTAAAAAGTAATCGAAGTGTGACATCACCAGAAAGCAGGTAAGTGATTGGTTGGTGAGTATTTCTCCCTTTCTCCTTTTTTTCCAAACTTAAACTCTGTGGTTTATAGTTTCTATGCTCTCTGTGGTGTAGCAGGGACTGTTGGTAAACAAGGGCCCTTGAGTATACCATTTAATTATAGTGTAATTGGTGGGATTGATTTGATTTAATTTAATTTAAATTAATTAAAGGGTAAGTCATGGCAGCAGAGCTCGGCCCCATAATATGCACCTCCTGTGCTATGTGGGAAATCAGGGACACTTCCTGTGTCCCTGACGACCATGTGTGCAGGAAGTGTATCCAGCTGCAGCTACTGACAGACCGCATTGCGGCGCTGGAGCTGTGAATGGATACATACTGGAGCATTCGCAATGCTGAGGACATTGTGGATATCACGTTTAATCAGTTGGTCACACCGCAGGTAAAGGTTGCACAGGCAGAAAGGGAATGGGTGGCCGCCAGTCAGAGTAGTAGGTACAGGCAGGTAGTGCAGGAGTCCCCTGTGGTCATCCCCCTCTCAAACAGATATACTGCTTTGGATGTTGGTGAGGGAGATGGCTTATCAGAGGAAGGCAGCAGCAGCCCACTTCCTGGCACAGGAGGAAAAGGAGGGGTAGAGCTATAGTAACAGGGGATTCTATTGTAAGGGGAATAGATAGGCGTTTCTGCGGCCGCAAACGAGACACCAGGATGGTGTGTTGCCTCCCTGGTGCAAGGGTCAAGGATGTCTCGGAGCGGCTGCAGAACATTTTGGAAGGGGAGGGTGAACAGCCAGTTGTCGTGATACATATAGGTACCAACAATATAGGTAAAAAACAGGATGAGGTCCTAAAAGCTGAATATAGGGAGTTAGGAGGTAAATAAAAAAATAGGACCTCAAAGGTAGTAATCTCAGGATTGCTACCAGTGCCACATGCTAGTCAGAGTAGAAATAGAAGGATATTTCAGATGAATACGTGGCTAGAGGAATGGTGCAAGGGGGAGGGATTCAAATTCCTGGGATATTGGAACCGGTTCTGGGGGAGGTGGGACCAGTACAAACCGGACAGTTTGCACCTGGGCAGGACCGGGACTGATGTCCTATGGGGAGTGTTTGCTAGTGCTCTGGGGGAAGGTTTAAACTAAAATGGCAAGGGGTTGGGAACCTGAGCAGGGAGACAGAGGAAAGGGAAACAAGGATAGAAGCAAAAGACAGGAAGGAGAAAAACAAAGGTGGCAGTCAGAGAAATCAAGGCCTAGAAATTCAATGGGCCTTGCGCCCACTTAGCGCCTAAAGAGGTCTTTTGCGCCGGCAGGGTGGTAGCGCGGAAATTGAGTGCAGCGGTATTGGCGGCGGTAGCCGTTAGCGCTGCGCCGGGACCGATGACGTCATCGGTGTGCGCGGTGGCCCGTAACGCCCCGAAACCGCGCCGATCCCCATATTTATTTGCGCCCGCCTCCTCCGAAGCGGGCGCAAACAGCGAACAGAAAACGGGGCCGTCCTGCTGCCATAGTGGGGTGCTTTAAAGCTGAAGGTGCGGCCGGCCGCTTTTTCGGCGGCCGCCTGCCCGCACCTCCTTCCCCGGCCTCCTCCACCCCCCCCCGCGGCATTGCCGGCTGGTTTCCGTGGAGCCCGGCACTTCTCCGTTGTGCCGGGCTCTTTTGCCGGCACTTGCGATCGGGGCTCCGGCCGTTGCAGGCACCTCCCCCTTAAGAGAAGGAGGAGGCCTGCAGTACCGCAGCCTGCCGCACCGCATCGGGTGGCACTGCGGCAACTAGCGCGCCGATATTCAGTTGCAGCGCCCCAAACGGAGGCGGGCACACCCTGGTATAGCGCCAGCTTCCGAATTGGGGCGCAGAAGATGAATATACGGCGTGCGCTAATGCCTCCCCGCCCAGCGCTAACTTTTGGGCGCGAGCGAGCTGCCCGCGCCCAAGTGAATTTCTAGGCCCTAGGGTTTAAATCAAACACGGCCACAGTAAATAATCATTCTAAAAGGTCTAAGAGCATTAAAAAAACAAGCCTGAAGGCTTTGTGTCTTAATGCGAGGAGCATTCGTAATAAGGTGGATGAATTAGCTGCACAAATAGAGGTAAACGAATATGATATGATTGGGATTACGGAAACGTGGCTCCAGGGTGACCAAGGCTGGGAACTCAACATCCAGGGGTATTCAACATTCAGGAAAGATAGGCAAAAAGGAAAAGGAGGTGGGGTAGCATTGCTGGTTAAAGAGGGGATTAACACAATTGTAAGGAAGGATATTAGCTCTGATGATGTGGCATCTGTATGGGTAGAACTGAGCAATACCAAGGGGGAGTAAATGTTAGTGGGAGTGGTATATAGACCCCCAAACAGTAATGCCGAGGTTGGGGGTGGCATCAAAAGGGAAACTAGAGAAGCGTGCAATAAGGGCACAGCAGTTATCATGGGTGACTTTAATCTACATATAGATTGGGCTAACCAAATTAGTAACAATACTGTGGAGGAGGAATTCCTGGAGTGTATACGGGATGGTTTCCTGGACCAATATGTCGAGGAACCAACTAGAGATCAGGCCATCTTAGACTGGGTATTATGTAATGAGAAAGGATTAATTTGCAATCTTGTTGTGCGAGCCCCCTTGGGTCGGAGTGATCATAATATGATAGAATTCTTCATTAAGATGGAGAGTTAAGTAGTTGACTCAGAGACTAGGGTCCTGAATTTAAATAAAGGAAACTACGATGGTATGAGGCGCGAGTTGGGTAGGATTGATTGGGGAATGTCATTCAAAGGGTTGACGGTGGATAGGCAGTGGCAAACATTCAAAGATCGCATGGATGAACTACAGAATTTGTTCATCCCAGTTTGGCATAAAAATAAAACAAAAAAGGTGACTCAACCATGGCTAACAAGGGAAACTAGGGACAGCATAAGATCCAAGGAGAGGATATATAAATTGGCCAGAAAAAGCAGTAAACCTGAGGATTGGGAGCAGTTTAGGATTCAGCAAAGGAGGACAAAGGGATTAATTAAGAGGGGGGAAATAGGGTATGAGAGTAAGCTTGCAGGGAACTTAAAAACTGACTGTAAAATCTTTTATAGATATGTGAAGAGAAAAAGATTTGTGAAGTCAAGCGTAGATCCCTTGCAGTCAGAATCATGGGAATTTATAATGGGGAACAAAGAAATGGCTTACCAATTAAATATATACTTTGGTTCTGTCTTCACAAAGGAGGACACAAATAACCTCCCAGAGATGTCGGGGAACATAGGGTCTAATGAGAGGGAGGAACTGAAAGAAATCAGTATTTGTAGGGAAATTGTGTTAGGGAAATTGATGGGATTGACGGCCAATAAATCCCCAGGGCCTGATAATCTACATCCTAGGGTACTTAAGGAAGTGGCCCTAGAAATAGTAGATGCATTGCTGGTCATCTTCCAAAATTCGATAGATTCTGGAACAGTACCCATGGATTGGAGGGCAGCTAATGTTACCCCACTATTCAAAAAAGGTGGTAGAGAGTAAACAGGGAATTACAGACCGGTAAGCCTGACATCGGTAGTGGGGAAAATGCTAGAGTCCATTATAAAAGATGTAATAGCAGAGCACTTGGAAAACAGTGACAGGATCGGATAAAGTCAACATGGATTTACAAAAGGTAAATCATGCTTGATTAATCTACTGGAATTTTTTGAGGATGTAACTTGTAGAATAGATAAGGGAGAATCAGTGGATGTGGTGTACTTGGACTTTCAGAAGGCTTTCGATAAGGTCCCACATAAGAGATTAGCATGTAAAGTTAAGGCACATGGGATTGGGGGCAATTATTGACTTGGATAGAGAACTGGTTGGCAGACAGAAAGCAAAGAGTTGGAATAAACGGGTCTTTTTCCGAGTGGCAGGCAGTGACTAGTGGGGTACCGCAAGGATCGGTCCTAGGACCCCAGCTGTTCACAATATATATTAATGATCTAGACGAGGGAACTAGATGTAATATCTCCAAGTTTGCAGACGACACAAAGCTAGGTGGGTGTGTGTGCTGTGAGGAGGATGCTGAGAAACTCCACGATGATTTGGACTGGTTGGGTGATTGGGCAGAAGCATGGCAGATGCAATATAATGTGGATAAATGCGAGGTTATCCACTTTGGTGTCAAAAACAGGAAGGCAGATTATTATCTGAATGGCAATCGATTGGGAGAAGGGGAAGTGCAACGAGACCTGGGTGTCCTTGTGCACCAGTCGCTGAAGGTAAGCATGCAGGTGCAGCAGGCGGTTAAGAAGGCAAATGGTATGTTGGCCTTCGTAGTGAGAGGGTTTGAGTACAGGAACAAGGATGTTTTGCTGCAGTTGTACAGGGCCTTGGTGAGACCACATCTTGAGTATTGTGTGCAGTTTTGGTCGCCTTATCTGAGGAAGGATGTTCTTGCCATGGAGCGAGTGCAGTGAAGATTCACCAGGCTGATACCTGGGATGGCAGGAATGACGTATGAGGAGAGATTGGGTCGATTGGGCTTATACTCACTGGAGTTTAGAAGAATGATAGGGGATCTCATTGAAACTTATAAAATTCTAACAGGACTAGACAGACTAGATGCAGGAAGGATGTTCCCGATGGTCGGGGAGTCCAGAACCAGGGGTCACAGTCTAAGGATAAGGGGTAAACCATTGAGGACAGAGGTGAGGAGGAATTTCTTCACCCAGAGAGTGGTGAACCTGTGGAATTCTCTACCATAGAAGGCAGTAGAGGCCAATTCATTAAATATATTCAAGAAAGAGTTGGATATATTTCTTAAGGCTAAAGAGATCAAGGGATATGGAGAGAAGGCAGGAACAGGGTACTGAAATTGGATGATCAGCCATGATCTCATTGAATGGCGGAGCAGGCTCGAGGGGCCGAATGGCCTACTTCTGCTCCTATCTTCTATGTTTCTACGTTTCTATGTGTGAGTGTGGTTGGTGTGTGTGAGTGTGTGTGTGTGTGTGTGTGTGTGTGTGCGTGTGTGTGAGTGTGAGTGTGGTTGGTGTGTGTGAGTGTGGTGTGTGTGTGTGTGAGTGTGTGGAGTGTGTTTGTGTGAATGTGGTGTGTGTAAGTGTGGTGAGTGTGTGTGTGTGGTGTGTGTGTGAGTGTGATGTGTGTGGGTCTGGTATGTGTGAGTGTGGTGTGTGTGATTGAGTGTGTGTGTGAGTGTGTGGAGTGTGTTTGTGTGAATGTGGTGTGTGTACGTGTGGTGAGTGTGTGTGTGTGGTGTGTGTGTGAGTGTGATGTGTGTGGGTCTGGTGTGTGTGAGTGTGTGTGAGTGTGGTGTGTGTGATTGAGTGTGTGTGTGAGTGTGGTTGGTGTGTGTGTGAGTATGGTGTGTGTGTGAGTGTCATGTGTGTGAGTGTGTGAGTGGGTATGTGTGTGTATGAGTGTGGTGTGTGTGTATGAGTGTGGTGTGTGTGTGGAGTGTGTGCATGTGTGAGTGTGTGTGTGTGACTGTGGGGGAGTGTTTGAGTGTGGGTGAGTGTAAGTGTGGTGTGTGTGAGTGTGTGTGTGAGTGTGGTGGGTGTGTGTGTGTGGAGTGTGTGCGTGTGTGCGAATGAGTGTGGTGAGTGTGTTGTGTGTATGTCATAGAGTCATAGAGTTATACAGCACAGAAAGAGGCCCTTCGGCCCATCGCGTCCGCGCCGGCCATCAAGCCCTGTCTAATCTAATCCCATTGTCCAGCATTTGGTCCGTAGCCTTGTATGCTATGGCATTTCAAGTGCTCATCCAAATGCTTCTTGAATGTTGTGAGGGTTCCTGCCTCTACCACCCTTTCAGGCAGTGAGTTCCAGATTCCAACCACCCTCTGGGTGAAAAAGTTCTTCCTCAAATCCACTCTAAACCTCCTGCCCCTTACCTTGAATCTATGCCCCCTTGTTATTGACCCCTCTACTAAGGGGAAAAGTTCCTTTCTATCTACCCTATCGATGCCCCTCATAATTTTGTACACCTCAATCAGGTCCCCACTCAGCCTTCTCTGCTCCAAGGAAAACAACCCCAGCCTTTCCAGTCTTTCTTCATAGCTGAAGCGCTCCAGCCCAGGTAACATCCTGGTAAATCTCCTCTGCACCCTCTCCAAAGCAATCACATCCTTCCTATAGTCTGGCGACCACAGAACTGCACACAGTACTCCAGCTGTGGCCTTACCAGCATTTTGTACAGCTCCATCATAACCTCCCTGCTCTTATATTCTATGCCTCAGCTAATGAAGGCAAGTATCCCATATGCCTTTTTAACCACCTTATCCACCTGTTCTGCTGCCTTCAGGGATCTATGTACATGCACAACAAGGTCCCTCTGATCCTCTGTCTTTCCTAGGGTCTTACCATTCATTGTGTATTCCCTTGCCTTGTTAGTCCGTCCAAAATGCATCACCTCACACTTTTCAGGGTTAAATTCCATTTGCCACTGTTCCGCCCATCTGACCAACCCGTCTATATCGTCCTGTAGCCTGAGGCTTCCCTCCTCGCTATTTACCACCCTACCAATTTTCATGTCATCTGCGAACTTACTAATCATACCTTTTACATTCACATCCAAATCATTAATGTAGACCACAAACAGCAAGGGACCCAGCACCGATCCCTGCGGTACCCCACTGGACACAGGCTTCCAGTCACAAAAACAACCTTCCACCATCACCCTCTGCCTTCTGCCACTAAGCCAGTTTTGGATCCAATGTGCCAAGGCACCCTGGATCCCATGGGCTCTTACCTTCCTGACCAGTCTCCTATGCGGGACTTTATCAAAAGCCTTACTGAAATCCATCTAAACCACATCCACTGCACTACCCTCATCCACACACCTAGTCATGTGTGTGGTGTGTGTGTGTATCAGTGTGAGTGTGTGTGAGAGTGTGATGTGTGTGAGTGTGGTATGTGTGACTGTGGTCTGTGTGTGTGTGTGGTGTGTGTGTGTGTGTGTGTGTGTGTGTGTGTGTGTGTGTGGTTCGTGTGTGTGTGTGTGATTGTGGTGTGTGTGACAGTGGTGTGTGTGTGTGGTGCGTGAGTGTGGTGTGAGTGTGTTGTGTGTGTGCTGTCTGTGTGTGTGGAGTGTGTGCGTGTGTGTGAGTGAGTGTGGTGTGTGTGTGAGAGTGTGGTTTGTGTGTGTGTGATTGTAGTTTATGGTGTGTGTGTGTGAGTGTGGTGTGTGTGAGTGTGTGTGTAAATTTGGTGTATGCGCGTGTGTGTGTGAGTGTGTGTGTGGTGTGAGTGTGGTGTATGTGAGTGTGGTGTGAGTGTGGTTGGTGTGTGTGAGTGTGTGTGTGTGTGTGTGTGTGTGTGTGTGTGTGTGTGTGTGTGTGTGTGTGTGTGTGTGGAGTGTGTGTTTGTGAATGTGGTGTGTGTGAGTGTGGTGTGAGTATGGTTGGTGTGTGTGGTATGAGTGTGCTGTGAGTGTGTGAGTGTGGTGTGAGTATATGAGTGTGGTGTGAGTGTGGTGTGTGTGTGTATGTGAGTGTGCTGTGTGTGAGTGTGGTGAGTGTGTGTGCGGTGTGTGTGCAGTGTGTGTGAGTGTGGTGTGAGTGTAGTTGGTGTTTGTGAGTGTGTGTGCGGTGTGTGTGAATGTGGTGTGAGTGTGGTTGTTATACATCTGTGTGAGTGTGGTTGGTGTGTGTGTGTGTGTGTGTGTCTGTTTGTGAGTGTGGTGTGTGTGAGTGAGTGAGTGAGTGGTGTGTGTGTTTGTGTGTGGTGTGTATGAGTGTGGTGTGTGTGAGTGTGTGGAGTGTGTGTGTGTGAATGTGGTGTGTGTGTAGTGTGTGTGTGAGCGTGGTGTGTGTGTGAGTGTGTGTGTGTATGAGTGTGGTGTGTGTGAGTGTGTGGAGTGTGTTTGTGTGAATGTGGTGTGTGTGTGTGTGTGTGTGTGTGAGTGTGGTGAGTGTGAGTGTGTGTGTGGTATGTGTGAGTGTGATGTATGTGAGTCAGGTATGTGTGAGTGTGTGTGTGAGTATGGTTGATGTGTGTCTGTGTGAGTATGAGTGTGGTGTGTGTGAGTGTGTGCATGTATGAGTGTGGTGTGTGTGGAGTGTGTGTGTGTGAGTGTGGTGTGTGAGTGGTGTGTGTGTAAGTGTGGTGTGTGTGTGTTTCAGTGTGGTGTGTGTGTGTGTGTGTGTGTGTGAGAGTGTGGTTGGTCTGTGAGTGTGGTTGGTGTGTGTGTGTGTGTGAGTGTGGTGTGTGTGTGAGTGTGATGTGTGTGAGTCCGGTATGTGTGAGTGTGAGTGAGAGTGTGGTCTGTGTGTGTGTGTGTGTGAGTGTGTGGAGTGTGTGTGTGTGAATGTGGCGTGTGTGTGTGAGTGTGTGTGTGGTGTGTGTGAGTATGGTGTGTGTGTGACTGTGGTCTGTGTGTGTGTGTGTGTGGTGTGTGTGTGTGTGTGTGTGAGTGTGAGAGTGTGGTTGGTCTGTGAGTGTGGTTGGTGTGTGTGTGTGTGAGTGTGGTGTGTGTGTGAGTGTGATGTGTGTGAGTCCGGTATGTGTGAGTGTGAGTGTGAGTATGAGTGTGGTCTGTGTGTCTGTGTGTGAGTGTGTGGAGTGTGTGTGTGTGAATGTGGTGTTTGTGTGTGAGTGTGGTGAGTGTGTGTGAGTGTGTGTGTGGTGTGTGTGAGTATGGTGTGTGTGTGACTGTGGTCTGTGTGTGTGATGTGTGTGTGTGTGTGAGTGTGTTGTGTGTGCTGTCTGTGTGTTTGGAGTGTGTGCGTGTGTATGTGTATGTGTGTGAGAGTGTGTGTGAGTGTGGTTTGTGTGTGATTGTAGTTTATGTTGTGTGAGTGTGGTGTGTGTGAGTGTGTGTGTGTAAATTTGGTGTGTGTGTCTTGTGAGTGTGGTGTGTGTGAGTGTGGTGTGAGTATATGAGTGTGGTGTGAGTATCTGAGTGTGGTGTGTGTGAGTGTGGTGTGTGTGAGTGTGTGGAGTGTGTGTGTGGTGTGGTGTGAGTGCAGTTGGTGTGTCTGTGTGAGCATGTGTGTGAGTGTGGTTTGTGTGTGTGTCTGTGAGTGTGTTGTGTGTGAGAGTGCAGTTGGTGTGTGTGTGAGTGTGGTGTGTGTGAGTGTGTGTGTGTGTGTGAATGTGGTGTGTGTGTGAGTGTGGTGAGTGTGGTGAGTGTGTGTGTGTGGTGTGCGTGAGTGTGGTGTGAGTGTGGTTGGTGTGTGTCTGTGTGAGTGTGTGTGTGAGTGTGGTTTGTGTGTGTGTCTGTGAGTGTGTTGTGTGTGAGAGTGCAGTTGGTGTGTGTGTGTGTGTGTGTGAGTGTGGTGAGTGTGAGTATGTGTGTGGTGTGTGTGAGTGTGATGTGTGTGAGTCAGATATGTGTGAGTGTGTGTGTGAGTATGGTTGGTGTGTGTCTGTGTGAGTGTATGAGTGTGGTGTGTGTGAGTATGTGCATGTATGAGTGTGGTGTGTGTGGAGTGTGTGTGTGTGAGTGTGTGTGAAAGTGGTGTGTGTGTGAGTGTGTGTGTGAGTGTGGTTGGTGTGTGTGTGAGTGCGTGTGTGTATGGTGTGAGTGTGGTGTGTGTGAGTGTGGTGTGAGAATGTGGTGTGTGAGTGGTGTGTGTGCGAGTGTGGTGTGTGTGTGTTTCAGTGTGGTGTGTATGTGTGAGTGAGTGTGTGGTTGGTCTGTGAGTGTGGTTGGTGTGTGAGTGTGTGAGTGTGGTGTGTGTGTGAGTGTGATGTGTGAGAGTCCGGTATGTGTGAGTGCGAGTGTGGTCTGTGTGTGTGTGTGTGTGTGTGTGAGTGTGTGGAGTGTGTGTCTCGTGTGTGTGAGTGTAGTGTGTGTGTGACTGTGGTCTGTGTGTGTGTGTGTGTAGTGTGTGTGTGTGAGTGTGGTGTGTGTGCTGTCAGTGTGTTTGGAGTGTGCGCGTGTGTGTGCATATGTGTGTGTGTGAAAGTGGTGTGTGTGTGTGAGTGTGGTGAGTGTGTGTGTGAGTGTGCTGTGAGTGTGGTTGGTGTTTGTGAGTGTGTGTGTGAGTGTGCTTGGTGTGTGTGAGTGTGGTTTGTGTGAGTGTGGTGTGAGTGTGGTTGGTGTCTGTCTGTGTGAGTGTGTGAGTGAGTGTGGTTGCTGAGTGTGTCTGTGTGAGTGTGGTTGGTGTGTGTGTAGTTTGTGGTGTGTGAGTGTGGTATGTGTGAGTGTGAGTGTGGTTTGTGTTTGTGTGTGAATGTATGTGAGTGAGTATGTGTGTGTGAGTGTAGTTTGTGTGTGTGAGTATGGTGTGTGTTTGATTGTGTGTGTGTGTGTGTGGTTTGTGTGTGTGTGAGAGTGTGAGTGTGGTTTGTGTGTGTGTGAGTGTGGTGTGTGTGTGAGTGTGGTTTCTGTGTGTGTGTGGTTTGTGTGTGTGTGAGAGTGTGGTTTGTGTGTGTGTGTGAGCGTGGTTTGTGTGTGTGTGTCTGTGAGTGTGGTTTGTGTGTGTGTGTGTGTGTGAGTTGTGTATGTACCTTTAAGAGAGAACTGTTTTACAGCTCCTGTATACTGTAGTACCGGCAGTGACCACATCTGTATATAAAGCCGGAGCAGGCTTCTGTACTTCAGTCGTGAGACTACTCTACTCTAGTAAACACCTGTTGATTGTTATGTTACAGCCTCCGTGTAGTTCTTGGGGAAACATCCTATTTAAAGAATCACGGATCTAACAGTGGCGACGAGGTTGATTCGAATCTGCCTGCAACTCTGCATTTCCCATCAAGGAGTCGCTCCGGGAGGACGGTGGAAGAAAGTCGAGGCCAGAAGCACAGGCGTCGACCACGAGCAACCGCCCAGTCATCCGGCAGCAAGTGAACATCGCAGGAGTGGCTGTTGAGAGCCACGATGATCCAGCAACAGACTGGCAACAGGTGCAGCGCACACCCTTCCCGGACAGCGGTGGCGGGAGCTGACCGACGGCGTAGAAAAGCCAAGCAGCGTCGACGGGGTAAGAGAGAGGGTGAAGCGCACAGGGCGCGGCCGGGGGTTAAAGAACCGAGCGGCGTCGAGGAAAAACAAGCAGAGAGAGAGAGAGAGGTTAAAGCAGCAGCTGGGTTCAGGACCGAGCGACGGCAACGGGAAAGGCGCACAGGAGAACGCGCAGAGCACAGCCAGGGCTCAAGGGCTGAACCGCGTCCACGGGGAGAAGAAGGGAGAGCACGGGAGATGCCATTAAGCCGCAGAGAAGAAGGGAGAGCGTGGGAGACGCCATTTTTTTTAAGTCGCAGCGGAGAAGAAGGGCGAGCGCGGGAAGGAAGGAAAGCGCGGGAGATGCCATTTTGTTCCAGTGGAGAAGAAGGGAGAGCACGGGAGACACCATTTAGACAGTTAAATTACACCCAGGGATGGCGAAGAATGGCAGTATCATGGCGTTCAACAATGAAGTCAAAGATTGGGCGACATATGTGGAACGCATTGAGGTGTACTGCAGGGCGAATGAAGTGCCAGATGCTAGGAAAGCACTGGTTTTGTTAAATTCCATGGGTGCAAAAACTTAAGGCTTACTGCCAAACCTGATAACCCCAGAGAAGCCCGTGGAGAAGAATTTCGAAAGTATAGTAGAAATCCTACAGGACCACTTAAGCCCCACACCGCTGCTGATAGCAGAAAGATTTAAGTTCCACAAAAGGAACCAGCATAAAGACGAAAGTAATGCTGAGTACTTAATGGAACTGCGCAAGTTATCGAAACACTGCCAGTTTGGAGCGGGACTATCAGATACGTTAAGGGACAAGTTTGTGTGTGGGCTTCAAAGTGAAGGAACCCAGAAACGGCTTTTATCAGAAAAGAATCTTACGCTGGACAAGGCTTTCAGTATGGCAGTATCACACGAAGCAGCCGCACGGGGCGCTGCAGAGATACAACGGAGACCGCAAGAATACGGCACCAATGAAATGTCATATGGAGTAGGGAAGTGTTATCGTTGCGGCAGAACAACACACGATCAGAAGGATTGTTGGTTCAAGGACCAAATGTGCAGACAGTGTGGAAAAACAGGACACATAGCAAGAGTCTGCAGGTCAGGGAAGAAAACCAACAGCAAGAAATCTCCACAGGAGAAGTACAAAAAGGTACATAAGGTGATGGACAGTACTTCAGACGAACAGGGAAATGATACAAACTCCGGAAGCAAGGAGCTGGGTTGTCTGAAACTACATAAGGTAACCAAAATGGAGGATCACCAGACTATCTGGGTCACACTCAAGATAGACGGAGTCCAAGTGAAAATGGAATTAGACACTGGATCAGCCCTAACAGTCATAAACCAAAGGGACTACAAGCAGCTATTTCCACATACACCCTTGAAAGCTACAGAGATTGTCTTGAAGACGTACACGGGGCAAAAATTCTACCCAAAGGAAAAATAAGGGTGAAAGTGATATACAAAGGCCAGGAAATACCTAAAATGGACCTATATGTATTGCCAGATGGAGGACCACCACTACTAGGACGTGAATGGATCCGGAAGATACAATTAGATTGGCATTCCATACAGGCACTGAAGGTTGAGGCCAAAAAGGATGAAAACGCCACACCTGGCCGACTGTCAAAAATGCTAACTGACGCACAAGAAGTGTTCCAGGAGGGACTCGGAACACTAAAAGGCATAACAGCAACGATTAAAATAGAGGAAAATGCAAGTCCAAAGTTTTTTAAGGCCAGACCGGTGCCTTATGCGATCCGAACAGCCATTGAAGCAGAGCTGGAAGGGTTGGAACATTCAGGAGTACTGTCCAAAGTAGACTGGAGCGAGTGGGCTACACCCATTGTCCCTGTAATGAAGAGGTCGTTGAGTAATACACCTGGGGAACCAAAGAAGGTCTGCATCTGTGGGGACTTTAAGGTGACAGTGAACCCAGTCCTTCACATGGTACAATATCCGCTTCCTCGGATTGAGGATATTTTCGCCTCGCTATCTGGAGGTAAATGCTTCACCAAAATTGATCTGGCCCAGGCGTACTTGCAAATGGAGGTAGAAGAAGCCTCGAAACAATACCTCATGATCAACACTCATAAAGGTCTCTATCAATGCAACCGACTGGTGTTCAGGGTAGCATCGGCTCCGGCTATTTGGCAAAGGGCAATGGATCAAGTCCTGCAAGGGATTCCAGGGACCCAGTGTTATTTGGACGACATCCTGGTCACGGGCGAAAATGACAGTGATCACCTCGCCAACCTGGAGAAGGTGCTCACTAGATTAAAGGAATATGGGCTACGAGCTAATCGCCACAAGTGCGAGTTTTTCCAGAAGCAGATCTCGTATTTCTTATGTTCATTAATAACTAGACATTCTTATTATGAACACAGCTAGCTTCTAGCTAGTCATTTATTCAGTACACGTTCTCTAGGTGCAGTATCTGTAGAGATGCAGCATGTGTGCTGTTGTGTGCAGGCTGCCATCTTGACTGTTGCCTTGTGGTTAGCCTAGTGCCTCATGGGTAATCACAGAATCACAGAAACCTCACAGTGCAGATAGAGGCCATTTCGGCCCATCGAGCCTGCACCGACACATATCCCACCCCCGATCCCCGTAACCCCTACACCAACACCAACACATATCCCACCCTATCCCCGTAACCCCACGTATTTAATCCCCCTAACACAAAGGGTCAATTTTATCATAGCCAATCAACCTAACCTGCACATCTTTGGACTGTGGGAGGAAACCGGAGCACCCGGAGGAAACCCACGCAAACACGGGGAGAATGTGCAAACTCCACACAGAGAGTCACCCGAGGCCGGATTCGAACCCGGGTCCCTGGAGCTGTGAGGCAACAGTGCTAACCACTATGCCACCGTGCTGCCCGGTGTAATGTAGTCTTAATATCTATACAGCTGGGTAGTGTAGTCTTATATACATACAGCTATATACAGCTCTACACAGCTCTACGGCTCCACCTAGTGTCCACTATAGAATGACATGTTATTGATCATTACATCCCCTTTCTTTGAAGTTTAACAAAATCAATATCAATCAACTTTCAAGAAAACAATAAAGATAATATCAGTAACATTTTGTTAGTGCTCTATAAACATAAACATTTTCAAAACAGTCAAAACATTTTCAAAGCTTTACATTGTACTCAAAGATTAAGTCTATCAGGCTCTTTTACTTCACGTGTGGATCTTCTCAACACGGGTAAGTCTGATGTGTCTTCATGAGATTGTTCTGGCGGTGAATGACAAGATGCAGTTGCGGCATTGTCATCAATCTGGTCTTGAATAGTCTCTTGTGTTTTTAGGAGGGAACGGCGGTTCCTCCTGAGAATCTGTCCTTCCTCAGTTCTAACAGTGTATGACCTTGGTCCTACTTCCTCAAGAACTGTAGCTTTCCTGTTCCATGCATCTGGATCCTCAATCCTGACAACATCATCCCTTGTCAATGGTTTTAGAGTTTTGGATGACTTGTCATAGTATGATTTCTGTTTCAGCTTTAACAGTTGAAGTCTCTGTCTCAGTTCCTCACTTTGCTGTTCTTTTGCACAGCAGGGTAGCGTGGTGCGCAACTTGCGACCCATTAGTAGTTCAGCAGGTGAAGAACCACAGTCTAAAGGTGAGGCTCGGTAGCTCAGCAGGGCGAGATAAGGATCAGACTTGCTTTCTGTCGCTTTCTTCAGTAGCTGCTTGAGAACTTGAACACCTTTCTCTGCCTTACCATTTGACTGAGCATACAAAGGACTGGATGTGATGTGCTGAAAGTCATAATGTGCTGTAAACTGTTGCCACTCCTTACAGTTGAAGCACGGACCATTGTCGCTAACGGCAATCCTGGGAATTCCATGTCTGCCGAAGATGGATTTCACATGCATTATGACACTGCTTGCTGTGGTGCTTGAGAGCAGCGCCATCTCAGGATAGTTAGGATAGTAATCAATCACTATTAGATAGTCTTTACCATTTAAATGAAAAAGGTCCATACTCACCTTTTGCCATGGTGCTGTTGGTATGTCAGCTACTATCATTGGTTCCTTTGCTTGGTTGTTTTGGTGTTTCTGACATGTCTCACATTTGCCTATCATGTTCTCAATGTCCTTATTTATGCCAGGCCAATAAACAGTGGGCTAGAAATTCAGTAAGGCCCCGCCAGCTTTGCGCCCAGTTACCGCCCAAAGAGGGCTTCTGTGCCAATAGAGGAGTTTGCGCTGATATTCAGCGCAGCGGTAATGGCGGCGGTAGCCGGTAGCGCTGCGCCGGCACCGATGACATCATCGGTGTGCGCAGTGCCCCGGTTCCGCCCCGATACCAGCCCGACCCCCATATTTAGTTGCGGCCGCCTCTTCTGCAGCGGCTGCAAACAACGTTCTGCAACCATGGCCGTCCTGCAGCCTTAGTGGCGCTAGTTAAGGCGGAGGTGCGGCCGGCCGCTTTTTCGGCGGCCGCCTGCCCGCACCTCCTTCCCCGGCCTCCTCCACCCCCCCCCCCCGCGGCATTGCCGGCTGCTTTCCGCAAGCCCGGCACTTCTCCGTGGTGCCGGGCTCATTTGCCGGCACTATCAAGCGGCGATCTCCCCGTTGCAGGCACCTCCCCCTTAAGAGAAGGAGGAGGCCTGCAGTACCGCAGCCTGCCGCTCCGCAGCGGGTGGCGCAGCGGCACATTGATGCGCTATCAATTACTCATAAAAGACGGAGAGTTAGGAGAGTAACTAAAGGCTTTTATTAGCAAAGAACAGAGCATGCGTCTCGTGGTTGACTGGGTTCCAAGAAGGCAGGGGGCTGCAGGTCAATCACCTTTATACCTGGGCCTGTGGGTGGAGCCAGCCGAGACATGTTGAGGCATGCATAGGTACAACAGTGTGCAACAGCAACAACAACAGTGAATAACAATAACAGTGGTTTACCACATTCACCCCTTGTTTAAAATTGAGTCCGGCGGGGTGAAGTGTACTAAAGGTTCGTGTAAGTAAGTCTATCAGGTGGCCTTGTATGCCGTCCTGATCGTCGTGGTGGCGGCGGTGATGGTGCAGCATCCAACGTTGAATCTGGCGTCTCATTGAGTGGTTGGGTGGTCAATGACGGGTCCTGGGGCTGCGGCATGCCGTCTAGCGGGGTTGGGTTGTGGGTAGTGGTGGATGGCAATGGTAGTGTTTCAGGGGCACCCAAAGGTGCGAGATCTCGTGTGGGGGCTGTGTCCTCCCGCCCGTCCGGGTACGCTACGTAAGCGTACTGGGGGTAGGCGTGGGTAGTGGTGGGTGGCGAGGGAGGTGTTTCGGGAGCACCCGAAGGTGCGAGGTCTCGTATGGAGACTGTGTCCTCCCGCCCGTCCGGGTACACCATGTAAGCATACTGAGGGTTGGCATGGAGGAGGCTCACCCTCTCGACCAGGGGGTCCGTCTTATGGGACCTCACGTGCTTCCGCAGTAGGACGGGTCCTGGAGAAGTCAGCCATGTCGGTAACGAGATCCCCGATGTGGACTTCCTGGGGAAGGAGAACATTCTCTCGTGAGGGGTAGCATTGGTGGCTGTACAGAGCAGTGACCGAATGGAATGGAGCGCCGCAGGGAGGACTTCCTGCCAGCGAGAGGTCGGAAGGCCCTTAGATTTCAAGTTTAAAAGGACTGCCTTCCAGACCGTCGCATTCTCCCTTTCCACCTGGCCATTCCCCCGGGGGTTGTAGCTGGTGGTCCTGCTTGTAGCGATACCTCTCGAGAGCAGGTACTGCCGGAGTTCGTCGCTCATAAAGGATGAGCCCCTGTCGCTATGAATATAGCTAGGGAAACCGAACAAGGCGAAGAGGTCATTCAGACATTTAATGACCGTGGTACTGGTCATGTCTGAGCTAGGGATGGTGTGGTAAACCACTGTTTGTATTCCACTGTGTACATGCCTGGACATGCCTCGGCTGACTCCTCCCACAAGTCCTAGTATAAAGGTAACTGCTCCCCAGCCCTTTGTATTTCTGGACCGGTCGACCACTCGAGGCAGACCTTCATTCTTTTGTTAATAAAAGCCTTTAGTTACTCTCTTAACTCTCAGTCTTTTATGAGTAATTGATAGCGCATCAATTTTATTAACAAAATTTTTATAATGGAGAAGATCCTCACACCAGCATGCCTGGACTTAGATCATCGGGAGGCGGACTCATCCACCAAGTTTACTCACTGGCTTAAGTGTTTTGAAAAATTCCTGACCGCCTCCGCAGCAATCAAATCGGACGAGGACAAACTGGATGTCCTGACCTCCAAAGTGAACCACCGAGTGTACTCGGTCATCCAAGACGCGACCTCGTACGCGGATGCTATCAAGCTCCTCAAGGACCAGTACACGCGCCCAGTGAACGAAGTGTACGCCAGGCACCTTCTGGGGAGTCGTAAACAACAACCTGGGGAATCGACCGTGGAATACCTTCAGGCACTGTCTGTGCTTGGCCGGGCCTGTGGTTGTAAGGATGTAAAGGCCGCCGTGTACACGGAGGAACTTATCCGGGACTCTTTTGTAGCGGGCCACAGATCCAATTACACCCGACAGCGACTGTTGGAGCAGAGTGACCTCGACCTCAACAAGGCCTCTGAACTCGCACTATCATTGGATGCAGCCTACCGGGGCATGGATGCCTACTCCTCTGCACCGTGGACGCCGCGGGGAATGACAGCCTGGGACACGGTAGGACCACCTCATAGCGCCGTGCCACCCCAGCCACACCCCAGCAATGGCCCAACTACCGCAGCAGTGTCCCAAGGCCAGACAGCAGTGCCCCAAGGCCAGAAATGCTACTTCTGTGGCCAGGCAAAACACCCCAGAGCGCGCTGCCCGGCGAAAAACACGATCTGCTCGGGCTGCGGGAAGAAGGGACACTACGCTAACGTCTGCAGGGCCAAAGCCACCCCGAACCCCAGCAGCGCCGCGTGTGGGCCATGCGGGCCGCCATCTTGGGCCTCCCCGGCCATGTGCGAACCACCGGTACAGCAGCCATTTTGGACGCCTCCAGCCACATGGGGATCATGGATGCCGCCATCTTGGATGACAGCCGGAACGCAGCAGGCCCCCAACACCGCCTCATCTGATACCCGCAGCGACACACCGACCCCTACGCTGGCATCCGTTACACTGGACCAAGCGAGACCGCACCAGCTGGCCAGTTCCACAATGGACATTAAGGTAAATGGCCACGATACAATCTGCCTTTTTGACTCTGGGAGCACGGAGAGCTTCATCCACCCCGACACGGTGCGGCGTTGCTCTCTCCCAGTCCTGCCTGCGCACCAGCGGATTTCTATGGCCTCCGAGTCCCAGTCGGCGGACATCGGCGGCTACTGCGTAGTGACACTCGTAGTAGACGGGACCGTGTACGATCATTTTAAACTTCTGGTCCTGCCCGACCTCTGCGCTGCCGTCCTGCTGGGGTTAGATTTTCAGTGCCACCTTAAAAGTGTTACGATGGCGTACGGTGGACCCCTACCCCCACTCACAGTCCGCAGCCAGCAGCTCCCAAGTTGCCCGCCGCGCACCAGGTGCAACCTCTCCACACTCAGAGTCACCCCCCCCCGACTGTTTGCTAACCTCACCCCCGACTGTAAGCCCATCGCCACAAAGAGCAGGCAATACAGTGCCGGGGACAGGGTTTTCATTAAAACCGAAGTGGAGCGGCTCCTGAAGGAAGGGATTATTGAGGGCAGCACCAGCCCCTGGCGAGCCCAGGTTGAGAAGCAGCGCCTGGTCATCGACTACAGCCAGACAATAAATCGCTACACCCTGCTGGACGCCTACCCACTCCCCCGCATAGCTGATATGGTCAACCAGATCGCGCAGTACCGCGTCTTCTCGACCATTGACCTGAAATCAGCGTACCACCAGCTCCCTATCCGCCCTGAGGACCGCCAGTATACTGCCTTTGAGGCAAACGGCCGCCTCTACCACTTCCTTAGGGTTCCCTTTGGCGTCACCAACGGGGTCTCCGTCTTCCAAAGGGAGATGGACCGGATGGTAGATCAAAATGCGTTGTGGGCCACTTTCCCATATCTGGACAATGTGACCATCTGCGGCCGTGACTTGCAGGACCATGACGCAAACCTCGAAAAATTCCTCCGCACCGCCCAACTCCTGAACCTGACATATAACAAGGAGAAGTGCATATTCCGCACAAACCGCCTCGCCATCCTTGGCTGTGTTGTGGAACACGGTGTCATCGGCCCCGACCCCGACCGGATGCGTCCCCTTATGGAACTCCCACTGCCCCACTGCCTCAAGGACCTGAAGAGGTGCCTAGGGTTTTTCTCCTATTATGCCCAGTGGGTCCCCTACTATGCGGACAAGGCCCATCCGCTGATCAAGTCCACCTCTTTTCCCTTGACGGCAGAGGCCCACTTAGCCTTCCACCGTATCAAGGAAGACATTGCCAAAGCCACCATGCACGCAGTGGACGAATCCATCCCCTTCCAGGTGGAAAGCGACGCGTCCGACTTTGCCCTGGCCGCTACCCTCAATCAGGCGGGGAGACCCGTGGCCTTCTTTTCACGAACCCTCCAAGGCCCGGAGACCAGACACTCCGCTGTTGAGAAGGAGGCCCAGGCGATTGTGGAGGCTGTGCGTCATTGGAGCCACTACCTGGCCGGAAAACGATTTACCCTGCTCACTGACCAACGTTCAGTTGCTTTCATGTTTAACAACAAGCAGAGGGGCAAAATGAAAAATGACAAGATCTTGAGGTGGAGAATCGAACTTTCCACCTACAATTACGAGATCTTGTACCGGCCCGGGAAGCTCAATGAACCCCCGGATGCGCTATCGCGTGGCACCTGCGCCAGCGCGCAGATCGATAGACTGCGGGCCCTCCACAATGACCTCTGCCACCCGGGGGTCACCAGGTTCTTCCACTTCATCAAGGCCCGCAACCTGCCTTACTCTATTGAGGAGGTCAGGACCATGACCAGGAACTGCCAAGTCTGCGCTGAGTGCAAACCGCACTTTTATAGACCAGACAGGGCCCACCTGATAAAAGCCACTCGCCCCTTCGAGCGCCTGAGCGTTGATTTTAAAGGGCCTCTCCCCTCCTCCGACCGCAATGTGTACTTCCTCAATATTATTGATGAGTACTCCCGTTTCCCGTTCGCCATCCCCTGCCCGGACATGACCAGTGCCACGGTCATTAAATGTCTGAACGACCTCTTCACCCTGTTCGGTTTCCCCAGCTATATCCATAGCGACCGGGGCTCATCGTTTATGAGCGACGAACTCCGTCAGTACCTGCTAACTAGGGGTATTGCCACAAGCAGGACCACCAGTTACAACCCCCGGGGGAACGGACAGGTGGAAAGAGAAAATGCGACAGTTTGGAAGGCCGCCCTGCTAGCCTTAAAGTCTAGGGGCCTTCCAACCTCCCGCTGGCAGGATGTGCTCCCCGATGCGCTCCACTCTATTCAGTCACTGCTCTGCACTGCCACTAACGCCACCCCTCATGAGAAAATGTTTGTCTTCCCAAGGAAGTCCACATCGGGGACATCGCTACCGCCATGGCTGACGTCCCCAGGGCCGGTCCTACTGAGAAGGCACGTGAGGACCCATAAAATGGACCCCCTGGTCGAGAGGGTCGACCTCCTCCACGCCAACCCCCAGTATGCTTACATTGCATACCCGGACGGGCGGGAGGACACAGTCTCCATAAGAGACCTTGCACCCTCGGGGGCCGCAGTAACCCACTACTCACTACCACCCCCCCCACGATCCGATATCCAGCCCCAGCAGACGGCAGGCCTGGGACCCATGACCCGCTCGACATCTACGAGGATGACACGCCTGTGCCACAGCCCATGCAGGACTCGACGCCGGAAGCTCCACTACCCCTGCCGTCGCCACGCCGATCACAGCGCCAGACAAGACCTCCGGAGAGACTCCAATACATTAACTTTTAATACACTTCACCCCGCCGGACTCAATTTTAAACAAGGGGTGAATGTGGTAAACCACTGTTTGTATTCCACTGTGTACATGCCTGGACATGCCTCGGCTGACTCCTCCCACAAGTCCTAGTATAAAGTTGACTGCTCCCCAGCCCTTTGTATTTCTGGACCGGTCGACCACTCGAGGCAGACCTTCATTCTTTCGTTAATAAAAGCCTTTAGTTACTCTCTTAACTCTCAGTCTTTTATGAGTAATTGATAGCGCATCAGATGGCAAACGGGAAACGGGAGTACTCATCAATTATGTTGAGGAAGTACACATTGCGGTCGGAGGAGGGGAGGGGCCCTTTAAAATCGACGCTCAGCCGTTCAAAGGGGTGCGTGGCTTTTATCAGGTTTGCTCTGTCTGGCCTATAAAAATGCGGTTTGCACTCGGCACAGATTTGGCAGTTCCTGGTCATGGTCCTGACCTCCTCGATGGAGTAGGGCAGGTTACGGGATTTGATGAAGTGAAAAAACCTGGTGACCCCCGGGTGGCAGAGGTCATTGTGGAGGGTCTTCAGTCTATCGACCTGCGCGTTGGCGCATGTACCACTTGATAGGGCATCTGGGGGCTCATTGAGTTTCCTCGGCCGGTACAAGATATCGTAATTATAGGTGGAGAGTTCGATTCTCCACCTCAAGATCTTGTCGTTCTTGATTTTGCCCCACTGCTTATTATTAAACATAAAAGCTACTGAACGCTGGTCAGTGAGCAGGGTAAATCGTTTTCCGGCCAGGTAATGCCTCCAATGTCGCACAGCTTCCACAATGGCCTGGGCCTCCTTTTCGACAGAGGAGTGTCGAATCTTGGGGCCCTGGAGGGTCTTTGAGAAAAAGGCCACGGGTCTCCCCGCCTGGTTAAGGGTTGCAGCTAGGGCAAAGTCGGATGCGTCGCTCTCCACTTGGAAAGGGATGGACTCATCCACTGCGTGCATTGTGGCCTTCACAATATCTCCTTTTATGAGAGTGAAGGCTGCACAGGCCTCTGCTGTCAGGGGGAAGGAGGTGGACTTGATGAGGGGTCTGGCTTTGTCCGCATAGTTGGGCACCCACTGAGCATAGTACGAGAAAAACCCTAGGCATCTCTTCAGTGCTTTTTGGCAGTGGGGGAGGGGGAGCTCCATAAGGGGGCGCATCCTGTCGGGGTCGGAGCCGATGACTCCGTTCTCCACTACACAGCCAAGAATGGCAAGGCGCTTGGTACGAAACATACATTTGTCCTTGTTGTATGTTAGGTTCAGCCGCTGGGCCGTACGGAGGAATTTCTCTAGATTAACATCATGGTCCTGCTGGTCGTGGCCGCAGATGGTGACGTTGTCTAGATAGGGGAAAGTGGCCTGGAGCGCGTTCTGGTCAACCATCCGGTCCATCTCCCGTTGGAAGACTGAAACCCTGTTGGTGACGCCGAAGGGAACTCTGAGGAAGTGGTAGAGACGACCGTCAGCTTCAAAAGCTGTGTACTGGTGGTCCTCAGCCCTAATGGGGAGCTGGTGGTATGCCGACTTCAGATCAGTCGTCGAGAACACCCGGTATTGTGCTATCTGATTGACCATGTCAGATATGCGGGGGAGTAGGTATGCATCTAGCTGGGTGTAGCGATTGATCGTCTGGCTGTAGTCAATAACTAGGCGCTGTTTTTCGCCAGTCTTCACTACCACCACTTGTGCTCGCCATGGGCTGGTGCTACTTTCAATAATCCCTTCCTTCAGGAGTCTTGCTACCTCGGATTTAATGAAGCTCCTATTCCCAGCACTGTAACACCTGCTTTTGGTAGCGATGGGCTTACAGTCGCGGGTGAGGTTAGCGAACAAGGAGGGGGGGGACTTTAAGGGTGGAGAGGCTGCAAATGGTGCGCGGCGGGCGATTTAAAAGCTGCTGGCTGCAGACTGTGAGTGGGGGAGGGGTCCGTCGTATGCTAATGTGACACTCTTAAGGTGGCACTGAAAATCCAACCCCAGTAGAACGGCAGCGCAAAGATGGGGCAGGACCAGGAATTTAAAATTTTTGTATTCTGTGCCCCTTACTGAAAGGGTCACTACACAGTAGCCACCGACGTCCACTGACTGGGCTTTGGAAGCCAAAGAGATCCGATGTCGCGTCGGCAGGACCAGGAGAGAGTAACTGCGCACCGTGTCGGGGTGGATAAAGCTTTCCGTGCTCCCGCTGTCAAAAAGGCAGGTAGTGGCGCGGCCATTTACCGTAATGTCCATCATGGACCTGGACAGTTGATGAGGGAGAGATTGGTCCAGCGTCACGGAGGCCAGCGTATGGTCGAGCGAGTCGATGTGGTCATCAGATGAGGCGGTGGTTGAGTCCGGGTCCCCCGTGGTTGAAGTTGGAGACATCCGAGATGGCGGACAAAATGGCGGTGCCCATGGTCCCGATCCCCACGCGGCTGCGGGAGCCCAAGATGGCAGACAAGATGGCTGCCCCCACGGTTCGCACGCGGCGCTGCTGGCGTTAGCGGTTTTACCTTTGCAGGCGCTGACATAGTGTCCTTTCTTCCCGCAGCCGGAGCAGGTAGCGTTTCTCGCCGGGCAGCGTGCTCTGGGGTGGTTTGCCTGGCCACAAAAATAACATTTCTGTGCCTTGGACATCGCAGCAGCAGCTGAAGGTGGCGGTCCCATGACCCAAGGTTGTGGCGTCCACGTTGCGGAGCGGTTAGGGGAGAAGGCGTCCATATTCCTGTGGGCCGCGTCGAGCGAGAGCGCGAGGGACACTGCCTTTCTCAGGTCCATTTCTCCCTTTTCCAACAGTCTCTGCCGGGAGTAGTCGGACCTTAGACCCGCAACGAAAGCATCTCGGATCAGTCCCTCTGTGTGTGCTGTGGCTGATACTTCTTTGCAATCGCAGTCTCGGCCGAGTATCCATAGTGCCCGTAGGAAGGCCTCCACTGATTCCCCGGGCTGCTGTCTGCGGGATCTTAAGAGGTGCCTGGCATAGACCGTATTTACCGGGCATGCGTATTGCCCTTTTAGCAGATCGATAGCCACCGCGTAGGTCGTCGCGTCCTGGATTATTGTATAAACTTGGTGGCTCACCTTTGAGGCCAGGATTTCCAACTTGTTTTCGTCCAGGGTCACAGTTGAGGCTTGCAGGTAGGCCTCGAAGCAACGCAGCCAATGCGCGAATTTGGTAGCCGAACCCGCTTCTTGGGGGTCTAGGTCCAGGCATGTTGGTCTGAGGGCTCACAGCAGCTCCTGCTGCTCAGCGTTTGGTGCAGCAGCCTGCTGTTCAGCGTTTGTCGACATTTTGTTTTTGCTAATAAAATTGATGCGCTATCAATTACTCATAAGAGACGGAGAGTTAGGAGAGTAACTAAAGGCTTTTATTAGCAAAGAACAGAGCATGCCTCTCGTGGTTGACTGGGTTCCAAGAAGGCAGGGGGCTGCAGGTCAATCACCTTTATACCTGGGCCTGTGGGTGGAGCCAGCCGAGACATGTTGAGGCATGCATAGGTACAACAGTGTGCAACAACAACAACAACAGTAAATAACAATAACAGTGGTTTACCACACACCTACAGCGCTGAAATTCAGTTTCAGCACCCCAAGCGGGGGCGGGCACACCCTGGAATAACGCCCGGTTCCGACTTGGGGCGCAAAAACGGAATTTCTGACGGTCGCAACTGGCTCCGCGCACAGCGCTAACTTTTGGGCACAAGCGAGCTGACGGGGCCTTACTGAATTTCTAGACCAGTGTCTCTTGCCCTCCTTTTGCATTTTTCAATTCTGAGGCGTCCCTCATGAATCCTTTTGAGCATGTCTTGACATAGAGCCTGTGGAATGACTATTCTGTTCTGTTTTAGTAATAGTCCACTTGCGACACTCAATTCTGACCTTATGTGAAAATATTTTGGACAGGAACCTTTTGGCCAACCATGATGAATGTTCTCTATTACTGTTTGTAATACTGTATCTTTTACTGTTTCTTCTGCTATTTGCTTTGATTTTGTGTCTGACACGGGCAGCGCAGCAGTGACCATACTCACATGAACATACATGACTCATTGTGGGTGCTCGGGATAGTGCATCTGCTAACACTATGTATTTGCCTGGTGTGTAGATCAGTTCAAAGTCATATCTTTGCAGCTTCATCATGAGTCGTTGAATCCTTGGAGACATCTCATTCAGGTTCTTTTTTATGATGGCAACCAGAGGGCTGTGGTTTGTCTCAACTGTGAAGGTGGGAAGTCCATATATGTAGCCATGAAACTTTTCTAGTCCAACTACCAAGCCTAGACATTCCTTTTCAATCTGGGCATATCGACACTCAGTATCAGTCATAGACCTGGAGGCATAGGCAACAGGCTTCCAATCTTCACCCTCTGCTTGTAGCAAGACCGCACCTAGGCCATCTTTTGATGCATCTGTTGACACTTTGATTCTTTTTGTTGGGTCAAAGAAGGTGAGTACAGGTGTGGTTGTCAGCACTGTTTTGAGGTTTATCCACTCTTGTTCATGTCTTTCTGTCCATGCGAACTCATTTGTTTTATGTAGCAGGTCTCACAGACAGGCTGTCTTGGCTGACAAGTTAGGAATGAACTTTCCAATGAAGTTTATCATCCCCATGATGCGTAGCACTCCTTTTTTGTCAGTGGGTCGGGGCATTTTGAGTATGGCGTTTACTTTTTCCATATCTGGCTCTATTCCTTTACCAGATAGATTATCTCCTAGGAAAGTGACTTCCTGGACGCCAAACTGACACTTGGCTTTGTTGAGCTTCAGTCCATTCTGGCGTATGCTCTGTAGCACTTTAGTCAGTCTCTCATTGTGTTCTTTCAGTGTGGAGCCCCAGATGATGATGTCATCAACATAGACCCGAACTCCTTCCAGACCTTCAATGATGTGTTCCATCGCTCTATGAAAGATTTCAGATGCAGATATTATCCCGAAAGGCATTCTGAGGAAACAATACCTGCCAAATGGTGTGTTGAAGGTACAGTATTTGGTGCTCTCTTCATCCAGTTTTAGTTGCCAAAATCCTTGTGAGGCATCGAGCTTTGTAAAGTATCTGGCAACTGACATTTCACTGGTGATTTCTTCTCGCTTGGTATTGTTCACGTTTTATGTTTGCATTTAAGTCCTTTGGATCCATGCATATTCTTAGATCATTGTTCTTTTTCTTTACACATACCATGGAGTTAACCCAGTCTGTTGGCTCTTCGACTTTCCTGATGACTCCTAGTGTGGTCATTCTGTCCAGTTCATTCTTGAGCCGGTCACGCAGGGGTGCTGGAACTCTTCGTGGAGCATGTACCACTGGCTGAGCATCCTCCTTTAGCTGGATCTTGTAAGTGAATGGTAGAACTCCAAATCCTTTGAACACATCCTGGAAATTATTCACTACAGAATCCATCGAGTCATCTGGTCTGCTTATGGCACAGTTTATACGGTAGACTCTCTTGACCAGTTCTAAGTCCTCACAAGCTTTGTCACCCAGCAGTGAATCAAGTCTTTCAGCCACAACAGAAAACATGAGATGATGCACTTTGTCTTTGACTGTCACTTTAAGTCTGCAAACACCTAAGCTATCTATTTTTTGTCCATTATAGTCCTTCAGTAGTACTGACTTTTTCTGTATTTTGGGCTTTTCTTTCATATTGTTAATGTCACTCATACTGATTAAGTTTGCTTTTGCCCCAGTGTCTAGTTTCAAGGTAACTAATGCTCCATTTACCTGCAGTGGGATCATCCATTTGTCCTCTTTTACTGCATTAACTTTATGTTCAGCATTGACCATTTCTGAGGGCTGCACATTTTCTGTATCCTTTTTGATATTGTCACATGACACCATTCCTACAAAAAATGTCTCACTTAAATCAGTGTCCTCAATTACATTAACTCGTTGCCCTTAGTTTTTACTTTTGAAAAGCATTGTTTGGCAAAGTGATTCTTTCCATTACACTTTGTGCACATTTTTCCAAACGCTGGGCATTGTCTTAACTGGTGTTTGTAACCACAGCGTTTACAATTAAAAATGTCATCCTCCGATTGCTTTTCATTTCTGTTCTGCCCACATTTCTTCCCCTTGTAGGACACAGCACCGACAGCAGCATTATCACTCATTACAATCGCATCATTATTGATTTCACTGAAAGTCTTCGCGTGCTTTCGAGCTAGCTCGCTGGCTTGGCATATTTTCACTGCATTTTCCAAATTTAGTTCGGTTTCTCTCAACAGACGTTCCCTGACTTTTTTATCATGAATACCAAACACAATCTGGTCACGAATCATGGATGCTTTGAGCTCAGAGAAATTACATGTCTGTGCTTTCAGTTTCAGATCAGTTATAAAGCTATCAAAAGTCTCATTTTGCTGCTGTGTCCTTGAACAGAACATGTATCTTTCATAGGTCTCATTCTTTTTGGGAGAACAATGTGCATCAAATTTCTTTAGCACATCGTCTAATTTGTCTCTGTTCTCCGCTGGATTAAATACAAATGTATTAAATACCTCTATCGCCTGTGGGCCTGCAACCATAAACAGCAACGCTATCTTCCTTGCGTCTGGCTTTGTACCGAATCCGATGGCTGCAATGTAGAGTTCGAATTGTTGTTTAAGTGTCTGCCAATTGTAGTCGATGTTTCCTGTGAGTTTCAAACGCTCTGGTGGCTTCAAATTCTTCATGTCGCTTTTCACAATTTTCAGCAGATCTTCACCACCCTGGTACCATCTTATGTTCATTTATAACTAGACATTCTTATTATGAACACAGCTAGCTTCTATCTAGTCATTTATTCAGTACACGTTCTCTAGGTACAGTATCTGTAGAGATGCAGCATGTGTGCTCTTGTGTGCAGGCTGCCATCTTGACTGTTGCCTTGTGGATAGCCTAGTGCCTCATGGGTAATATAGTCTTAATATCTATACAGCTGGGTAGTGTAGCTCTACGGCTCCACCTAGTGTCCACTATAGAATGACATGTTATTGATCATTACAGTATTGTGGCCACATTATTGATGAAGAAGGGTTACATAAGTCTCCTGAAAAGATTGAGGCAGTAGTCAAGGCTCCAGCACCGGAAAATGTGTCATAGCTGAGGTCGTTCCTCGGGCTGGTAAACTACTACCATAAGTTCTTACCAAATTTGTCTACAATAGTACACCCACTGAATACCCTACTGCAAACGGGGGTCCCATGGAAGTGGAATGACGAATGTAAATGAGCTTTCCAGAAGTGCAAAGAATTGATCACATCAAAAGAGGTGTTGGCCCATTTCAACCCAGCACTACCAATTCGGTTGGCATGTGATGCATCACCCTATGGTATTGGAGCGGTGCTGTCGCACAAATTCCCAGACGGGTTGGAGAGGCCAGTAGCCTTTGCGTCTCGGTCACTAACCTCAGCCGAGCGCAACTACGCCCAGGTCGACAGGGAGGCCCTCAGCCTAGTATGGGGAGTAAAAAAATTCAACCATTATCTGCATGGGCAGAAGTTCATCTTGCTGACTGACCACCAACCACTTGTCTCCATCTTTAATCCAAAGAAGGGCATTCCGGTGATGACTGCACAACGGTTACAAAGATGGTCCCTTTTTCTAGGGGCAAACCAATATGAAATAGAATATAAAGGCACGAAACAGTATGGAAACGCTGATGGGCTATCACGCTTGCCACTGCCTACTGTGGAGGAAGCACCAGCAGTGGATCCTATCGAGATATTTTATTCGTCAATAATTGAACGAATGCCAGTAACTAACGCGGATATAGAGAAGGAGACCCGCAATGATCCGACACTGTCTCGGGTATATGATTTGACGGTGAGGGGATGGCCAACACATGGCGACTCACTGTTGCCAGCATTCTCATCCAGAAGAGAACAGCTGTCAGTATGCCAGGGGACAGTGATGTGTGGATCCCGAGTGGTAATTCCACCCAAGTTAAGGGAGAGAGTGCTCAATGAGCTTCACGAAGGTCATCTGGGAGGGGTGAAAATGAAAAGCCTTGCTAGGGCTTATCTGTGGTGGCTGGGGATTGATCAACAAATCGAGGACCTAACCAAGAGCTGCTCAGGATGCCAGAAGGTCCAAAATGCACCACCACATGCCCCTCTACACCCATGGGAGTGGCCCTCCTCTCCATGGCAACGGGTGCATATTGATTTTGCTGGTCCATTCATGGACTCAATGTTCTTAATAGCAG
This sequence comes from Somniosus microcephalus, assembly GCF_052327205.1. Lineage (NCBI taxonomy): Eukaryota > Metazoa > Chordata > Chondrichthyes > Squaliformes > Somniosidae > Somniosus > Somniosus microcephalus. Next base: position 136,948,067 of record NC_140992.1, on the reverse strand, counting down.
TGGATGTGCACTCGAAATGGCCTGAGGTGATAAAAATGTCCTCAACCACTACAGAGAAAACTATTGCAGTCCTACGGACCATATTTGCCAGGAACGGCTTGCCAGAGCAGATTTGCTCTGATGATGGACCACAGTTTGTGTCCGAAGAGTTTCGGAAATTTATGAGAAGGAATGGGGTAAGGCATTGCACATCCGCCCCGTATCATCCAGCCACAAATGGATTGGCTGAGAGGTTCGTACAAACCTTTAAAAAGGCGATAAAGGCCATGTGCGATGATGAAATTCCACTACAGCATAAGTCATAGAGTCATAGAATTATACAGCACAGAAAGAGGCCCTTCGGCCCATCGTTTCTGCGCCGTCCATCAAGCCCTGTCCAATCTAATCCCATTTTCCAGCATTTGGTCCATAGCCTTGTATGCAATGGCATTTCAAGTGCTCATCCAAATGCTTCTTGAATGTTGTGAGGGTTCCTGCCTCTACCACCCTTTCAGGCAGTGAGTTCCAGACTCCAACCACCCTCTGGGTGAAAAAGTTCCTCCTCAAATCCCCTCTAAACCTCCTGCCCCTTACCTTGAATCTATGCCCCCTTGTTATTGACCCCCCTACTAAGGGGAAAAGTTCCTCTTTATCTACCCTATCTATGCCCCTCATCATCTTGTACACCTCAATCAGGTCCCCCCTCAGCCTTCTTTGCTCCAAGGAAAACAACCCCAGCCTGTTCAGTCTTTCTTCATAGCTGAGGCGCTCCAGCCCAGGTAACATCCTGGTAAATCTCCTCTGCACCCTCTCCAATGCAATCACATCCTTCCTATAGTGAGGTGGACAATTTCCTGTTAGCCTACAGAAATGCAACACATGCAGTTACCAACCAGACCCCAGCCATGATGTTCTTTAACCGAAGGTTGAGATCTCGTCTGGATTTGCTCAGACCAAATGTGCGAAGAAATGTTGAGGATAAACAATTCCAGCACATCAATGAGAAGCTGACAAGGAGCTTCAATTTAGGACAACCAGTCTTGGCCCGTGACTATCGAACAGAGAAATGGCAACCCGGAACGATATGCACACGGCAGGGGCCATTAATGTACACAGTGGATGTTGGGGAGAACATTGTGAGACGCCACGTCGACCAGATCTTAGCGTCACAGGAACGAGTCAACCCCATGTCTCGCATACCTAGGGATGAACCCGACATACCGGTAGCATCTACCTCAGAAACAGTAGCAGTGGAAACTGATGAACTAACCGACGAAAGGGGGCCAGAATCGCCTCCACACCAAGAACAAGAACCTCAGGGAAGGCGCTATCCCGAAAGGATCAGGAAGCCGCCCCAAAGACTGAATTTATAAATGGATTATTTTCAGTTGATGTTGCATGTTAAAATGTTAATTGTTAAATGAATGTTATGGTACTGTTAATCTAAAAGGGGAGGAATTGTTGTGTATGTACCTTTAAGAGAGAACTGTTTTACAGCTCCTGTATACTGTAGTACCGGCAGTGACCACATCTGTATATAAAGCCGGAGCAGGCTTCTGTACTTCAGTCGTGAGACTACTCTACTCCAGTAAACACCTGTTGATTGTTAGGTTACAGCATCCGTGTGGTTCTTGGGGAAACATCCTATTTAAAGAATCATGGATCTAACATGAGTGTGTGTGTGTGTGTGTGAGTGTGTGTGTGTGTGAGTGTGGTGTGTATGTGTGTGTGAGTGTGGTGTGTATGTGTGTGTGAGTGTGGTGTGTATGTGTGTGTGAGTGTGGTGTGTATGTGTGTGTGTGTGGTTTGTGTGTGTGTGTGAGTATGGTTTGTGTCTGTGTGTGGTTTGTGTGTGTGTGAGTGTGTGTGTGTGGTTTGTGAGTGTGTGTGAGTGTGGTTTGTGTGTGTGTGTGAGTGTGGTTTGTGTGTGTGTGTGAGTGTGGTTTGTGTGTGTGTGAGTGTGGTTTGTGTGTGTGTGTGTGAGTGTAGTTTGTTATGTGTGTGAGTGTGGGGTGAGTTTGACTGTGGGTTTGTGATGTGTGTGCTTTGTGTGTGCATGGTTTGTGTGTGTGTGTGAAAGAGAGTGTGAGTGGGGTTTGTGTGTGTGTGTGAGTGTGATGTGTGTGTGCGGTGTGAGAGTGTGGTTTGTGATATGTGTGAGTGTGAGTGTAGTTTGTGGTGTGTGAGTGTGTGTGTGAGTGTGGTTTGTGTTTGTGAGTTTGTGTTTGTAAATTTGGTGTGTGTGTGTGTGTGTGTGTGTGTGTGAGTGTGGGTGTGGTGTGAATGTGGTGTGTGTCAGTGTGGTGTGAGTGTGGTTGGTGTGTGTGGTATGAGTGTCATCTGAACGTGTGAGTGAGTGTGAGTGTGTGAGTGTGGTGTGTGTGTGTTAGTGTGGTGTGTGGGAGTGTGGCCTGTGTGTGTGTGGTGTGTGTGTGAGTGTGGTGTGTGTGTGTGTGTGGAGTGTGTGTGAGTGTGTGGTGTGTGTGTGTTAGTGTGGTGTGTGGGAGTGTGGCCTGTGTGTGTGTGGTGTGTGTGTGAGTGTGGTGAGTTTGTGTGTGAGTGTGCTGTGAGTGTGGTTGGTGTTTGTGAGTGTGTGTGTGAGTGTGCTTGGTGTGTGTGAGTGTGGATTGTGTGAGCGTGGTTTGTGTGAGTGTGGTGTGAGTGTGGTTGGTGTGTGTCTGTGTGAGTGAGTGTGGTTGGTGTGTGTATAGTTTGTGGTGTGTGTGAGTGTGGTATGTGTGAGTGTGAGTGTGGTTTGTGTTTGTGTGTGAATGTATGTGTGTGTATGTGTGTGTGAGTGTAGTTTGTGTGTGTGAGTGTGGTGTGTGTATGATTGTGTGTGCGTGAGAGTGGTATGTGTGTGTGAGAGTGTGAGTGTGGTTTGTGTGTGTGTGAGTGTGGTGTGTGTGTGAGTGTGGTCTGTGTGTGTGTGAGCGTGGTTTGTGTGTGTGTGTCTGTGAGTGTGGTTTGTGTGTGTGTGAGTGTGGTTTGTGTGTGTGTGAGTGTGGTTTGTGTGTGTGTGTGAGTGTGTGTGGTTTGTGTGTGTTTGTGAGTGTGGTTTGTGTGTGTGTGTGGTGTGTGTGAGTGTGAGTTTGGTTTCTGTGCGTGTGTCAGTGTGGTGTGTGTGTGTGGGTGTGTGTAAGTGTGTGTGTGACTGTGGTTTGTGTGTGTGTGAGTGTGATTTGTGCATGTGTGTGAGTGTGGCTTTTGTGTGTGAGTGTGGTTTGTGAGTGTGGTTTCTGTGTGTGTGAGTGAGAGTGTGTGTGTGTAGTTTGTGATGTCTGTGAGTGTGATTTGTGTGCGATTGTGAGTGTATGTGTATAAATACTGTGGTTACAAGAGCAGGCCAGAGGCTGGGAATTCTGCGGCGAGTGTCTCACCTCCTGACTCCCCAAAGCCTTTCCACCATCTACAAGGCACAAGTCAGGAGTGTGATGGAATACTCTCCACTTGCCTGGATGAGTGCAGCTCCAACAACACTCAAGAAGCTCGACACCATTCAGGATAAAGCAGCCCGCTTGATTGGCACTCCATCCACCACCTTCAACATTCACTCCCTCCACCACCGGCGCACTGAGGCTGCAGTGTGTACCATCTACAAGATGCAGTGCAGCAACTCGCCAAAGCTCCTTCAACAGCACCTTCCAAACCCGTGACCTCTACCACTTAGAAGGACAAGGGCAGCAGACGCATGGGAACATCACCACCTACAAGTTCCCCTCCAAGCCACACACCATCCTGACTTGGACCTGTATCGCCAATCCTTCGCTGTCGCTGGGCCAAAATCCTGGAACCCCCTTCCTAACAGCATTGTGGGTGTACCTACACCATATGGACTGCAGCGGTTCAAGAAGGCGGCTCACCACCATCTTCTCAAGGGCAATTAGGGATGGGCACTAAATGCAGGCCTAGCCAGCGACGCCCACATCCCATCAATGAATAAAAAAAAAAATTTTAAGCGCATGTGAGTGGGGTTTGTGGTGTGTGTGTGTGTGAGTATGTGTGCGTGTGTGGTGTGCGAGTGTGTGTGTGAGTGTGGTTTCTGTGTGTAAGTGTGGTGTGTGTGTGCGAGTGTGAGTGTGTGTGAGTGTAGTTTGTGATGTATGTGAGTGTGGGGTGAGTTTAACTGTGGGTTTGTGATGTTAGTGATTTGTGTGTGTGGTTTGTGTGTGTGTGTGAGTGTTGTTTGTGTGTGAGTGGGAGCGTGTGTTTGAAAGTGCATGTGAGTGGAGTTTGTGTGTGTGTGTGTGTGTGTGTGAGTGTGGTGTGTGTGTGTGAGTGTGTGTACATGTGTGGTGTGTGAGTGTGTGTGTGAGTGTAGTTTGTGTGTGTGAGTGTGGTGTGTGTATGATTGTGTGTGTGTGAGAGTGGTATGTGTGTGTGTGAGAGTGTGAGTGTGGTTTGTGTGTGTGTGAGTGTGTGTGTAATTGTGGTTTCTGTGTGTGTGTGGTTTTTGTGTTTGTGAGACGGTAGTTTGTGTGTGAGCGTGGTTTGTATGTGTGTGTCTGTGAGTGTGGTTTGTGTGAGTGTGTGTGTGTGTGTGAGTGTGTGTGTGGTGTGAGAGTGTGTGTGAGTGTGGTTTGTGTGTGTGTGTGAGTAGGTTTGTGTCTGTGTGTGGTTTGTGTGTGTGTGAGTGTGGTTTGTGTGTGTGTGAGTGCGTGTGTGTGGTTTGTGTGTGTGTGTGTGTGAGTGTGGTTTCTCTGTGTGTGAGTGTGGTGTGTGTGTGCGAGTGTGTGTGTGTGTGAGTGTAGTTTGTTATGTGTGTGAGTGTGGGGTGAGTTTGACTGTGGGTTTGTGATGTGTGTGGTGTGTGTGTGTGTGGTTTGTGTGTATGTGTGTGTGGTTTGTGAGTGTGTGTGAGTGGTTTGTGTGTGTGTGCGTGAGTGTGGTTTCTCTGTGTGTGATTGTGATGTGTGTGTGCGAGTGTGTGTGTGTGTGTGTGAGTGTAGTTTGTTATGTGTGTGTGTGAAAGTGAGTGTGAGTGGGGTTTGTGTGTGTGTGTGAGTGTGGTGTGTGTGTGTGGTGTGTGTGTGGTTTGTGATATGTGTGAGTGTGAGTGTAGATTGTGCTGTGTGAGTGTGTGTGTGAGTGTGGTTTGTGTTTGTGAGTGTGTGTGTGTGTGGGTGTGGTATGAATGTGTGTGTCAGTGTGGTGTGAGTTTGGTTGTTGTGTGTGGTATGAGTGTTGTCTGAACGTGTGAGTGAGTGTGTGGGTGTGTGTGAGTGTGGTGTGTGTGTGTGAGTGTGGTGTGTGGGAGTGTTGTCTGTGCGTGGTGTGTGTGTGCGTGTGGTGTGTGTGAGTGTGGTGTGTGTGAGTGCATGGAGTGTGTGTGTGAATGTAGTGTGTGTGTGAGTGAGGTGAGTGTGTGTGTGAGTGTGCTGTGAGTGTGGTAGGTGTTTGTCAGTGTGTGTGTGTGAGTGTGCTTGGTGTGTGTGAGTGTGGTTTGTGTGAGTGTGGTGTGAGTGTGGTTGGCGTGTGTCTGTGTGAGTGTGTGAGTGAGTGTGGTTGGTGAGTGTGTCTGTGAGTGTCTGTGAGTGTAGTTGGTGTGTGTGTAGTTTGTGGTGTGTGTGAGTGTGGTGTGTGTATGATTGTGTGTGTGTGAGAGTGGTATGTGTGTGTGTGAGAGTGTGAGAGTGGTTTGTGTATGTGTGAGTGTGGTGTGTGTGTGAGTGTGTGTGTGAGTGTGGTTTCTGTATGTGTGTGGTTTGTGTGTGTGTGAGAGTGTGGATTGTGTGTGTGTGAGCGTGGTTTGTGTGTGTGTGTCTGTGAGTGTGTTTTGTGTATGTGAGTGTGTGTGAGTGTGCGTGTGCGTGTGAGTGTGTGAGTGTGCGTGAGTGTGGTGTGAGGGTGTGGTTTGTGTGCGTGTGTGAGTATGGTTTGTGTCTGTGTGTGGTTTGTGTGTGTGTGAGTGTGGTTTGTGTGTGTGTGTGTAGTTTGTGTGTGTGTGTGTGTGTGGTTTGTGTGTGTGTGGTTTGTGTGTGTTTGTGAGTGTAGTTTGTGTGTGTGTGTGTGTGTGTGGTGTGTGTGTGTGTGAGTGTGAGTTTGGTTTCTGTGCGTGTGTTAGTGTGGTGTGTGTGTATGTGTGTGTGTGTGTACCAGTGTGTGCGTGTGTGGTCTGCGAGTGTGTGTGTGTGTGGTTTGTGTGTGTGTATGAGTGTGGTATGTTTGTGTGTGCCGGTGTGTGTGGTGTGTGTATGTGTGAGTGTGAGTTTGGTTTGTGTGTTTGTGTTAGTGTGGTGTGTGTGTGTGGGTGTGTGTGAGTGTGTGTGTGACTGTGGTTTGTGTGTGTGTGAGTGTGGCTTTTGTGTGTGAGTGTGGTTTCTGTGTGTGTGAATGAGAGTGTGTGTGTAGTTTGTGATGTGTGTGAGTATGGGGTGAGTTTAACTGTGGGTTTGTGATGGGTGTGGTGTGTGTGTGTGTGATTTGTGTGTGTCTGTGAGTGTGGTTTGTGTGCAAGTGTGAGTGTGTGTGAAAGTGCATGTGAGTGGGGTTTGTGGTGTGTGTGAGAGTGTGGTGTGTGTGTGTGTGTGAGTGTGTGTGCGTGTGTGGTGTGCGAGTGTGTGTGTGAGTGTGGATTGTGTGTGTGTGTGTGAGCGTGCTTTGTGTTTGTGCATGTGTGGTTGTGTGTGTGAGTGTGGTTTCTGTGTGTGTAAGTGTGGTGTGTGTGCAAGTGTGAGTGTGAGTGTGTGTGTGTGTGAGTGTAGTTTGTGATGTATGTGAGTGTGGGGTGAGTTTAACTGTGGGTTTGTGATGTTAGTGATTTGTGAGTGTGGTTTGTGTGTGTGTGAGTGTGGTTTGTGTGTGGGTGTGAGCGTGTGTGTGAAAGTGCATGTGAGTGGAATTTGTGTGTGTGTTTAAGGATGGTGTGTGTGTGAGTGTGTGTACATGTGTGGTGTGTGAGTGTGTATTGTGTGTCTGTGTGAGTGTGGTTTGTGTTTGTGTGAGTGTGGTTTGTGTGTGTGTGTGTTTTGTGTGTGTTTGTGAGTGTGGTTTGTTTGTGTGGTGTGTGTGAGTGTGAATTTGGTTTGGGTGTGTGTGTTAGTGTGGTGTGTGTGTGGGTGTGTGAGTGTGCGTGTGACTGTGGTTTGTGTGTGTGTGAGTGTGGTTTGTGTGTGTGTGTGTGTTTTGTGTGTTTTTGTGAGTGTGGTTTGTTTGTGTGGTGTGTGTGAGTGTGAGTTTGGTTTGGGTGTGTGTGTTAGTGTGGAGTGTGTGTGGGTGTGTGTGAGTGTGTGTGTGACTGTGGTTTGTGTGTGTGTGAGTGTGGTTTCTGTGTGTGTAAGTGTGGTGTGTGTGCAAGTGTGAGTGTGAGTGTGTGTGTGAGTGTAGTTTGTGATGTATGTGAGTGTGGGGTGAGTTTAACTGTGGGTTTGTGATGGTAGTGATTTGTGTGTGTGGTTTGTGTGTGTGTGAGTGTGGTTTGTGTGTGAGTGTGAGCGTGTGTGTGAAAGTGCATGTGAGTGGAATTTGTGTGTGTGTGTGAGGGTGGTGTGTGTGTGAGTGTGTGTACATGTGTGATGTGTGAGTGTGTGTGTGAGTGTGGATTGTGTGTCTGTGTGAGTGTGGTTTGTGTTTGTGTGTGTGTGGTTTGTGTGTGTGTGTGTGTTTTGTGTGTGTTTGTGAATGTGGTTTGTTTGTGTGGTGTGTGTGAGTGTGAGTTTGGTTTGTGTGTGTGTGTTAGTGTGGTGTGTGTGTTGGTGTGTGTGAGTGTGTGTGACGGTGGTTTGTGTGTGTGAGTGTGGTTTGTGTGTGTGTGTGAGTGTGTGTACATGTGTGGTGTGTGAGTGTGTGTGTGAGTGTGGAGTGTGAGTGTGTGTGTGAGTGTGGATTGTGTGTCTGTGAGTGTGGTTTGTGTTTGTGTGAGTGTGGTTTGTGTGTGTGTGTGTGTTTTGTGTGTGTTTGTGAGTGTGGTTTGTTTGTGTGGTGTGTGTGAGTGTGAGTTTGGTTTGTGTGTGTGTGTTAGTGTGATGTGTGTGTGGGTGTGTGTGAGTGTGTGTGTGACTGTGGTTTGTGTGTGTGTGAGTGTGGTTTGTGTGTGTGTGTGAGTGTGGGTTCTGTGTTTGTGAGTGTGAGTGTGTGTGTGTGTAGTTTGTGATGTGTGTGAGTGTGGGGTGAGTTCAACTGTGGGTTTGTGATGGGTGTGGTGTGTGTGTGTGATTTGTGTGTGTGTGAGAGTGTGGTTTGTGTGTGTGTGAGCGTGGTTTGTGTGTGTGTGTCTGTGAGTGTGATTTGTGTGTGAGTGTGAGTGTGTGTGTGAAAGTGCATGTGAGTGGGGTATGTGGTGTGTGTGAGTGTGGGGTGTGTGTGTGGGTGTGTGTGATTGTGTGTGTGACTGTGGTTTGTGTGTGTGTGAGTGTGGTTTGTGTGTGTGTGTGTCTTTTGTGTGTGTTTGTGAGTGTGGTTTGTTTGTGTGGTGTGTATGAGTGTGAGTTTTGTTTGTGTGTGTGTGTTAGTGTGGTGTGGGTGTGTGTGAGTGTGTGTGTGTGTAGTTTGTGATGTTTGTGAGTGTGGGGTGAGTTTAACTGTGGGTTTGTGATGGGTGTGGTGTGTGTGTGTGTGATTTGTGTGTGTGTGAGAGTGTGGTTTGTGTGTGTGTGAGCGTGGTTTGTGTGTATGTGTGTGTGAGCGTGGTTTGTGTGTGTGTGGTGTGAGAGTGTGAGTGTGGTGTGAGAGTGTGGTTTGTGTGCGTGTGTGAGTATGGTTTGTGTCTGATTGGTTTGTGTGTGTGTGAGTGTGGTTTGTGTGTGTGTGTGTGGTTTGTGTGTGTGTGAGTGTGGTTTGTGTGTGTGTGTGTGGTTTGTGTGTGTGAGTGTGGTTTGTGTGTGAGTGTGGTTTGTGTGTGTGTGAGAGTGTGGTTTCTGTGTTTGTGAGTGTGAGTGTGTGTGTGTGTGTGGTTTGTGATGTGTGTGAGTGTGGGGTGAGTTTAACTGTGGGTTTGTGATGGTGTGGTGCGTGTGTGTTATTTGTGTGTGTGTGTGAGTGTGTTTTGTGTGTGAATGTGCTGTGTGTGAGTGTGGTGTGAGTTTGGTTGGTGTGTGCGGTATGAGTGTTGTCTGAGTGTGTGATTGAGTGTGTGGGTGTGAGTGTGTGAGTGTGGTGAGTGTGTGTGTGAGTGTGGTGTGTGGGAGTGTGGTCTGTGTGTGTGTGGTTTGTGTGAGTGTGTGTGTGAGTGTGGTGTGTGTGAGTGTGGTGTGTGTGAGTGCATGGAGTGTGTGTGTGAATGTAGTGTGTGTGTGTGAGTGTGGTGAGTGTGTGTGTGTGAGTGTGCTTGGTGTGTGTGAGTGTGGTTTGTGTGAGTATGGTGTGAGTGTGGTTGGTGTGTGTCTGTGTGAGTGTGTGAGTGAGTGTGGTTGGTGAGTGTGTCTGTGAGTGTCTGTGAGTGTAGTTGGTGTGTGTGTAGTTTGTGGTGTGCGTGAGTGTGGTGTGTGTATGATTGTGTGTGTGTGACAGTGGTATGTGTGTGTGTGAGAGTGGTTTGTGTATGTGTGAGTGTGGTGTGTGTGTGAGTGTGTGTGTGAGTGTGGTTTCTATATGTGTGTGGTTTGTGTGTGTGTGAGAGTGTGGATTGTGTGTGTGTGAGCGTGGTTTGTGTGTGTGTGTGTCTGTGAGTGTGGTTTGTGTGTGTGTGTGTGTGTGTGTGTGTGAGTGTGTGTGTGTGAGTGTGTGTGAGTGTGGTGTGAGGGTGTGGTTTGTGTGCATGTGTGAGTATGGTTTGTGTCTGTGTGTGGTTTGTGTGTGTGTGACTGTGGTTTGTGTGTGTGTGTAGTTTGTGTGTGTGTGTGGTTTGTGTGTGTGTGGTTTGTGTGTGTCTGTGAGTGTGGTTTGTGTGTGTGTGTGTGTGTGTGTGTGTGAGTGTGTGTGTGTGAGTGTGTGTGAGTGTGGTGTGAGGGTGTGGTTTGTGTGCATGTGTGAGTATGGTTTGTGTCTGTGTGTGGTTTGTGTGTGTGTGACTGTGGTTTGTGTGTGTGTGTAGTTTGTGTGTGTGTGTGGTTTGTGTGTGTGTGGTTTGTGTGTGTTTGTGAGTGTGGTTTGTGTGTGTGTGTGTGTGTGTGGTGTGTGTGTGAGTGTGAGTTTGGTTTCTGTGCGTGTGTTAGTGTGGTGTGTGTGTGTGTGTGTGTGTGTGTGTGTGTGTGTGTGTGTGTGTGTGTGTACCAGTGTGTGCGTGTGTGGTCTGCGAGTGTGTGTGTGAGTGTGTGTGTGTGTGTGTGGTTTGTGTGTGTGTGTGAGTGCGGTATGTTTGTGTGTGCCTGTGTGTGTGATGTGTGTGTGTGTGTGTGAGTGTGAGTTTGGTTTGTGTGTTTGTGTTAGTGTGGTGTGTGTGTGTGGGTGTGTGTGAGTGTGTGTGTGACTGTGGTTTGTGTGTGTGTGAGTGTGGCTTTTGTGTGTGAGTGTGGTTTGTGTGTGTGTGTGAGTGTGGTTTCTGTGTGTGTGAGTGAGAGTGTGTGTGTAGTTTGTGATGTGTGAGAGTATGGGGTGAGTTTAACTGTGGGTTTGTGATGGGTGTGGTGTGTGTGTGTGTGATTTGTGTGTGTCTGTGAGTGTGGTTTGTGTGCAAGTGTGAGTGTGTGTGTGAAAGTGCATGTGAGGGGTTTGTGGTGTGTGAGAGTGTGGTGTGTGTGTGTGAGTGTGTGTGCGTGTGTGGTGTGCGAGTGTGTGTGTGTGTGGATTGTGTGTGTGTGTGTGAGCGTGCTTTGTGTTTGTGCACATGTGGTTTGTGTGTGTGTGAGTGTGGTTTCTGTGTGTGTAAGTGTGGTGCGTGTGAGTGTGAGTGTGTGTGTGTGTGTGAGTGTAGTTTCTGATGTATGTGAGTGTGGGGTGAGTTTAACTGTGGGTTTGTGATGTTACTGATTTGTGAGTGTGGTTTGTGTGTGTGTGAGTGTGGTTTGTGTGTGAGTGTGTGCGTGTGTGTGAAAGTGCATGTGAGTGGAATTTGTGTGTGTGTGAGGGTGGTGTGTGTGTGAGTGTGTGTACATGTGTGGTGTGTGAGTGTGTGTGTGAGTGTGGATTGTGTGTCTGTGTGAGTGTGTTTTGTGTTTGTGTGAGTGTGTTTTGTGTGTCTGTGTGTTTTGTGTGTGTTTGTGAGTGTGGTTTGTTTGTGTGGTGAGTGTGAGTTTGGTTTGTGTGTGTGTGTTAGTGTGGTGTGTGTGTGGGTGTGTGTGAGAGTGTGTGTGACTGTGGTTTGTGTGTGTGTGAGTGTGGTTTGTGTGTGTTTTGTGTGTGTTTGTGAGTGTGGTTTGTTTGTGTGGTGTGTGTGAGTGTGAGTTTTGTTTGTGTGTGTGTGTTGGTGTGGTGTGTATGTGGGTGTGTATGAGTGTGTGTGACTGTGGTTTGTGTGTGTGTGAGTGTGGTTTCTGTGTGTGTAAGTGTGGTGTGTGTGCAAGTGTGAGTGTGAGAGTGTGTGTGAGTGTAGTTTGTGATGTATGTGAGTGTGGGGTGAGTTTAACTTTGGGTTTGTGATGTTAGTGATTTGTGTGTGTGGTTTCTGTGTGTGTGTGAGTGTGGTTTGTGTGTGAGTGTGAGCATGTGTGTGAAAGTGCATGTGAGTGGAATTTGTGTGTGTGTGTGAGGGTGGTGTGTGTGTACATGTGTGGTGTGTGAGTGTGTGTGTGAGTGTGGATTGTGTGTCTGTGTGAGTGTGGTTTGTGTTTGTGTGTGTGTGGTTTGCGTGTGTGTGTGTGTTTTGTGTGTGTTTGTGAGTGTGGTTTGTTTGTGTGGTGTGTGTGAGTGAGTTTGGTTTGTGTGTGTGTGTTAGTGTGGTGTGTGTGAGTGTGTGTGTGACTGTGGTTTGTGTGTGTGAGTGTGGTTTGTGTGTGTGTGTGAGTGTGTGTACATGTGTGGTGTGTGAGTGTGTGTGTGAGTGTGGATTGTGTGTCTGTGTGAGCGTGGTTTGTGTTTGTGTGAGTGTGGTTTGTATGTGTGTGTGTTTTGTGTGTGTTTGTGAGTGTGGTTTGTTTGTGTGGTGTGTGTGAGTGTGAGTTTGGTTTGTGTGTGTGTGTTAGTGTGGTGTGGGTGTGGGTGTGTGTGAGTGTGTGTGTGACTGTGGTTTGTGTGTGTGTGAGTGTGGTTTGTGTGTGTGTGTGAGTGTGTGTACATGTGTGTTGTGTGAGTGTGTGTGTGAGTGTGGATTGTGTGTCTGTGTGAGTGTGGTTTGTGTTTGTGTGAGTGTGGTTTGTGTGTGTGTGTGTGTTTTGTGTGTGTTTGTGAGTGTGGTTTGTTTGTGTGGTGTGTGTGAGTGTGAGTTTGGTTTGTGTGTGTGTGTTAGTGTGATGTGTGTGTGGGTGTGTGTGAGTGTGTGTGTGACTGTGGTTTGTGTGTGTGTGAGTGTGGTTTGTGTGTGTGTGTCAGTGTGGTTTCTGTGTTTGTGAGTGTGAGTGTGTGTGTGTGTAGTTTGTGATGTGTGTGAGTGTGGGGTGAGTTCAACTGTGGGTTTGTGATGGGTGTGGTGTGTGTGTGTGATTTGTGTGTGTGTGAGAGTGTGGTTTGTGTGTGTGTGAGCGTCGTTTGTGTGTTGTGTCTGTGAGTGTGATTTGTGTGTGAGTGTGAGTGTGTGTATGAAAGTGCATGTGAGTGGGCTTTGTGGTGTGTGTGAGAGTGTGGTGTGTGTGTGGGTGTGTGTGAGTGTGTGTGTGAGTGTGGTTTGTGTGTGTGTGTTTTGTGTGTGTTTGTGAGTGTGGTTTGTTTGTGTGGTGTGTGTGAGTGTGAGTTTTGTTTGTGTGTGTGTTTTAGTGTGATGTGTGTGTGGGTGTGTGTGAGTGTGTGTGTGACTGTGGTTTGTGTGTTTGTGAGCATGGTTTGTGTGTATGTGTGTGTGAGCGTGGTTTGTGTGTGTGTGGTGTGAGAGTGTGAGTGTGGTGTGAGAGTGTGGTTTGTGTGCGTGTGTGAGTATGGATTGTGTCTGATTGGTTTGTGTGTGTGTGAGTGTGGTTTGTGTGTGTGTGAGTGTGGTTTGTGAGTGTGTGAGTGTGTGTGTGTGGTTTGTGTGTGTGAGTGTGGTTTGTGTGTGTGTGTGAGTGTGGTTCGTGTGTGTGTGTGTGAGTGTGGTTTCTGTGTTTGTGAGTGTGAGTGTGTGTGTGTGTGTGGTTTGTGATGTGTGTGAGTGTGGGGTGAGTTTAACTGTGGGTTTGTGATGGTGTGGTGCGTGTGTGTTATTTGTGTGTGTGTGTGAGTGTGTTTTGTGTGTGAATGTGCTGTGTGTGAGTGTGGTGTGAGTTTGGTTGGTGTGTGCGGTATGAGTGTTGTCTGAGTGTGTGATTGAGTGTGTGGGTGTGAGTGTGTGAGTGTGGTGAGTGTGTGTGTGAGTATGGTGTGTGGGAGTGTGGTCTGTGTGTGTGTGGTTTGTGTGAGTGTGTGTGTGAGTGTGGTTTCTGTGTTTGTGAGTGTGAGTGTGTGTGTGTGTAGTTTGTGATGTGTGTGAGTGTGGGGTGAGTTTAACTGTGGGTTTGTGATGGGTGTGGTGCGTGTGTGTTATTTGTGTGTGTGTGAGAGTGTGGTTTGTGTGTGTGAGTGTGGTTTGTGTGAGTGTGGTGTGAGTGTAGTTTGTGTGTGTGTGTTGGTGTGGTTTCTGTGTTGGTGAGTGTGTGTGTGTGTGGTTTGTGATGTGTGTGAGTGTGGGGTGAGTTTACATGTGGGTTTGTGATGGGTGTGGTGCGTGTGTGTTATTTGTGTGTGTGTGTGAGTGTGTTTTGTGTGTGAATGTGCTGTGTGTGAGTGTGGTGTGAGTGTGGTTGGTGTGTGCGGTATGAGTGTTGTCTGAGTGTGTGATTGAGTGCGTGGGTGTGGGTGTGTGAATGTGGTGTGTATGTGTGTGAGTGTGGTGTGTGGGAGTGTGGTCTGTGTGTGTGGTGTGTGTGAGTGTGAGTGTGGTTTGTGTGTGTGTAGTGTGTGTGAGTGTGGTGTGAGTGTGTGTGTGAGTGTGGTCTGTGTGTGTGTGGTGTGTGTGAGTGTGTGTGTGAGTGTGGTGTGAGTGTGTGCTGTGAGTGTGGTTTGTGTGCATGTGTGAGTATGGTTTGTGTGTGTGTGGGAGTGTGTGTTGTTTGTGTCTGTGTGTAAGTATGGTTTGTGTGTGTGAGTGTGGTTTGTCTGTGTGTGTAAGCGTGGTTTGTGTGTGTGTGTGTGGTTTGTGTGTGTGCGTGAGTGTGGTTTGTGTGTGTGTGAGTGAGTGGTTTGTGTGTGTGTTAGTGTGGTGTGTGTGTGGGTGTGTGTGAGTGTTTGTGTGAGTGTGGTTTATGTGTGTGTGAGTGTGGTTTGTGTGTGTGTGTGAGTATGGTTTGTGTGTGCGTGTGAGTGTGGTTTCTGTGTGTGTGAGTGTGTGTGTGTAGTTTGTGATGTGTGTGAGTGTGGGGTGAATTTAACTGTGGGTTTGTGTTGGGTGTGGTGTGCGTGTGTGATTTGTTTGTGTCTGTGAGTGTGGTTTGTGTGTGAGTGTGAGTGTGGTGTGAGTGTGTGTGTGAGTGTGGTTTGTGTGGAAGTGTGGTTTGTGTGTGTGTGTGGTTTGTGTGTGTGTGAGAGTGTGGTTTGTGTGTGTGTGTGAGTGTGGTTTGTGTGTGTGTGTGAGTGTGGTTTGTGAGTGTGTGTGAGTATGGTTTGTGTGTGTGTGTGCGTGTGCTTTCTCTGTGTGTGAGTGTGGTGTGTGTGTGCAAGTGTGAGTGTGTGTGTGTGTGTGTGTGAGTGTAGTTTGTTATGTGTGTGAGTGTGGGGTGAGTTTGACTGTGGGTTTGTGATGTGTGTGGTTTGTGTGTGTGTGCGAGTGTGGTTTGTGTGTGAGTGTGTGTGTGAAAGTGAGTGTGAGTGGGGTTTGTGTGTGTGTGTGTGTGTGTGTGACTGGTGTGTGAGTGTGGTTTGTGATATGTGTGAGTGTGAGTGTAGTTTGTGGTGAGTGAGTGTGTGTGTGAGTGTGGTTTGTGTTTGTGAGTGTGTGTGTGTAAATTTCATGTGTGTGTGTGAGTGTGGGTGTGGTGTGAATGTGGTGTGTGTCAGTGTAGTGTGAGTGTGGTTGGTGTGTGTGGTATGAGTGTCGTCTGAATGTGTGAGTGAGTGTGTGGGTGTGAGTGTGTGAGTGTGGTGTGTGTGTGTGAGTGTGGTGTGTGGGAGTGTTATCTGTGTGAATGTGGTGTGTGTGTGTGAGTGTGGTGAGTGTGTGTGTGAGTGTGCTGTGAGTGTGGTTGGTGTTTGTGAGTGTGTGTGTGAGTGTGCTTGGTGTGTGTGAGTGTGGTTTGTGTGAGTGTGGTTGGTGTGTGTCTGTGTGAGTGTGTGAGTGAGTGTGGTTGGTGAGTGTGTCTGTGAATGTGTGTGAGTGTGGTTGGTGTGTGTGTAGTTTGTGGTGTGTGTGAGTGTGGTATGTATGAGTGTGAGTGTGTTTTGTGTTTGTGTGTGAATGTATGTGTGTGTGTATGTGTGCGTGAGTGTAGTTTGTGTGTGTGAGTGTGGTGTGTGTATGATTGTGTGTGTGTGAGAGTGGTATGTGTGTGTGTGTGAGAGTGTGAGTGTGGTTTGTGTGTTCGAGTGTGGTGTGTGTGTGAGTGTGTGTGTGAGTGTGGTTTGTGTGTGTGTGGTTTCTCTGTGTGTGAGTGTGGTGTGTGTGTGCGAGTGTGAGTGTGTGTGTGTGTGTAAGTGTAGTTTGTTATGTGTGTGAGTGTGGGGTGAGTTTGGCTGTAGGTTTGTGATGTGTGTGGTTTGTGTGTGTGTGGTTTGTGTGTGCGAGTGTGGTTTGTATTTGTGTGTGTGGTTTGTGTTTGAGTGTGGTTTGTGTGTGTGTGTGTCATTTGTGATGTGTGAGTGTGGTGTGAGTGTGAGTGTGGATTGTCTGTGTGTGTGCGAGTGTGGTTTGTGATATGTGTGAGTATCGTGTGTGTGTGAGGGTGTGTGTGAGTGTGCTTAGTGTGTGCATGTGTGTGTAGTTTGTGTGAGTGTGAGTGTAGTTTTTGAGTGTGGTTTGTGGTGTGTGTGAATGTGGTTTGTGGTGTGTGTGAGTGTGTGTGTGAATGTGCGTGTGAGCGTGGTTTGTGTGTGTGTGGCTTGTGTGTGCGTGTGAGTGTGGTGTGAGTGTGAGTGTGTTTTGTGATGTGTGTGAGTGTGGTGTGAGTGTGAGTGTGTTTTGTGATGTGTGTGAGTGTGGTTTGTGTGTGTGTGTGGTTTGTGTCTGTGTGTGTGTGTGGTTTATGTGTTTTACTGTGGTTTGTGTGTGTGTGTTTGTGTGTGTGAGGTTGGCTTGTGTATGAGTGTGGGTTTTGTGTGTTTGTGAGTGTGGTTTGTGTGTGTGAGTGTGTGTGTGTGAATGTGTGTGTGAGTGTGGTTTGTGTGTGTGAGTGTGGTGTGTGTGTTAGAGTGAGAATGTGAGTGTGGTATGTTTGTGTGTGTGTGTGGGTGTGCTGTGTGAATGTGTGTGAGTGTGGTTTGTGTGTGTGTGAGTGTGGTGTGTGTATGAGCGGTGTGTGTGTGTGAGTGGTGTGTGTGAGTGCGTGTGTGGTTTGTGTGTGTGTGATTGTGGTTTATGTGTGTGAGTGTGTGTGTAAGTGTGCTTAGTGTGTGAATGTCTTGAGTAAAAGCCAAATTGGATTCCTACCAAACTATAGAACATCAGATCATATCTTCACCCTACAGACCCTAATTGACAAACATGTTCATCAAAACAAAAGCAAAATTTTTGCCTGCTTTATAGATTTCCAGAAGGCTTTCGATTCCATCTGGCACGACGGTCTATTCTTGAAACTTATTGAAAGTGGTGTAGGGGGAAAAACATATGATGTAATTAAATCAATGTACACAAACAATAAATGTGCAGTTAAAATTGGAGACAAACAAACAAAATACTTCCCACAGGGGCGCGGTGTGATGCAGGGCTCGCCCATCTCACGGACACTCTTTAATATTTACATAAATGAATTGGCAAAACTACTTGAACACTTCCACACACACACAAACCACACTAACACACACAAAAACCACACTCACACTCAAACACACCACTCACACACACACACCGCTCATACACACACCACACTCACACACACAAACCACACTCACACACATTCACACACCACACGCACGCCCACACACAAGCACACTCACACAAGACACTCACACACACATACACAAGCAAAACTCACACAGACACAAACACACACACACAAACCACAGTAAAACACACAAACCACACACACACAAATCACACTCATACTCTCACCACAATCACACACATCACAAACCACACTCACACTCACACCACACACATCACAAACCACACTAGCACACACAAACCACACTCACACACACACACAAATCGCACACACAGAAACCACACTCACACACACATTCACACACACACCACACTCAGACACATACACACACACCACACTCACACTCTCACTCTCACACACACACCACTCACACACACACAAACCACACACACACATTCACACACACACACACACTCCCACACACAATCCACACTCACGCACACCACAAACTACACTCACACTCACACCACACTCACACATCTCACAAACTACACTCACACTCACACATCTCACAAACCAGACTCACACACCACACACATGCACACGCACATGCAGACTCACACACACACACAAACCATACTCACAAATGCACAACCCACACTCACACACAAGCCAAACTCAAACACTCACAAACACACACACACAAACCACAGTCACACACAAACCACACTCACACACACACACAACCCACACTCACACACAAACACACACTCACACACACACACAACCAACACTCACACATAAGCCAAACTCACACACACACTCAATCACACACACACCATACTAACACACACACAAACCACACTCACACAGACACCACTCACACACATGCACATATATACACCACAATCACACTCACACAAACCACACTCACACACATTCAAACACCACGCACATGCACACACAAGCACACTCATACACACACAACCCACACTCATACACAAGGCAAACTCACACACACACAAATACACACACACAAACCACAGTAAAACACACAAACCACACACACATACAAACACCACACTAACACACACAGAAACCACACTCACACTCACACACACCACTCACACAAACACACACTCACTGCACTCGCATACATTCACACACCAAACACACACACACACATGCACACTCACACACACACAAACCACACACACACACACACACAAAACACACTCACACACACACACACACAAACCCCACTCACATGCACATTCACACACACATTCAAACACACACAAACCACACTCACACGCACCACATACCACACTCACAAACTACACTCACACTCACAGAAACCACACTCACACGCACCACATACCACACTCACAAACTACACTCACACTCACAGAAACCACACTCACATGCACACACATACCACACACACACACATACCACACTCACATTCACACTCTCACACACACACACACACCACTCACACACACTCATACACATTCACGCACACGCACTCCCACACACACAAATCACACTCACACACAGCACAATCTATACTCAGACTCACAACACACTCACACACCACAAACTACAATCACACACACAGACACAAGCCACACTCACACACACAAACCACTATCACACACACAAACCACACTCACACACACACCACTCACACACACACACTCATACACACACCACACTCACACACAAACAAACCACACTCACACACATTCACACACCACACTCACACACACAACCCACACTCACACACAAGCCAAACTCACGCACACACAAAAACACACACACAAACCAGTCACACACACACACAAACCATGCACACACAAACCACACACAGACACAATCCACACTCACACACAAACTACTATCACACTCACACACACACTCACACACACACACAAACCACACTCACACACACACAACCCACAGTCACACACAAGCCAAACTCACACACCCACAAACACACACACAAAAACCACAGTAACACACACACAAACCACACACACAGACACAAACCACACACACACACACACAAACCACACTCACACACAAACCACACACACACACACAAATCACACTCATACTCTCACCACACTCACACACACCACAAACCACACTCAAACTCACACCACACTCACACACATCACAAACCACACTACCACACACACAAACCACACTCACACACACACAAATCACACACACAGAAACCACACTCACACACACACTCACACACACACCACACTCACACACACACACACAGCACACTCACACACTCACTCTCACACACACACCACTCAAACACACACACACATTCATACACATACCACAATCACACACACACAAACCACACTCCCACACATTCACACACACACACTCCCACACAAAAACCACACTCACACACACCACAAACTACACTCACACTCACACCACACTCACACACACCACAAACTACACTCACTCACACATCTCACAAACCAGACTCACACACCACACACATGCACACAACCCACACTCACACGCAACCCAAACTCACACACATACAAACGCACACACACAAACCACAGTCACACACACACACAAAACATGCACACACAAACCACACACAGACACAATCCACACTCACACAGAAACCACTATCACACTCACATGCACACTCACACGCACACACAAACCACACTCACACACAACCCACAGGCACACACCAGCCAAACTCACACACCCACAAACACACACACAAACACAAACCACAATCACACAAACCACACTCACACACTCGGTAAAATAATGGGACTCAAGGCGAATAAATCACCTGGACCTGATGGCTTACATCCTAGGGTGTTGAGGGAAGTGGCGGTAGGGATTGTGGATGCATTGGTAATAATTTTCCAAAACTCCCTGGACTCGGCAAAGGTCCCAGCAGACTGGAAAACTGCAAATGTAACACCCTTATTTAAAAAGGGCAGTAGACAGAAGGCTCATCTGTAGTAGGTAAAATTTTGGAGTCCATTATTAAGGAGACAGTAACAGGACATTTGGATAATCATAATTTAATAGGACAAAGTCAGCATGGTTTTATGAAGGGGAAGTCATGTTTGACAAATTTGCTGGAGTTCTTTGAGGAAGTAACATATAGGGTGGATAAAGGGCAACCAGTGGACGTAGTGTATTTAGACTTCCAAAAGGCATTTGACAAGGTGCCACACAAAAGATTATTGCTTAAGATAAAAAATCACGGGATTGGGGGTAATATTCTGGCATGGATAGAGGATTGGCTATCTAACAGAAGGCAGAGAGCTGGGATAAATGGTTCATTCTCAGACTGGCAATCAGTAACTAGTGGTGTTCCGCAGGGGTCAGTGCTGGGTCCCCAACTCTTTACAATCTATATTAATGATTTGGAGGAGGGGACCGAGTGTAACATATCAAAGTTTGCAGATGATACTAAGATGGGAGGCTCGAATTTGCCATAAAAGGCTCGAATTTGCCATAAAAGATAACCAAAACCCGATAGACCCCATAATATCTGAAAAAGAGCTCATTGAAAAACTCAAGGACCTGCGACCAGGAAAAGCTTGCGGTGCAGACGGCATCCTAAGCGAGATGATTAAACACACGGACGACAAAATGAAATTGGCTATACTGAAACTCTTCAACTTGGTTCTGAGTGTCGGTTACTTCCCTGATATCTGGAACAAAGGACTCATAACGCCCATATACAAAAGTGGGGACAAAGTTGACCCAAATAACTATCGAGACATCTGTGTAAACAGTAACCTGGGGAAGGTTTTCTGTAGTATCATAAACAAAAGACTTATAAACTTCCTTGAGGAGCACAATGTCTTGAGTAAAAGCCAAATTGGATTGCTACCAAACTATAGAACATCAGATCATATCTTCACCCTACAGACCCTAATTGACAAACATGTTCATCAAAACAAAAGCAACATTTTTGCCTGCTTTATAGATTTCCAGAAGGCTTTCAATTCCATCTGGCACGATGGCCTATTCCTGAAACTTATTGAAAGTGGTGTAGGGGGAAAAACATATGATGTAATTAAATCAATGTATACAAACAATAAATGTGCAGTTAAAATTGGAGACAAACAAACAAAATACTTCCCACAGGGGCGTGGTGTGACGCAGGGCTCACCCATCTCACCGACACTCTTTAATATTTACATAAATGAGTTGGCAAAACTACTTGAACAATCTACAGCACCCGGCCTCACCCTATATGAATCCAAGGTTAAATTCCTCCTCTATGCAGATGACCTGGTTCTGCTGTCACCAACTAAGGAGGGTCTACAGCAGAACCTGGATCTGCTGGAGTCATTCTGTCAGACCTGGGCCCTGACAATAAACCACCAAAAAACCAAAGTCCTTGTGTTCCAGCAAAGATCCAGACATCAGGGACCCAGAATAAATTTCACACTAGGAACAACTAAAATTGAACAAACCACTAACTACACATACTTGGGCTTAAAAATCAGCTCTACTGGAAATTTTCATGGGGCTGTGAATGAACTGAAAGAGAAAGCTAGAAGGGCTTTCTATGCCATTAAAAGATCAATCCAAATAGAAATCCCAATTAGCATTTGGCTCAAAATTTTTCAATCAGTAATTGAACCAATTGCACTCTATGGCAGTGAGGTGTGGGGACCGCTAACACAACAAGAATTTGCAAAATGGGACAAACACCCAATTGAGATCCTACATGCAGAATTCTGTAAAAGTATCCTCCGGACTCAAAGGAAAACCGTAAACAATGCATGCAGGGCAGAACTAGGCCAATATCCATTAATAATTACTATCCAAAAAAGAGCCACCAAATTTTGGAAACACCTAAAAATGAGCAACCCCCACTGCTATCATTACGAAGCCCTGAAATGCCAAGAGAGGACCATAAAGAAGAATACCCTCAGTCAACTAGTCCTGGGACTCAGTGAAGCAACCACTAACACTACTAACAATAACCAGCCCCAGGATAGTGACATCGTAGCACAGAGAATTCGACCCAATACAATTGTCACTAAGCAAAAGGAAAACTACCTGTCATATTGAGCAGAAACAACAAAAACCCAAAACAAATTCAATTGCTACTTGGCCCTAAACAGACAATACAACATGGCTGAATACCTGACCATGGTAAAGGATAGCAAACTGAGAAAAACCTTGACAAGGTACAGACTTAGTGAACATAGCCTGGCCATCGAAAAAGGCAGACACAGACAGACCCGGCTGCCAAGAGAGGACAGGATATGCTCTCACTGCAGTCAGGGAGTGGTGGAGACAGAGATGCACTTCCTCACAGCTTGTGGAAAATATCAGGGCATCAGGGAGAATTTCTACCAAAAATTCACACAAATATGCCCTGAATTCAGAAATTTGAATGACGACCAAAAACTCCCATACCTACTAGGGGAACAGAGAAACTGTGTAACCTTAGCGGCACACTATGTTACAGCTTGCCATAAACAGAGGGACAACCAGTAAACCTAAGAAAAGAGTATATACAAATTATACGAATGTATATTTATACACTCAGGGATATATCTGTTTATACACTGTATGAATAGATCTGCATTTATGTGTTCAACCATAAATGTTTTTCGATGCTTTGGTAACATAAGATGTACCTTATCATGCAAATAAAGTGATTTGAATTGAATTGAATTGAATTGAAAGTAGTGAGTGAGGAGGACATAAAAAACCTGCAAGGGGACATCGACAGGCTAAGTAAGTGGGCAGAGATTTGGCAGATGGAATACAATACTGGAAAGTGTGAGGTTATGCACTTTGGCAGGAAAACTCGTAGAGCAAGTTATTATCTTAATGGCAAGAAACTGGAAAGTACTGAAGTACAAAGGGATCTGGGGGTCCTGGTGCACGAAACTCAAAAGGTTAGTATGCAGGTGCAGCAAGTGATTAAGAAGGCCAATGGAATGTTGGCTTTCATTGCTAGGGGGATAGAATATAAAAATAGGGAGGTGTTGCTTCAGTTGTACAAGGTATTGGTGAGACCGCACCTGGAATACTGCGTACAGTTTTGGTGTCCATACTTAAGAAAGGACATACTTGCTCTCGAGTCAGTACAAAGAAGGTTCACTCAGTTAATCCCGGGGATGAGGGGATGGACATATGAGGAGAGGTTGAGTAGATTGGGACTCTACTCATTGGAGTTCAGAAGAATGAGAGGCGATCTTATTGAAACATATAAGATTGTGAAGGGGTTGGATCGGGTGGATGCGGGGAAGATGTTCCCGATGATGGGTGAAACTAGAACTAGGAGGCATAGTCTTAGAGTAAGGGGCTGCTCTTTCAAAACTGAGATGAGGAGGAACTACTTCACTCAGAGGGTGGTAGGTCCATGGAATATGCTGCCCCAAAAAGCTGTAGAAGCTACATCATTACATAAATTTAAAACAGAAATAGACAGTTTCCTAGAAGTAAAGGGAATTAAGGGTTACGGGGAGCGGGCAGGAATTTGGACATGAGTCTAGGTTCGGATCGGTCATGGCCCTGTGGGTAGCGGAGCGAGCCCAGGGGCCGTGTAGCCTGATCCTGCTCCTATTTCGCGTGTCTAATTCTGTTAGATTCAGGAGATGGTTCTGTGATAGTGGATTGGCGGTTAGGATCAGGTCAGCCATGATCTTATTGAATGGCGGAGCAGGCTCGAGGGGCCGATTGGCCTACTCCTGCTCCTATTTCTTATGTTCTTACACCACAAACTACACTCACTCACACATCTCACAAACCAGACTCACACACCACACACATGCACACAACCCACACTCACACACAACCCAAACTCACACACATACAAACGCACACACACAAACCACAGTCACACACACACACAAATCATGCACACACAAACCACACACAGACACAATCCACACTCACACACAAACCACTATCACACTCACACGCACACTCACATGCACACACAAACCACACTCACACACAACCCACAGGCACATACCAGCCATAAACTCACACACCCACAAACCACACACAAACACAAACCACACTCACACAAACCACACTCACACACAAACCACACACACACACACAAATCACACTCATACTCTCACCACACTCACACACATCACAAACCACACTCACACTCACACACATCACAAACCACACTAGCACACACACAAACCACACTCACACACACACACAAATCGCACACACAGAAACCACACTCACACACACACTCACACACACCGCACTCACACACACAACACTCACACTCTCACTCTCACACACACCACTTACACACACACACACACTCCCACACACAAACCACACTCACGCACACCACAAACTACACTCACACTCACACCACACTCACACACACCACAAACTACACTCACACTCAAACATCTCACAAACCAGACTCACACACCACACACATGCACACACACATGCAGACTCACACACACACACAAACCATACTCACACACACAACCCACACTCACACACAAGCCAAACTCACACACACACACAAACCACACACACACAAACCACACACACACACAAACCACACTCACACACACATACAACCCACACTCACACACAAACACCCACTTACAAACACACACAAACCACACTCACACACACACAACCAACACTCACACATAAGCCAAACTCACACACACACTCACTCACACACACACACCACTCGGAGCAGCGGGAGCAGCGAGGAGGAGCCGGGTACAAATACCGGAGAGAGGCGAGGCCCGAGACCACTCGGAGCAGCGGGAGCAGCGAGGAGGAGCCGGGTACAAATACCGGAGAGAGGCGAGGCCCGAGACCACTCGGAGCAGCGGGAGCAGCGAGGAGGAGCCGGGTACAAATACCGGAGAGAGGCGAGGCCCGAGACCACTCGGAGCAGCGGGAGCAGCGAGGAGGAGCCGGGTACAAATACCGGAGAGAGGCGAGGCCCGAGACCACTCGGAGCAGCGGGAGCAGCGAGGAGGAGCCGGGTACAAATACCGGAGAGAGGCGAGGCCCGAGACCACTCGGAGCAGCGGGAGCAGCGAGGAGGAGCCGGGTACAAATACCGGAGAGAGGCGAGGCCCGAGACCACTCGGAGCAGCGGGAGCAGCGAGGAGGAGCCGGGTACAAATACCGGAGAGAGGCGAGGCCCGAGACCACTCGGAGCAGCGGGAGCAGCGAGGAGGAGCCGGGTACAAATACCGGAGAGAGGCGAGGCCCGAGACCACTCGGAGCAGCGGGAGCAGCGAGGAGGAGCCGGGTACAAATACCGGAGAGAGGCGAGGCCCGAGACCACTCGGAGCAGCGGGAGCAGCGAGGAGGAGCCGGGTACAAATACCGGAGAGAGGCGAGGCCCGAGACCACTCGGAGCAGCGGGAGCAGCGAGGAGGAGCCGGGTACAAATACCGGAGAGAGGCGAGGCCCGAGACCACTCGGAGCAGCGGGAGCAGCGAGGAGGAGCCGGGTACAAATACCGGAGAGAGGCGAGGCCCGAGACCACTCGGAGCAGCGGGAGCAGCGAGGAGGAGCCGGGTACAAATACCGGAGAGAGGCGAGGCCCGAGACCACTCGGAGCAGCGGGAGCAGCGAGGAGGAGCCGGGTACAAATACCGGAGAGAGGCGAGGCCCGAGACCACTCGGAGCAGCGGGAGCAGCGAGGAGGAGCCGGGTACAAATACCAGAGAGAGGCGAGGCCCGAGACCACTCGGAGCAGCGGGAGCAGCGAGGAGGAGCCGGGTACAAATACCAGAGAGAGGCGAGGCCCGAGACCACTCGGAGCAGCGGGAGCAGCGAGGAGGAGCCGGGTACAAATACCAGAGAGAGGCGAGACCCGAGACCACTCGGAGCAGCGGGAGCAGCGAGGAGGAGCCGGGTACAAATACCAGAGAGAGGCGAGGCCTGAGACCACTCGGAGCAGCGGGAGCAGCGAGGAGGAGCCGGGTACAAATACCAGAGAGAGGCGAGGCCCGAGACCACTCGGAGCAGCGAGGAGGAGCCGGGTACAAATACCGGAGAGAGGCGAGGCCCGACCAAATCAACAGCAGAGGAGAGAGGTAAAAAGTAATCAGAGTGTGACGTCACCAGGGAGCAGGTAAGTGATTGGTTGGTGAGTATTTCTCTCTTTTCAATACAAGCTTGACTTCTGTGGTGTTAAATTTCTTGGGTCTCTGGTGTAGTGGGGACAGTTGGTAAATAAAGCGCCCTAGAGTATACCTGTAACTGGGGTATTGAATAAATTTTTTAATTAACTAAAGGAGTAAGTCATGGCAGGAGAGTTCAGACCCGTGTTCTGCTCCTCTTGCTCCATGTGGGAAATCAGGGATGCTGCCAGTGTCCCTGACGACCATGTGTGCGGGAAATGCATCCAGCTGCAGCTACTTGTAGACCGCATTGCGGCGCTCGAGCTGCGGGTGGATGAATTTTGGAGCATGCGCGATGCTGAGAGGGTCGTGGATAGCACGTTTAGCGAGTTGTTCACGCCTCAGGGTAGGGCTGCACAGGGGGTGACCATCAGGTGGAGCAACAGAGGCAGGAAGTGCAGGGAACCCCTGCGGACATCCCCCTTTCAAACAAGTATACCAAGTTGGATACTGTTGAGGGGGATGACTCACCAGGGGAAGGCAGCAGCAGCCAGCTTCCTGGCACCAGGGACGCTTCTGCTGCTCAGAAAGGGAGGAAAAAGAGTGGGAGAGCAATAGTGGTAGGGGATTCTATCATAAGGGGAACAGATAGGCGTTTCTGTGGCCGCAAATGTGACTCCAGGATGGTTTGTTGCCTCCCTGGGGCCAGGGTCTGGGATGTCACTGAGCGGCTACAGGGCATTCTTAAGGGGGAGGGTGAGTAGGCAGAGGTCGTGGTCCACATTGGGACCAACGACATAGGAAGGAAGGGGGATGAGGTCCTGCATCAAGAATTTAGGGAGCTAGGTAACAGATTAAAGAGCAGGACCTCGAAGGTTGTAATCTCTGGATTACTCCCAGTGCCACGTGCTAGTAAGTATAGGAATGGAAGGATAGAGCAGATGAATGCGTGGCTAAAGAGTTGGTGTAGGGGGGAGGGTTTTACTTTCCTGGATCACTGGGCCTGCTTCTGGGAAAGGTGGGACTTGTACAAGTCGGACGGGTTGCACCTGAACCAGAGCGGGACAAATATCCTTGCGGGGAGGTTTGCTAGCACTGTTGGGGGGGGTTTAAACTAACCTGGCAGGGGGATGGGATACAGAGGGGAGCTGAAATAGGGGGTGATGTGCTGCCAATTATAGAGAAAAAAACAAGTCAGCTTGGTAGACAGGGCAAATATATAAGGGCAAGGCTGGATGGCATCTATTTTAATGCAAGGAGTCTTGCAAATAAGGTGGATGAACTGAAGGTGTTGATAAACACATGGGAGTATGATATTGTTGCTATCACGGAGACATGATTGAGGGAGGGGCAAGACTGGCAGCTCAATATTCCGGGGTACAGAATCTTCAGGCGAGACAGAGGGGGAGGTATAAGAGGAGGGGGTGTCGCAATATTAATTAAGGAGTCAATTACTGCAGTAAGGAGGGATGATATATTAGCAGGTTCCTCTAATGAGGCCATATGGGTGGAGCTTAAAAACAAAAAGGGGGCAAGCACTTTGCTGGGAGTGTACTATAGGCCTCCAAACAGTCAGGGGGAGATAGAGGAACAGATATGTAGGCAAATCTCAGAGAAATGTGCAAATAATAGGGTAATAATAATGGGGGATTTCAACTTCCCCAATATTAACTGGGATAGTCAGAGTGTGAAAGGCTCAGAGGGTGTAGAATTCTTAAAGTGCATCCAGGAGAGCTTTTTGAGCCAGCATGTAGAAAGTCCTACAAGAGAGGGGGGGTACTGGACCTAATTCTAGGGAATGTGGCCGGCCAAGTGGAAAAAGTGCTAGTAGGTGAGCACTTTGGTGATAGTGACCATAATATGGTAAGATTTAAGGTGGTCATGGAAAAGGACAGGGATGGGCCGGAAATAAAGGTTCTAAATTGGGGGAAGGCCGATTTTAATAGGATAAGGCAGGATCTGGCCAAAATGGACTGGGATCAGCTACTTGTAGGAAAATCCGCATCGGAGCAATGGGAGGCTTTCAGAAGGGAGATTGAGATCATACAATGGCAACATGTTCCCGTAAAGGTCAAGAGTGGTTCCAAAAACCACAGGGAACCTTGGATGTCAGGGGATATACGAGAATGGATTAGGAAAAAAAGGAGGGCTTTTGGTAGATACAAAAGGCTAAAGACAGAGGAAGCCCTAGAGGAGTACAAAAAGTGCAGGGGGATACTTAAAAAAGAAATTAGGAGATCAAGGAGGGGCCATGAAATAACACTGGCGAGCAAAATAAAGGAAAATCCTAAGATGTTTTATAAGTATATTAAGGGTAAGAGGATAACTAGGGAAAAAATAGGGCCCATTAGGGACAAAAGTGGCAATGTGTGTGTGGAGCCGGAAGATGTAGGAGGGGTTCTAAATGAATTTTTTGCATCTGTTTTCACTATGGAGAAGGACGATGTAGACATAGAAATAGGGCGGGGGGACTGTGATATGCTCGAACATATTAACATCGAGAGGGAGGAGGTATTGGCGGTTTTAGCTGGCCTAAAAATGGATAAATCCCCAGGCCCGGATGAAATGTATCCCAGGCTGCTGTGTGAGGCAAAGGAAGAGATTGCGGGGGCTCTAGCACATATATTCAGGACCTCTCTGGCCACAGGGGATGTGCCAGAGGACTGGAGAACCGCTAATGTAGTACCATTATTCAAGAAGGGTAGTAGGGAAAAACCGGGGAACTACAGGCCAGTGAGCCTAACATCAGTGGTAGGAAAATTATTGGAAAAAATTCTGAGGGACAAAATTTGTCTCCACTTGGAGAGGCAGGGATTAATCAGGGATAGTCAACATGGCTTTGTCAAGGGAAGATCATGTCTGACTAATTTGATTGAATTTTTTGAGGGGGTGACTAGGTGTGTGGATGAGGATAACGCAGTGGATGTGGTATACATGGATTTCAGTAAGGCCTTCGATAAAGTCCCGCACAGGAGACTGGTCAAGAAGGTAAGAGCCCATGGAATCCAGGGTGCCTTGGCACATTGGATACAAAACTGGCTTAGTGGCAGAAGGCAGAGGGTGATGGTCGAAGGTTGTTTTTGTGACTGGAAGCCTGTGGCCAGTGGGGTACCACAGGGATCGGTGCTGGGTCCCTTGCTGTTTGTGGTCTACATTAATGACTTGGATATGAATGTAAAAGGTATGATCAGTAAGTTCGCGGATGATACAAAAATTGGTAGGGTGGTAAATAGCGAGGAGGGTAGCCTCAGTCTGCAGGACGATATAGATGGGTTGGTCAGATGGGCGGAACAGTGGCAAATGGAATTTAACCCGGAAAAGTGCGAGGTGATGCATTCTGGGGGGACTAACAAGGCAAGGGAATACACAATGAATGGAAAGACCCTAGGCAACACGGAGGGTCAGAGGGATCTGGGTGTGCAAGTACACAGATCCCTGAAGGCGGCGGAACAGGTGGATAAGGTGGTAAAAAAGGCATATGGGATACTTGCCTTCATTAGCCGAGGCATTGAATATAAGAGCAAGGAGGTTATGATGGAGCTGTATAAAACACTGGTTAGGCCGCAGCTGGAATACTGTGTGCAGTTCTGGTCACCACACTACAGGAAGGATGTGATCGCGTTAGAGAGGGTGCAGAGGAGGTTCACCAGGATGTTACCAGGGCTGGAGCGCTTCAGCTATGAAGAGAGACTGGGCAGATTGGGTTTGTTTTCCTTGGAGCAGAGGAGGCTGAGGGGGGACATGATTGAGGTGTACAAAATTATGAGGGGCATAGATAGGATGGATGCTGAGGAGCTTTTTCCCTTAGTAGAGGGGTCAATAACTAGGGGGCATAGATTCAAGGTAAAGGGCGGGAGGTTTAGAGGGGATTTGAGAAAGAACTTTTTCACCCAGAGGGTGGTTGGAGTCTGGAACTCACTGCCTGAAAGGGTTGTGGAGGCAGAAACCCTCACAACATTTAAGAAGCATTTGGATGAGCACTTGAAATGCCATAGCATACAAGGCTACGGACCAAATGCTGGAATATGGGATTAGATTAGACAGGGCTTGATGGCCGGTGCGGACACGATGGGCCGAAGGGCCTCTATCCGTGCTGTATCACTCTATGACTCTATGACTCTATGATAACACACACACAAACCACACTCACACACACACCACTCACACACACACATATATACACCACAATCACACACACACAAACCACACTCACACACATTCAAACACCACGCACATGCACACACACGCACACTCACACACACACAAACCACACTCACACACACACACAACCCACACTCATACAAAAGGCAAACTCACACATACACAAACACACACACACAAACCACAGTAAAACACATAAACCACACACACATACACAAACCACACACACACAAACCACACTCACACACATCACAAAACACACTCACACTCACACCACACACACACACATCACAAAACACACTCAGACTCACACCACACTCACATGCACACACAAACCACACACACGCACGCACACACACAAACCACGCTCACATGCACATTCAGACACACACTCACACACACACAAACTACACTCACACACACCACAAACCACATTCACAAATTACACACACACTCACACAAACCACACACACATGCACACACTAACCACACTGACACACAGACTCACACACACACCACACTCACACATATCACAAACAACACTCACACACCACACACACACACAAACCACACTCACACATGCACAACACTCATACACATCACAAGCCACACTCACACACATGCATAAAAACCACACTCACACACACACAAACCACACTCACACACACTCACAGACCACACACATACACAAACCACGCTGACACACACAAACCACACTCACACACACTCACAAACCACACACACACACAAACCACGCTCACACACACACACAAACCACACTCACACACACTCATAAACCACACACACACACAAACCACGCTCACACACACACACAAACCACACTCACACACACACTCACAAACACACACACCACACTCACACACACACACAAACCACACTCACTCACAAACATACACACACCACACACACACACACCCAAACCACACCACATACAAACCACACTGACACACACACAAACCACACTCACACACACACACAAAGCACACTCACACACACACACCACACTAACACACACAGAAACCACACTCACACTCACACACACCACTCACACAAACACACACTCACCGCACTCACACACATTCACACACCAAACACACGCACACACACATGCACACTCACACACACACACAAACCACACTCACACAAACACGCAACCCACATTCATACACAAGCCAAACTCACACACACACACAAACCACAGAAAACACACAAACCACACACACAGACACAAACCACACACACACACACACAAACCACACTCATACTTTCACCACAGTCACAAACATCACAAACCACACTCACACACACACTCACACAAACCACACTCACACACGCACAAACCACACACACACACACACACACACACCACACTCACACACACAACCCACACTCACACACAAGCCAAACTCACACACACACAAACACACACAAAAACCAAAGTAACACACACTCAAACCACACACACAGACACAAACCACACTCATACACAAACCACACACACACACACAAATCACACTCATACTCTCACAACACTCACACACATCACAAACCACTCAAACTCACACCACACACACACATCACAAACCACACGAGCACACACACAAACCACACTCACACACACACAAATCGCACAAACAGAAACCACACTCACACACACACTCACACACACACCACACTCACACACACACACCACACTCACACTCTCACTCTCACACACACACCACTCACACACACACACACACACTCATACACAAACCACACTCACACTCACACACACACAAACCACACTCACACACATTCACACACACACACTCCCACACACAAACCACACTCACACACACCACAAACTACACTGACACTTACAACACACTCACACACACCACAAACTACACTCACACTCACACATCTCACAAACCAGGCTCACACACCACACACATGCACACACACATGCAGACTCACACACCACACTCACACACACAACCCACACTCACACACAACCCAAACTCACACAGATACAAAAACACACACACAAACCACAGTCACACACACACACAAACCATGCACACACAAACACAATCCACACTCACACACAAACCACTATCACACTCACACGCACACTCACACACACACACAAACCACACTCACACACACACAACCCACAGTCACACACAAGCCAAACTCACACACCCACAAACGCACACACACAAACCACAGTAACACACACACAAACCACACACACAGACACAAACCACACACACACACAAACCACACTCACACACAAACCACACACACACACACAAATCACACTCATACTCTCACCACACTCACACACCACACTCAAACTCACACCACACTCACATACATCACAAACCACACTAGCACACACACAAACCACACTCACACACACACACAAATTGCACACACACACTCACACACACACCACACTCACCCACACACACACACACACACTTGTTAGGTCCGTGGTTCAGTGGATAAATAATTACATGGATGCTGTACATAAACAAATAACAGGTCTTTACTGGAGGAGGTTCATCTCTAGACTGGGGTACAGAGGCATACGCACAGCTTATATACCGGTGTGGTCACTGCTGGTACTACACTATGCAGGAGCTGTAAAAAGTAGTTCTGACTTAAAGCACATACACTACAATTCCTCCCTTTTTAGATTAATAATACCCCCTTAATATTCAAATAACAATTAAATTTTTACATGTACATTCAATAACAAAAGTCCATTTATAGATTCAGTCTTTGGGGCGGCTTCCTGACCCTTTCGGGAAAGCGCCTTTCCGGAGGTTCTTGTTCTTGGTGCAGAGGCGATTCTGACCCCTTTTCATCGGATAGTTCATCGGGTTCCACTGCTACTGGGTCTGAAGTAGATGCTACCGGTATGTCGGGTTCATCCCCAGGTGCGCGAGTCATGGGGTTGACGCCTTCCTGTGACGCTAAGATCTGATCGACGTGGCGTCTCACAATGTTCTCCCCGACATCCACTGTTTACATTAATGGCCCCTGCCTTGTACGTATCGTTCCGGGTTGCCACTTCTCTGTTCGATAGTCACGGGCCAAGACTGGCTGCCCTACATTGAAGCTCCTTGTCGGCTTCTCGTTGATGTGCTGGAATTGTTTGTCCTCAACATTTCTTCGCACATTTGGTCTGAGCAAGTCCAGACGAGATCTCAACCTTCGGTTAAAGAACATCATGGCCGGGGTCTGGTTGGTAACTGCATGTGTCGCGTTTCGGTAGGCTAATAAGAAATTGTCCATCTTGTGCTGTAGTGGAATTTCCTCATCGCACATGGCCTTTTTCGCCTTCTTAAAGGTTTGTACGAACATCTCAGCCAATCCATTGGTGGCTGGATGATACGGGGCAGATGTGTAATGCCTTACCCTTTCATGAATTTTTGGAACTCGTCGGACACAAACTGTGGTCCATTATCAGAGCAGATCTGCTCTGGCAAACCGTTTCTGGCAAATATGGTCCGTAGGACTGCAATCATTTTCTCTGTAGTGGTTGAAGACATCTTTATCACCTCAGGCCACTTTGAATGAGCATCCACTGCTATTAAGAACATTGAGTCCATGAATGGACCAGCGAAATCAATGTGCACCCATTGCCATGGAGAGGAGGGCCACTCCCATGGGTGTAGAGGGGCATGTGGTGGTGCATTTTGGACCTTCTGGCATCCTAAGCAGCTCTTAGTTAGGTCTTCGATTTGTTGATCGATTCCCGGCCACCACACATAAGCCCTAGCAAGGCTTTTCATTTTCACTCCCCCCAGATGACCTTCATGTAGCTCATTTAGCACTCTCTCCCTTAACTTGGGTGGAATCACCACTCTGGATCCACACATCACTGTCCCCTGGCATACTGACAGCTGTTCTCTTCTGGATGAGAATGCTGACAACAGTGAGTCGCCATGTGTTGGCCATCCCCTCACCGTCAATTCATATACCCGTGACAGCATCAGATCATTGCGGGTCTCCTTCTCTATATCCGCGTTTGTTACTGGCAATCGTTCAATTATCGACGAATAAAATATCTCGATAGGGTCCACTGCTGGTGCTTCCTCCACCGTAGGCAGTGGCAGGCGCGATAGCCCATCAGCGTTCCCATGCTGTTTCGTGCCTTTATATTCTATTTCATATTGATTCGCCCCTAGAAACAGGGACCATCTTTGTAACCGCTGTGCAGTCATTACTGGCACGCCCTTCTTAGGATTAAAGATGGAGACAAGTGGTTGGTGGTCAGTCAGCAAGGTGAACTTCTGCCCATGCTGATAATGGTTGAATTTTTTTACTCCCCATACTAGGCTGAGGGCCTCCCTGTCAATCTGGGCGTAGTTGCGCTCAGCTGAGGTTAGTGACCGAGACGCAAAGGCTACTGGCCTCTCCGACCCGTCTGGGAATTTGTGCGACAGCACCACTCCAATGCCGTAGGGTGAGGCATCACATGCCAAACGAATTGGTAGTGCTGGGTTGAAATGGGCCAACACCTCTTTTGATGTGATCAATTCTTTACACTTCTGGAAAGCTCATTTACGTTCGTCATCCCACTTCCATGGTACCCCTGTTTGCAGTAGGGTGTTCAGCGGGTGTAATACCGCAGACAAATTTCGTAAGAACTTGTGGTAATAGTTTACCAGCCCGAGGAATGACCTCAGTTGCGACACATTTTCCGGTGCTGGAGCCTTGAATACTGCCTCAATCTTGTCAGGGGACTTATGTAACCCCTCTTCATCGCTAACGTGGCCACAATACGAGATCTGTTTCTGGAAAAACTCGCACTTGTGGCAATTAGCTCGTAGCCCATATTCCTTTAATCTGGCGAGCACCTTCTCCAAGTTAGCGAGGTGATCACCGTCATTTTCGCCCGTGACCAAGATGTCGTCCAAATAACACTGGGTCCCTGGAATCCCTTGCAGGACCTGATCCATCGCCCTTTGCCAGATAGCCGGAGCTGAGGCTACTCCAAACACCAGCCGGTTGTATTGATAGAGACCTTTATGGGTGTTGATCGTAAGGTAATGTTTTGAAGCATCTTCTACCTCCATTTGCAAGTACGCCTGGGCTAGATCAATTTTGGTGAAGCGTTTTCCACCAGATAGCGAGGCGAAAATATCCTCAATTCGTGGAAGCGGATATTGCACCGTGTGAAGGACTGGGTTCACTGTCACCTTAAAATCCCCACAGATGCGGACCTTCTTTGGTTCCCCAGGCATATTACTCAACGACCTCTTCATTACAGGAACGATGGGTGTAGCCCACTCGCTCCACTCCACTTTGGACAGTACTCCTGAACGTTCCAACCCTTCCAGCTCTGCTTCAACCGCTGGTCTGATCGCATAAGGCACTGGTCTGGCCTTCAGAAACTTTGGGCTTGCATTATCCTCTATTTTAATTGTTGCTGTTATTCCTTTTAGTGTTCCTAGTCCCTCCTGGAACACTTCTTTTGCGTCAGTTAGCATTTTTGACAGTCGTCCAGGTGTGACGTCGTCATCCTTTTTGGCCTTCACCTTCAGTGCCTGTATGGAATGCCAATCTAAATGTTTCTTCCGGATCCATTCACGTCCTAGCAGTGGTGGTCCTCCATTTGGCAATACATATATATCCATTTTAGGTATTTCCTGACCTTTATATGTCACTTTCACCCTTATTTTTCCTTTGGGGTAGAATTTTTGCCCCGTATACGCCTTCAAGACAATCTCTGTAGCTTTCCAGGGTATGTGTGCAAATAGCCGCTTGTAGTCTCTTTGATTTATGACTGTTAGAGCTGACCCTGTGTCCAATTCCATTTCCACTTGGACTCCGTCTATCTTGAGTGTAACCCAGATAGTCTGGTGATCCTTCATTTCGGTTACCTTATGTAGTTTCAGACAACCCAGCTCCTTGCTTCCGGAGTCTGTGTCACTTTTCTCTTTGTCTGAACCACTGTCCATCACCTGGTGTACCTTTTTGTACTTCTCCTGTGGAGATTTCTTACTGTTGGTTTTCTTCCCAGACCTGCAGACTCTTGCTATGTGTCCTGCTTTCGCACACTGTCTGCACACTTGGTCCTTGAACCAACAATCTTTCTGGTCATGTGTTGTTCTGCCGCTGCGATAGCACTTCCCTGTTCCATAGGACATTTCATTGGTGCCATATTCTTGCGGTCTCCGTTGTATCTCTGCAGCGCCCCTTGCGGCTGCTTCGTGTGATACTGCCATACTGAAAGCTTTGTCCAGCGTAAGGTCCTTTTCCGACAGAAGCCGTTTCTGGGTTCCTTCACTCTGTAGCCCACACACAAACTTGTCCCTTAACGTATCTGCTAGTCCCACTCCAAACTGGCAGTGTTTCGATAGCTTGCGCAGTTCCGTTAGGTACTCAGCATTGCTTTCGTCTTTGTGTTGGTTCCTATTATGGAACTTAAATCATTCTGCTATCAGCAGCGGTGTGGGGTTTAAGTGGTCCTGTAGGATTTCTACTATGCTTTCAAAATTCTTGTTTACCGGCTTCTCTGGGGTTATTAGATTTTGCAGTAACCCATAAGTTTTTGCACCCATGGAATTTAACAGAACCAGTGCTTTATTAGCATCTGGCACTTCATTCGCCCTGCAGTACACCTCAATACGTTCCACATATGCCGCCCAATCTTCGACTTCATTGTCGAATGTAGAGGTACTGCCACTCTTCGGCATCCTTGGTTGTGCGTTAACTATCCCCAATGGCACCTCCCGTGCTTCCCCTTCTTCTCCGCTGGCACAAAATGGCATCTCCCGCGCTTTCCTTCCTTCCCGTGCTCGCCCGTCTTCTCTGCTGCGGCTTCGCAAAATGGCATCTCCCGCGCTCTTCCTTCTTCTCCGCGGCTCAGTGGCGCCTCCCGCGCTCTCCCTGCTTCTCCACGGCTCAATGGCGTCTCCCCTTGCTTCGCCCTGCGGACCCTGATCAGCCCGTGATCCCTGGCTGTGCTCTGCGCGTTCTTCTCTTGATATTTGTCGACACCACTCAGTCTAGAACCCGGCTGTTTCTTACCCTCTCTCTCTCCGGTTTGCAGTATTTTTCCTCGACGCCGCTCGGTGATCAACCCCCGGCTGCACTCTGCTCTCTTCACCCTCTTTCTTACCCCATCGGCACTGCCTGGCTCTCTCTCTCTGCCGTCGGTCGGCTCCAGCCGCCGCTGCTCGGGAAGGGTCTGCTCTGGACCTGTCGTCAGTCTCTTACTGCTCATTGTGGCTGGGGTACCAAGCCCAGCTCTCCACAGCCTCCCCAGTGAAGTTGGATCTCTGCCTGACTGCTGGGCGGTTGCTCGCGGTCGACGCCCGTGTTCCTGGACTCGACTATTTTTTTTTTATGTTGCAGGTAGAT
Organism: Somniosus microcephalus; assembly: GCF_052327205.1. Taxonomy (NCBI): domain Eukaryota; kingdom Metazoa; phylum Chordata; class Chondrichthyes; order Squaliformes; family Somniosidae; genus Somniosus; species Somniosus microcephalus. Next base: position 136,910,470 of record NC_140992.1, on the reverse strand, counting down.
TCGCATCAACACTCGTCACCACTGTTAGATCCGTGGTTCAGTGGATAAATAATTACACGGATGCTGCACATAAACAAATAACAGGTCTTTACTTGAGGAGGGTCATCTCTAGACAGGGGTACAGAGGCATGCGCACAGCTTATATACCGGTGTGGTCACTGCCGGTACTACATTATAAAGGAGCTGTAAAAAGTAGTTCTGAATTAAAGCACATACATTTCAACACTCACACACAATCACACACACACACTACCACACACAAACCACACTCACACACACCACAAACGACACTCACACTCACACCACACTCACACACACCACAAACTACACTCACACTCACACATCTCACAAACCAGACTCACACACACACACATGCACACACACACATGCAGACTCACACACACACAAACCATACTCACACACAACCCACACTCACACACAAGCCAAACTCACACACACACACACACAAACACACACACACACAAACCACACACACACACAAACCACACACAGACACAAACCACACACACACAAACCACACTCACACACATCACAAAACACACTCACGCTCACACACACACTCACACACACACAAACTACACTCACAAACACCACAAACCACACTCACAAATTACACACACACTCACACAAACCACACTCACACTCACACCACACTCACACACATCACAAACCACTCTAGCACACACACAAACCACACTCACACACACACAAAGCGCACACACAGAAACCACACATACACACACTCACACACACACCACACTCACATACACACACACAAACACCACACTCACACTCTCACTCTCACACACACACCACTCACACACACACACACACACACTCATACACACACCACACTCACACACACACAAACCACACTCACACACATTCACACACACACACACTCCCACACAAACCACACTCACACACACCACAAACTACACTCACACACCACAAACCACACTCACAAATTACACGCACACTCACACAAACCACACACACACCCACACACTAACCACACACACACACACTCCCACACAAACCACACTCACACACACCACAAACTACACTTGTGATGAAATATGTCATTCATCAGACTCTGTATTTAACTACACATATTGAATTGCCTGCTCCTGTGTTTTACCTTGTATTGTATATAGTGCACCGTCCCCTTTCTCCCCATTGGGTGTGTCGGCTCCGCCCATACCTGGCCCTACTTAAGACAAGCCCAGGCTTGTCTTGCAGCAGAACAGCAGAATGCTAGGTGAAGACACAGGCATCTTTCTTTGCTAATAAAAGCCTTGTTTTATCCAGTTAACTTTGAGCCTTGAAGTTATTGAGGCGCATCAACACTCACACTCACACATCTCACAAACCAGACTCACACACCACACACATGCACACACACATGCAGACTCACACACCACACTCTCACACACAACCCACGCTCACACACAACCCAAACACACACACATACAAAAACACACACACAAACCACAGTCACACACACACACAAACCATGCACACACAAACCACACACAGACACAATCCACACTCACACACAAACCACTATCACACTCACACACACACTCACACACACACACACACAGACATATATACACACCACAATCACACACACACAAACTACACTCACACACATTCAAACACCATGCACATGCACACTCACACACACACAAACCACACTCACACACACACAACCCACACTCATACACAAGCCAAACTCACACACACACAAACACACAAACACAAACCACAGTAAAACACACAAACCACACACACATACACAAACCACACACACACAAACCACACTCACACACATCACAAAACACACTCACACTCACACCACACTGACACACATCACAAAACACACTCATGCTCACACCACACTCACACACACACACAAACCACACACACACACACACAAACCACGCTCACACACACACACAAAGCACACTCACAAACCACACTAACACACACACAAACCACACACACACTCACACACACACCACTCACACAAACACACACTCACCACAGTCACACACATTCACACACCAAACACACGCACACACACATGCACACTCATACACACACACAAACCACACTCACACACACACACAACCCACACTCATACACAAGCCAAACTCACATACACACACACACAAACCACAGTAAAACACACAAACCACACACACATACACAAACCACACACACACACACAAACGACACTCATACTTTCACCACACTCAAAAACATCACAAACCACACTCACACACACATGCACACAAACCGCGCTCACATACACACACAAACCACACATACACACACACACAAACCACACTCACACATGCACACACACCCCACTCACACGCACATTCACACACACATTCAAACACACACAAACCACACTCACACGCACCACAAACCACACTCAGAAACTACACTCACACTCACAGAAACCACACTCACATGCATACACACACCACATGCACACACACACACATACCACACTCACACTCACACTCTCAATCTCACACACACACCACTCACACACACTCATACGCACACCACACTCACACACACACAAACCAAACTCTCACACATTCACACACACACACTCCCACACACACAAACCACACTCACACACACCACAAACCACACTCACAAATTACACACCACTCACACAAACCACACACACACGCACATCACTAACCACACTCACACACACACTCACACACACACCACACTCGCACATATCACAAACCACATTCACACACCACACACACGTACACACGCTCACACACACCCACTCACACACACATAAAAACCACACTCACACACACACAAACCACACACACACACTCACAAACTACACACAGAAACAAACCACGCTCACACACACACAAACTACACTCACACACAAACAGAAACCAGACTCACACACCACACACATGCACACACACATGCAGACTCACACACACACAAACCATACTCACACACACAAAACCCACACTCAAACACAAGCCAAACTCACACACACAAACACACAAACACACACCACACACACACAAACCACACACAGACACAAACCACACTCACACACAAACCACTATCACACACACACACACACACACACACACACAAACCACACTCACACTCACACACACACCACTAACACACACACACACACACTCATACACATAGCACACTCACACACACACAACCCACACTCATACACAAGCCAAACTCACACACACACAAACACACAAACACAAACCACAGTAAAACACACAAACCACACACACATACACAAACCACACACACACAAACCACACTCACACACATCACAAAACACACTCACACTCACACCACACTCACACACATCACAAAACACACTCACGCTCACACCACACTCACACGCACACACAAACCACACACACACACACAAACCACGCTCACACAAACATTCACACACACACTCACAAACACACAAACTACACTCACACACGCTACAAACCACACTCACAAATTACACGCACACACACACAGACCACACACACGCACACACTAACTACACTCACACACACACTCACACACACACCACACTCACACATATCACAAACCACACTCACACACCACACACACATACACACGCTCACACACACACTCACACACACACACAAACTACACTCACACATGCACAACACTCATACACATCACAAGCCACACTCACACACACACATAAAAACCACACTCACACACACACAAACCACACACACACACTCACAAACTACACACAGAAACAAACCACACTCACACACACACAAACTACACTCACACACAAGCACAAACCACACTCACAGACACACTCACAAACACACACACCACAATCACACACACAAACCACATTCACTCACGCACATACACACACCACACACACACAAACCACACACACACACGCAAACCACACTCACACAAACCACACTCACACACGCACACACAAAGCACACTCACACACACACACAAACCACACTCACACATACATAAACCACACTCACACACACACACAAAGCACACCCACAAACCACACTAACACACACAAACCACACTCACACTCACACACACACCACTCACACAAACACACACTCACCACAGTCACACACATTCACACACCAAACACACGCAAACACACATGCACACTCATACACACACACAAACCACACTCACACACACATGCAACCCACACTCATACACAAGCCAAACTCACTTACACACACACACAAACCACAGTAAAACACACAAACCACACACACATACACAAACCACACACACACATACAAACCACTCTCATACTTTCACCACACTCAAAAACATCACAAACCACACTCACACACACACGCACACAAACCGCGCTCACATACACACAAAAACCACACATTCAAACACACACAAACCACACTCACACGCACCACAAACCACACTCAGAAACTACACTCACACTCACAGAAACCACACTCACATGCACACACACACCACATGCACACACACACACATACCACTCACACTCACACTCTCACTCTCACACACACACCACTCACACACACTCATACACACACCACACTCACACGCACACAAACCAAACTCACACACATTCACACACACACACTCCCACACACACAAACCACACTCACACACACCACAAACCACACTCACAAATTACACACCACTCACACAAACCACACACACACGCACACACTAACCACACTCACACACACACTCACACACACACCATACTCACACATATCACAAACCACACTCACACACCACACACACATACACACGCTCACACACACACACTCACACACACATAAAAACCACACTCACACACACACAAACCACACACACACACTCACAAACTACACACAGAAACAAACCACGCTCACACACACACAAACTACACTCACACACAAACAGAAACCAGACTCACACACCACACACATGCACACACACATGCAGATTCACACACACACAAACCATACTCACACACACAAAACCCACACTCACACACAAGCCAAACTCACACACACAAACAAACAAACACACACCACACACACACAAACCACACACAGACACAAACCACAATCACACACAAACCACTATCACACACACACACACACAAACCACACTCACACTCACACACACACCACTAACACACACACACACACTCACACTCATACACATACCACACTCACACACACACAACCCACACTCATATACAAGCCAAACTCACACACACACAAGCACACAAACACAAACCACAGTAAAACACGCAAACCACACACACATACACAAACCACACACACACAAACCACACTCACACACATCACAAAACACACTCACACTCACACCACACACACACACATCACAAAACACACCCACGCTCACACCACACTCACACGCACACACAAACCACACACACACACACAAACCACGCTCACACGCACATTCACACACACACTCACACACACACAAACTACACTCACACACCACAAACCACACTCACAAATTACACGCACACTCACACAAACCACACACACACCCACACACTAACCACACACACACACACACTCACACACACACCACACTCACACATATCACAAATCACACTCACACACCACACACATGTACACACGCTCACACACACACACTCACACACACACACAAACTACACTCTCACATGCACAACACTCATACACATCACAAGCCACACTCACACACACACATAAAAACCACACTCACACACACACAAACCACACACACACACTCACAAACTACACACAGAAACAAACCATGCTCACACACACACAAACTACACTCACACACAAGCAGAAACCAGACTCACACACCACACACATGCACACACACATGCAGACTCACACACACACAAACCATACTCACACACACAAAAGCCACACTCACACACAAGCCAAACTCAAACTCACACAAACACACAAACACACACACAAACCACACACAGACACAAACCACACTCACACACAAACCACTATCACACACACACACACACATACCACACTCACACTCACAAACACAGCACTAACACACACACACACACACACACTCATACACATAGCACACTCACACACACACAACCCACACTCATACACAAGCCAAACTCACACACACACAAACACACAAACACAAACCACAGTAAAACACACAAACCACACACACATACACAAACCACACACACACAAACCACACTCACACACATCACAAAACACACTCACACTCACACCACACTCACACACATCACAAAACACACTCACGCTCACACCACACTCACACGCACACACAAACCACACACACACACACACAAACCACGCTCACACGCACATTCACACACACACTCACACACACACAAACTACACTCACACACGCTACAAACCACACTCACAAATTACACGCACACACACACAGACCACACACACGCACACACTAACTACACTCACACACACACTCACACACACACCACACTCACACATATCACAAACCACACTCACACACCACACACACGTACACACGCTCACACACACACACTCACACACACACACAAACTACACTCACACATGCACAACACTCATACTTATCACAAGCCACACTCACACACACACATAAAAACCACACTCACACACACACAAACTACACACACACACTCACAAACTACACACAGAAACAAACCACGCTCACACACACACAAACTACACTCACACACAAACACAAACCACACTCACACACACACTCACAAACACACACACCACACTCACACACACAAACCACATTCAATCACACACATACACACACCACACACACACAAACCACACACACACACACACACACACACAAAGCACACTCGCAAACCACACTAACACACACACAAACCACACTCACACTCACACACACACCACTCACACAAACACACACTCACCACAGTCACACACATTCACACACCAAACACACGCACACACACATGCACACTCATACACACACACAAACCACAGTAATACACACAAACCACACACACATACACAAACCACACACACACACAAACCACACTCATACTTTCACCACACTCAAAAACATCACAAGCCACACTCACACACACACGCACACAAACCGTGCTCACATACACACACAAACCACACACACACACACACACACAAACCACACTCACACACGCACACACACCCCACTCACACGCACATTCACACACACATTCAAACACACACAAACCACACTCACACGCACCACAAACCACACTCAGAAACTACACTCACACTCACAGAAACCACACTCACATGCACACACACACCACATGCACACACACACACATACCACACTCACACTCACACTCTCACTCTCACACACACACCACTCACACACACGCCACACTCACACACACACAAACCAAATTCACACACATTCAAACACACACACTCCCACACATACAAACCACACTCACACACACCACAAACCACACTCACAAATTACACGCCACTCACACAAACCACACACACACATACACACTAACCATACTCACACACACACTCACACACACACCACACTCACACATATCACAAACCACACTCACACACCACACACACGTACACACGCTCACACACACACACTCACACACACATAAAAACCACACTCACACACACACAAACCACACACACACACTCACAAACTACACACAGAAACAAACCACGCTCACACACACACTAACTACACTCACACACAAACACAAACCACACTCACACTCACACTCACAAACACACACACCACACTCACACACACACACAAACCACACTCACTCACACACATACACACACACCACACACACACAAACCTCACACACACACAAACGACACTCACACAAACACAAACCACACTCACACACACACACAAAGCACACTGACACACACACACAAACCACACTCACACATACATAAACCACACTCACACACACACAAATCACACTCACAAACCACACTAACACACACACAGACCACACTCACACTCACACACACACCACTCACACAAACACACACTCACCACAGTCACACACATTCACACACCAGACACACGCACACACACATGCACACTCATACACACACACAAACCACACTCACACACACACGCAACCCACACTCATGCACAAGCCAAACTCACACACACACACACAAACCACAGTAAAACACACAAACCACACACACATACAAAAACCACACACACACACACACAATCCACACTCATACTTTCACCACACTCAAAAACATCACAAACCACACTCACACACACACGCACACAAACCGCGCTCACATACACACACAAACCACACACACACACACACACAAACCACACTCACACACGCACACACACCCCACTCACATGCACATTCACACACACATTCAAACACACACAAACCACACTCACACGCACCACAACCCACACTCAGAAACTACACTCACACTCACAGAAACCACACTCACATGCACACACACACCACATGCACACTCACGCACAACCACACTCACACTCACACTCTCACTCTCACACACACACCACTCACACACACTCATACACACATCACACTCACACACACACAAACCAAACTCACACACATTCACACACACACTCTCCCACACACAAACCACACTCACACACAGCACAAACTACACTCAGACTCACACCACAATCACACACACCACAAACTACACTCACACATCTCACAAACCACTCACACACCACACACATGCACACTCACATGCACACACACATGCACACTCGCACACACACACAATCTACACTCACAAAAACACAACCCACACTCGCACACAAGCCAAACTCACACACACAAAAACACACACACACAAACCACACACACACAAACCACACACAGGTACAAGCCACACTCACACACACAAACCGCTATCACACACACACACAAACCACGCTCACACTCGCACACACACCACTCACACACACACACACACACACTCATACACACACCACACTCACACACAAACCACACTCACACACATTCACACACCACACTCACACACACAACCCACACTGACACACAAGCCAAACTCTCACACACACACACAAACCACAGTCACACACACACACAAACCATGCACACACAAACCACACACAGACATAATCCACACTCACACGCACACTGACACACACACACAAACCACACACACACACATAACCCACACTCACACACAAGCCAAACTCACACACCCACAAACACACACACAAAAACCACAGTAACAGACACACAAACCACACACACAGACACAAACCACACTCACACGCAAACCACACACACACACACACACACACAAATCACACTCATACTCTCACCACACTCACACACATCTCAAACCACACTCACACACACAAACCATGCTCACACACACACACAAACCGCACACATACACACAAACCACACTCACACACAGAAACCACACTCAAACACACACACACACACACAAACCACACTCACACTCACACACACACCACACTAACACACACACAAACCACACTCACACTCAGACACAACTCACACACACATGCACCCATACACACACCACAATCACACACACACAAACCACACTCACACACATTCACACACACACACACACACACACACACACACACACACTCCCACGCAAAAACCACACTCATACACAACACAAACTACACTCACACTCACACCACACTCACACACACCACAAACTACACTCACTCACACATCTCACCAACCAGACTCACACACCACACACATGCACACACACATGCAGACTCACACACCACACTCACACACACAACCCACACTCACACACAACCCAAACTCACACACATTCAAACGCACACACACAAACCACACACACACACAAACCACACACAGACACAAACCACACTCACACTCACACACACACCACTCACACACACACACATACCACACTCACACACAAACAAACCTCACTCACACACATTCACACACCACACTCACACACACAACCCACACTCACACACAAGCCAAACTCTCACACACACACACACACACACACACACACACACACACACAAGCCACAGTCATACACACAAACCACTATCACACACACACAACCCACACTCACTCACCAACACTCACACATAAGCCAAACTCACACACACACTCACACACACACCACACTAACACAAACACAAACCACACTCACACTTGTAATGTACATACCTTTAAGGGGGGGACTACTTTTTACAGCTCATGTATACTGTAGTACCGGCAGTGACCACACCTGTACATAGCACAGAGTGGTAATCTGTACAGTTCAGTTCCAGAGTGATCCACATTGAGTAAACACCTGTTGTACCATTCTCCTGCAGCATTGTGTCTTACTACCGATGGACACAACATTGGCGACGAGGCAAATTCGCTCCTACCTGCAACTCTGCATCACCTCCCAGGGATTCGTTCCTGGAGACCAGTAGATTGGAGGTCAAGGCCAGAGACACGGGCATCGACCACGGGTAACCACCCAGTCATCTAGCAGAGACTCGAGAATTGTGGGGGAGGCTGTTGAGAGCCAGGCTTGGCTTTCCAGTCACGGTGGTCCAGCGAAAGGGGCTGGCAACAGGTAGTGCACAGACCCTTCCCGGACAGTGGCGGGCTAGAGCCCGACCGAGCGGCACAGCAAAGGGCCGAGCAGCGTCGACGGGAGAGAGAGAGAGAGAGGGCCGAGCGCACAGGGCACAGCCGGTGTTCAGGGGCTGAGCAGCATCGAGGAGAGGGAGAGAGATGCGCAGAAACCCGCGAGGCGCCGCCATTGCCACGAGGACCGCCGAGAGCGGCGTTGGCAGCAGCGCAGGAGAAGCGAACGAAACCTACAGGGCGCCGCCATTGCCACGAGGACCGCCGAAAGCGGCGTTGGCAGCAGCGGGGGAGGATGGAAAGCGCGGGAGACGCCATTTTAAGCCATATTAAACCACACCCAAAATGCCGAAGAGTGGCAGTATCACCGCATTTGACAATGAAGTCGAAGATTGGACTACATATGTCGAACGAATAGAGGTAGACTGCAAGGCAAATGAGGTGTCACATGACAAGAAAGCGCCGGTATTGTTAAATTTAATGGGTGCAAAGACATATGGCTTAGTACGAAATCTAGTAACCCCAGCGAAGACAGAGGAAAAGAGTTTTGGAGACATAGTGACGATACCACAGGAACATTTAAACCCTACACCGCTGCTGATAGCAGAAAGATTCAGGTTTCACAAACGGAACCAGCATGCCAACTATCGAAACATCGCCAGTTTGGAACGGGACTGGCAGATACCTTAAGGGACAAGTTTGTGTGTGGGAGTCAAAGTGAAGGAACCCAGAAACGGCTTTTATCTGAAAAGGACCTTACACTGGACAAGGCTTTCAGCATTGCGGTATCATATGAAGCAGCAGCACGGGGCGCTGCAGAGATACAACAGAGACCGCAAGAATATGGCACAAACGAAATGTCATACAGAACAGAGAAGTGCTATCGCTGCGGCAGAACAACACACGACCACAATGATTGCTGGTTCAAAGACAAAGTGTGCAGACAGTGTGGAAAAGTAGGACACATAGCACGAGTCTGCAGGTCGGGAAAGAAAACCAGCAATAAGAAATCTCCAAAAGAAAAGTATAAGAAGGTACATAAGATGACGGAGAATAGTTCAGATGAACAAAAGAGTGATACTGACTCCGAAAACAGGGAGCTGAGTTGTCTGAAACTACATAATGTGATCAAAACGGAGGATCACCGAACCATTTGGGTCACTCTCAAGATAGCAGGAGTCCAGGTAAAAATGGAATTGGACACAGGACCAGCCCTAACAGTCATAAACTGACGGGACTACGAGCGGCTATTCTCACACATACCCTTGAGAGACACAAAAATTATTTTGAAGACATACACGGGGCAAAAAGTCTACCCCAAAGGAAAAATAAGGGTGACCGTTATATATAACGGTAAGGAAACACCAAAACTAGACCTGTATGTATTGCAAGATGGAGGACCACCAATACTGGGACGTGAATGGATCCAGAAAATACAGCTGGATTGGCATTCCATACAAGCACTGACTGTGGCTGCCAAAAAGGATGACGACGTCACACCTGGGCGACTGTCAAAGATCCTAACCGACGCGAAAGAAGTGTTCCAGCAAGGACTCGGAACACTAAAAGGCATGACAGCAACAATTAAAATCAAAGAAAACGCAAGCCCAAAATTTTTTAATGCGATCCGCCCAGCTGTCGAAGCAGAGCTGGAGAGTTTGGAATGTTCAGGAGTACTGTCCAAGGTAGACTGGAGCGAGTGGGCTATGCCCATCGTCCCTGTGATGAAAAAGTCATTGAGCAGCACGACTCGGGAACCAAGGAAGGTTCGCATCTGTGGGGACTTTAAGGTAACAGTGAACCCAGTCCTTCACACCGTGCAATATCCACTTCCGCGGATTGAAGATATTTTCCCCTCGCTATCTGGAGGGAAACGCTTCACTAAGATTGATCTGGCCCAGGCGTATCTGCAAATGGAGGTAGAAGAAGCATCAAAAAAATACCTCACAATCAACACCCATAAAGGTCTCTACCAATACAACCGGCTGGTATTCGGGGTAGCATCAGCTCCGGCTATTTGGCAGAGGGCAATGGAACAAGTCCTGCAAGGGATCCCAGGGACCCAGTGTTATTTGGACGACATCCTGGTCACGGGCGAAAATGACAGTGATCACCTCGCCAACCTGGAGCAGGCGCTCACTAGATTGAAGGAATATGGGCTCCGAGCTAACCGCCCCAAATGCGAGTTTTTTAAAAAACAGATCTCGTATTGTGGCCACGTTATCGATAAAGAGGGGTTACATAAGTCCCCAGAAAAGATTGAGGCAGTAGTCAAGGCTCCAGCACCAGAAAACGTGTCACAACTGAGGTCGTTCCTCGGGCTGGTAAACTACTACCATAAGTTCTTGCCAAATTTGTCTACAATACTACACCCACTGAACACCCTACTGCAAACTGGAGTGCCATGGAAGTGGAGTGACGAATGTAAACGAGCTTTCCAGAAGAGCAAAACACTAATCACATCGAAAGAGGTATTGGACCATTTCAACCCAGCACTACCAATTCGGTTGGTGTGTGATGCGTCACCCTACGGCATTGGAGCGGTGCTGTCGCACAAATTCTCGGACGGCTCAGAGAGGCCAATAGCCTTTGCGTCACGATCACTAACCTCAGCCGAGCGTAACTACGCCCAGATTGACAGGGAGGCCCTCAGCCTAGTGTGGGGAGTGAAAAAGTTCAATCACTATCTGCACGTCAGAAATTCACCTTGCTGACTGACCACCAGCCTCTTGTCTCCATTTTTAATCTGAAGAAGGGCGTTCCGGTGATGACTGCGCAACGACTACAAAGATGGTCACTCTTTCTAGGGGCGCACCACTATGAGATTGAAAATAAGGGCACGAAACAGCATGGAAATGCTGATGGGCTATCACGCCTGCCACTGCCTACTGCGGAGGAAGCACCAGCAGTGGATCCTGTCGAAATATTTCATTTGACTATAGTTGAATACCTACTGGAAACTAATGCTCGTATAGAAAAGGAGACCCGAAATGACCCGACACTGTCTCGGGTATATGATTTGACGGTGAAGGGATGGCCAGCACATGGCGACTCACTGTTGCCAGCATTCTCGACAAGAAGAGAACAGCTGTCAGTGTGCCGGGGGACCTTGATGTGTGGATTCCGAGTGGTAATTCCACCCAAGTTAAGGGATAGAGTGCTCAATGAGCTTCATGAGGGTCCTCTGGGAGGGGTAAAAATGAAAAGCCTTGCCAGGGCTTATGTGTGGTGGCCGGGAATCGATAAACAAATCAAGGACCTGACCAAGAGCTGCTCAGGATGCCAGAAAGTCCAAAATGCACCATCACATGCCCCTCTACACCCATGGCAGTGGACCTCATCTCCATGGCAACGGGTGCATATTGATTTTGCTGGCCCATTCATGAACTCAAGGTTTTTAATAGCCGTGGATGCGCACTCGAAATGGCCTGAGGTCATCAAAATGTCCTCCACCACCACGGAGAAAACTATTGCAGTCCTACGGACCATTTTTGCCAGGAACGGCTTGCCAGAACAGATTTGCTCCGATAACGGTCCACAGTTTGTGTCCGAAGAGTTCCGGAGGTTTATGCAGAAGAATGGGGTAAGGCATTACACATCCGCCCCGTATCATCCAACCACAAATGGATTGGCTGAGAGGTTCATACAAACCTTTAAGAAGGCAATAAAGGCTATGTAGAATGACAACATTCCGCTGCAGCATAAGGTGGACAATTTCCTGTTTGCCTACCGGAATGCGACACATGCAGTCACCAACCAGGCCCCGGCCATGATGTTCTTTAACCGAAGGTTAAGATCTCGCCTGGATTTGCTCAGACCAAACGTACGAAGAGATGCTGAGAGTAAGCAATTCCAGCACATCCATGAGAAGCCAACAAGGAGCTTCAATGTAGGGCAACCTGTCTTGGCCTGCGACTACCGAACAGAAAAATGGCAGCCAGGAACGATATGCACACGGCAGGGCCCACTAATGTACACAGTGGACGTTGGGGAGAACATCGTGAGACGCTATGCTGACCAGATCCTAGAGTCACAGGAACAAGTCAACCCCATGCCTCGCCCATACGTACCTGGTGAGGATCCCGACATACAGGTCGCATCTACCCCAGAAACAGTAGCATCGGAAGCTGATGACCCAACCGACGACAGGGTGCCAGAATCGCCTCCGCACCAAGAGCGAGACACTCGGGAAAGGCGCTATCCAGAAAGGATCAGAAAGCCTCCCCAAAGACTGAATATATAAAGGGACTATTTTCAGCTAACGTTGTATGTTAAAAGTGTTCATTGTAATTAGTTTGATATTTAATTGTTAAATGAGTGTTATGGTACTGTTAATCTAAAAGGGGAGGAATTGTAATGTATATACCTTTAAGGGGGGAACTACTTTTTAGAGCTCATGTATACTGTAGCACTGGCAGTGACCACACCTGTATATAGCACTGAGTAGTAATCTGTACAGTTCAGTTCCAGAGTGAGCCACGTTGAGTAAACACCTGTTGTACTGTTCTCCTGCAGTCTTGTGTCTTACTACCGACGGACACAACATCACTCACACACACACACACCACACACACACACACACACACACACACACACACACACATATACACACCACAATCACACACACACAAACCACACTCACACACATTCAAACACCGTGCACATGCACACACACGCACACTCACACACACAAAGCACACTCACACACACAAACAAACCACACTCATACACAAGCCAAACTCACACACACACAAACACACAAACACAAACCACAGTAAAACACACAAACCACACACACATACACAAACCACACACACACAAACCACACTCACACACATCACAAAACACACTCACGCTCACACCACACTCACACGCACACACAAACCACACACACACACACACACAAACCACGCTCACACGCACATTCACACACACACTCACACACACACAAACTACACTCACACACACCACAAACCACACTCACAAATTACACGCACACTCACACAAACCACACACACACACACACACTAACCACACTCACACACACACTCACACACACACCACTCACACATATCACAAACCACACTCGCACACCACACACACGTACACACGCTCACACACACAGACTCACACACACACACAAACCACACTCACACATGCACAACACTCATACACATCACAAGCCACACTCACACACACACATAAAAACCACACTCACACACACACAAACCACACACACACACTCACAAACCACACACACAAACAAACCACACTCACACACACACTCACAAACACACACACCACACACACACACACACAAACCACACTCACTCACACACTCACAAACACACAAACCACACTCACACACACACACACAAAGCACACTCACACACACACACAAACCACACTCACACATACATAAACCACACTCACACACAAACAGAAAGCACACTCACAAACCACACTAACAAACACACAAACCACACTCACACTCACACACACACCACTCACACAAAAACACACTCAACACAGCCACACACATTCACACCAAACACACGCACACACACATGCACACTCATACACACACAAACCACACTCACACACACACGCAACCCACACTCATACACAAGCCAAACTCACACACACACACACACAAACCACAGTAAAACACACAAACCACACACACATACACAAACCACACACACACACAAACCACACTCATACTTTCACCACACTCAAAAACATCACAAACCACACTCACACACACACACACACAAACCACGCTCACATACACACACAAACCACACACACACACACAAACCACACTCACACAAACCCCACTCACATGCACCACAACCCACACTCAGAAACTACACTCACACTCACAGAACCACACTCACATGCACACACACACCACATGCACACTCACACACATACAACACTCACACTCTCACTCTCACACACACACCACTCACACACACTCATACACACACCACACTCACACACACACAAGCCACACTCACACACATTCACACACACACGCTCCCACACACACAAACCACACTCACACACAGTACAAACTAAACTCAGACTCACACCACACTCACACACACCACAAACTACACTCACACGTCTCACAAACCAGACTCTCACACCACACACATGCACACTCACATGCACACACACATGCACACACGCACATACACACACAAACTACACTCACAAAAACACAACCCATAATCGCACACAAGCCAAACTCACACACACAAAAACACACACACACAAACCACACACACACAAACCACACACAGGCACAAGCCACATTCACACACACAAACCGCTATCACACACACACACAAACCGCTATCACACACACACACAAACCACACTCACACTCGCACACACACCACTCACACACACACACACACACTCATACACACACCACACTCACACACATTCACACACCACACTCAAACACACAACCCACACTGACACACAAGCCAAACTCTCTCACACACACAAACCACAGTCACACACACACACACACAAACCAAGCACACACAAACCACACACAGACACAATCCACACTCACATGCACACTCACACACACACACAAACCACACCCACACACACACAACCCACACCCACACACAAGCCAAACTCACACACCCACAAACACACACACAAAAACCACAGTAACAGGCACACAAACCACACACACAGACACAAACCACACTCACAAACAAACCACACACACACACACACACAAATCACACTCATACTCTCACCACACTCACACACATCACAAACCACACTCACACTCACACCACACACATCACAAACCACACTCACACACACAGACCATGCTCACACACACACACAAACCACACACACACACACACAAACCACACTCACACACAGAAACCACACTCACGCACACACACAAACTACACTCACACACACATACACACCACACTAACACACACACAAACTACGCTCACACTCACACACAACTCATACACACATGCACTCATACACACACACAAACCACACTCACACACATTCACACACACACACACTCCCACACACAAACTACACTCACACACACCACAAACGACACTCACATTCACACCACACTCACACACACCACAAACTACACTCACATTCACACATCTCACAAACCAGACTCTCACACCACACACATGCACACATACATGCAGACTCACACACACACACAAACCATACTCACACACACACAACCCACACTCACACAGAAGCCAAACTCACACAAACACACACAAACCACACACACACAAACCACAGTCACACACAAACCACACACACACACACACACAAACCAAACTCACACACACACTCACACACACCACACTAACACACACACAAACCACACACACACTCACACACAACTCACACACACACACTCATACACACACCACAATCACACACACACAAACCACACTCAAACACATTCACACACACACACTCCCACACAAACCAAGCTCACATGCACATTCACACACACACAAACTACACTCACACACACCACAAACCACACTCACAAACTACACTCACACTCACACAAACCACACACACACGCACACACTAACCACACTCACACACACCCTCACACACACACTCAAACACACACAATCCACACTCACACGCACCACAAATCACACTCAGAAACTACACTCAAACTCACAGAAACCACACTCACACATGCACAACACTCATACACATCACAAGCCACACTCACACACACACCAAAACCACACTCACACACACACAAACCACACACACACACATAAAGAACACTTACACACACACACAAACCACACTCACACACACACAAACCACACTCACACACACACACAAAGCACACTCACAGACACACAAACCACACACACACACACACACACACACAAACCACACCCACACACACACAATCCACACCCACACACACACAAAGCACACTCACACACACACACACCACACAAACACACACACAAACCACACTCACACACACACCACACACACACACAAACCACAGTAAAACACACAAACCACACACACAGACACAAACCACACACACACACAAACCACACTCATACTCTCACCAAACTCACAAACATCACAAACCACACTCACACTCACAGCACACTCACACACATCACAAACCACACTCACACACAAACACACACAAACCACACTCACACACACACACACAAAGCCCACTCACATGCACATTCACACACACACTCAAACACACAAAATCTACACTCACACGCACCACAAATCACACTCACAAACTACATACACACTCACAAACCACACTCACACACCACACAAGCCGCACTCACACACACACACACACATACAAACCACACTCACACACACAAACCACACTCACACACACTCACAAACCATACTCACACACACTCACAAACCACACTCGCACACACACACAAGCCACACTCACACAAACCACGCTCACACACACACTCAAACCACACTCACACACACACAAACTACACTCACACACACACACCACACTCACACACCACACTCACACACACACACACACAAACCACACTCAGTCACACACATACACACACACCACAGTCACACACAGAGAAACCACACACACACAAAGCATACACACACACACACACACACACAAACCACACTCACACACTCAAATCACACACACACACAAAACACACACACACAGAAACCACACTCACACACACTCACACACACCACACTCACACACACGCACAATCATACTGTAGTTTATGTGCCTTTAAGTCAGAACTACTTTTACAGCTCCTGTATACTGTAGTACCGGCAGTGACCACACCGGTATATAAGCTTTGCGCATGCCTCTATGCCCCCAGTCTTGAGACTACCCTCCTCCAGTAAAGACCTGTTTATTGTTAATGTACAGCATCCGTGTGATTATTTAATAACAGCATATCCTCTGAATCACGGATCCAACAGTGGTGACGAGTGTCGATTCGAATCTACCTGCAACATAAAAAAATATATAGTCGAGGCCAGGAACACGGGCGTCGACCACGAGCAACCGCCCAGCCATCAGGCAGAGATTGAACTTCGCAGGGGAGGCTGTGGAGAGCCAGGCTTGGTTCCCCAACCACGGCGATCAGCAAGAGACTGACGACAGGTCCAGCGCAGACCCTTCCCGAGCAGCGGCGGCTGGAGCCGACCGACGGCGGAGAGAAAGCCGAGCAGCGTCGACGGGGTAAGACAGAGGGTGAAGAGCGCAGGGCGCAGCCGGGGGTTGAACACCAAGCAGCGTCGAGAAAAAGAAAACAAACCAGAGAGAGAGAGGGTAAAGAAACAGTCGGGTTCTAGACTGAGCAGCGTCGATGCGGGGCGAAGAAAGGGGAGCGCGGGAGACGCCATTGAGCCACGGAGAAGAAGGAAGAGCGCAGGAGACACCATTTTTAGAAGCCGCAGCGGAGAAGAAGGGCGAGCGCGGGAGACGCCATTGAGCCGTGGAGAAGAAGGAAGAGCACGGGAGATGCCATTTTAAGAAGCCGCAGCGGAGAAGAAGGGCGAGCGCGGGAAGGAAGGAAAGCGCGGGAGACGCCATTTTGTGCCAGCGGAGAAGAAGGGGAAGCGCGGGAGGCGCCATTTTTGACAGTTAACTCACACCCAAGGATGCCGAAGAGTGGAAGTATCTCTACATTCGACAATGAAGTCGAAGATTGGGTGACATATGTGGAACGTATTGAGGTGTACTGCAGGGCGAATGAAGTGCCAGATGCTAATAAAGCACTGGTTCTGTTAAATTCCATGGGTGCAAAAACTTATGGGTTACTGCGAAATCTAATAACCCCAGAGAAGCCGGTAAACAAGAATTTTGAAAGCATAGTAGAAATCCTACAGGACCACTTAAGCCCCACACCGCTGCTGATAGCAGAACGATTTAAGTTCCATAAAAGGAACCAACACAAAGACGAAAGCAATGCTGAGTACCTAATGGAACTGCGCAAGCTATCGAAACACTGCCAGTTTGGAGTGGGACTAGCAGATACGTTAAGGGACAAGTTTGTGTGTGGGCTACAGAGTGAAGGAACCCAGAAACGGCTTCTGTCGGAAAAGGATCTTACGCTGGACAAAGCTTTCAGTATGGCAGTATCACACGAAGCAGCCGCAAGGGGCGCTGCAGAGATACAATGGAGACCGCAAGAATATGGCACCAATGAAATGTCCTATGGAACAGGGAAGTGCTATCGCTGCGGCAGAACAACGCATGACCAGAAAGATTGTTGGTTCAAGGACCAAGTGTGCAGACAGTGTGCGAAAGCAGGACACATAGCAAGAGTCTGCAGGTCTGGGAAGAAAACCAACAGTAAGAAATCTCCACGGGAGAATTACAAAAAGGTACACCAGGTGATGGACAGTGGTTCAGATGAACAGAAAAGTGACACAGACTCCGGAAGCAAGGAGCTGGGTTGTCTGAAACTACATAAGGTAACCAAAATGGAGGATCACCAGACTATCTGGGTTACACTCAAGATAGACGGAGTCCAAGTGAAAATGGAATTGGACACAGGGTCAGCTCTAACAGTCATAAATCAAAGAGACTACAAGCGGCTATTTTCACACATACCCTTGAAAGCTACAGAAATTGTCTTGAAGACGTATACGGGGCAAAAAGTCTACCCCAAAGGAAAAATAAGGGTGAAAGTGACATATAAAGGCCAGTAAATACCTGAAATGGATATATATGTATTGCCAGATGGAGGACCACCACTGCTAGGACGTGAATGGATCCGGAAGATACAATTAGATTGGCATTCCATACAGGCACTGAAGGTTGAGGCCAAAAAGGATGACGACGTCACACCTGGACGACTGTCAAATTGCTAACTGACGCAAAAGAAGTGTTCCAGGAGGGACTAGGAACACTAAAAGGAATAACAGCAACGATAAAAATAGAGGAAAATGCAAGCCCAAAGTTTCTGAAGGCCAGACTAGTGCCTTTTGCGATCAGACCAGCTGTTGAAGCAGAGCTGGAAGGGTTGGAACGTTCAGGAGTACTGTCCAAAGTCGACTGGAGCGAGTGGGCTACACCCATCATTCCTGTAATGAAGAGGTCACTGAGTAATACGCCTGGGGAACCAAAGAAGGTCCGCATCTGTGGGGATTTTAAGGTGACAGTGAACCCAATCCTTCACATGGTACACTATCCGCTTCCACGAATTGAGGATATTTTCGCCTCGCTATCTGGAGGTAATCGCTTCACCAAAATTGATCTAGTGCAGGCGTACTTGCAAATGGAGGTAGAAGAAGCTTCGAAACAATACCTTACAATCAACACTCATAAAGGTCTCTACAATGCAACCGGCAGGTGTTTGGAGTAGCATCAGCTCCGGCTATTTGGCAAAGGGCAATGGATCAAGTCCTGCAAGGGATTCCAGGGACCCAATGTTATTTGGACGACATCTTGGTCACGGGCGAAAATGACGGTGATCACCTCGCCAACTTGGAGAAGGTGCTCACCAGATTAAAGGAGTATGGGCTACGAGCTAATTGCCACAAGTGCGAGTTTTTCAGAAACAGATCTCGTATTGTGGCCACGTCAGCGATGAAGAGGGGTTACATAAGTCCCCTGACAAGATTGAGGCAGTAGTCAAGGCTCAAGCACCGGAAAATGTGTCACAACTGAGGTCGTTCCTCGGGCTGGTAAACTGCTACCACAAGTTCTTACCAAATTTGTCTACGGTATTACACCCACTGAACACCCTACTGCAAACAGGGGTACCATGGAAGTGGGATGGCGAACGTAGATGAGCTTTCCAGAAGTGTAAAGAATTGATCACATCAAAAGAGGTGTTGGCCCATTTCAACCCAGCACTACCAATTCATTTGGCATGTGATGCATCACCCTATGGTATTGGAGCAGTGCTGTCGCACAAATTCCCAGACGGGTTGGAGAGGCCAGTAGCCTTTGCGTCTCGGTCACTAACCTCAGCCGAGCGCAACTACACCCAGATTGACAGGGAGGCCCTCAGCCTAGTGTGGGAAGTAAAAAAATTCAACCACTGTCTGCATGGGCAGAAGTTCACCTTGCTGACTGACCACCAACCACTTGTCTCCATCTTTAATCCTAAGAAGGACGTTCCAGTGATGACTGCACAGCGGTTACAAAGATGGTCCCTGTTTCTAGGGGCGAATCAATATGAAATAGAATATAAAGGCACGAAACAGCATGGGAACGCTGATGGGCTATCACACCTGCCACTGCCTACTGTGGAGGAAGCACCAGCAGTGGACCATATCGAGATATTTAATTCGTCAATAATTGAACGATTGCCAGTAACAAACGCGGATATAGAGAAGGAGACCCGCAATGATCCGATGCTGTCGCGGGTATATGAATTGACGGTGAGGGGATGGCCAACACATGGCGACTCACTGTTGCCAGCATTCTCATCCAGAAGAGAACAGCTGTCAGTACGCCAGGGGACAGTGATGTGTGGATCCAAAGTGGTGATTCCACCCAAGTTAAGGGAGAGAGTGCTAAATGAGCTACATGAAGGTCATCTGGGGGGAGTGAAAATGAAAAGCCTTGCGAGGGCTTATGTGTGGTGGCTGGGAATCGATCAACAAATCGAAGACCTAACTAAGAGCTGCTTAGGATGCCAGAAGGTCCAAAATGCACCACCACATGCCCCTCTACATCCATGGGCGTGGCCCTCCTCTCCATGGCAACGGGTGCATATTGATTTTGCTGGTCCATTCATGGACTCAATGTTCTTAATAGCAGTGGATGCTCATTCAAAGTGGCCTGAGGTGATAAAAATGTCTTCAACCACTACAGAGAAAATGATTGCAGTCCTAAGGACCATATTTGCCAGAAACGGGTTGCCAGAGCAGATTTGCTCTGATAATGGACCACAGTTTGTGTCCGACGAGTTCAAAAAATTTATGAGAAGGAATGGGGTAAGGCATTACACATCCGCCCCCTATTATCCAGCCACAAATGGATTGGCTGAGAGGTTTGTACAAACCTTTAAGAAGGCAATAAAGGCCATGTCCGACGATAAAATTCCACTACAGCATAAGATGGACAATTTCTTATTAGCCTACCGAAACGCGACACATGCAGTTACCAACCAGGCCCCGGCCATGATGTTCTTTAACCAAAGGTTGAGATCTCGTCTGGACTTGGTCAGACCAAATGTGCGAAGAAATGTTGAGGACAAACAATTCCAGCACATCAATGAGAAGCCGACAAGGAGCTTCAATGTAGGGCAACCAGTCTTGGCCCGTGACTATCGAACAGAGAAATGGCAACCCGGAATGATATGTACAAGGCAGGGGCCATTAATGTACACAGTGGATGTCGGGGAGAACATTGTGAGACGCCACGTCGATCAGATCTTAGCGGCACAGTAACGCGTCAACCCCATGTCTCGAGTACCTGGGGATGAACCCGACATACTGGTAGCATCTACTTCAGACCCAGTAGCAGTGGAACCCGATGAACTACCCGATGAAAAGGGGTCAGAATCGCCTCTGCACCAAGAACAAGAACCTCCGGAAAGGCGCTATCCCGAAAGGGTCAGGAAGCCGCCCCAAAGACTGAATCTATAAATGGACTTTTGTTGTTTAATGTACATGTTGAAATGTTAATTGTTATTTGAATATTAGGGGTACTACTAATCTAAAAGGGGAGGAATTGTAGTGTATGTGCCTTTAAGTCAGAACTACTTTTACAGCTCCTGTATACTGTAGTACCGGCAGTAACCACACCGGTATATAAGCTTTGCGCATGCCTCTGTACCCCCAGTCTTGAGACTACCCTCCTCCAGTAAAGACCTGTTTATTGTTAATGTACAGCATCCGTGTGATTATTTAATAACAGCATATCCTCTGAATCACGGATCCAACACATACCACACTCACATTCTCACTCTAACACACACACCACACTCACACACACACAAACCACACTCACACACACATTCACTCACACACACACAAACCACACTCACACACACATTCACACACACACACACAAACCACAATCACACACACACAAACCACACACACACTGACGCACACCACTCACACACACACACTGCTCATACACACACCACACTCACACACACACAAACCACACTCACACACACACACAAAGCACACTCACACACACACACACCACATTAACACACACAAACTACACTCACACACACCACACACACAAACACACACTCACCACACTCACACACACCACACACACGCACACACACATGCACACTCACACACACACACAAACCACACTCACACACATACACAACCCACACTCATACACAAGCCAAACTCACAAAGAAACACACAAACCACAGTAAAACACACAAACCACACACACAGACACAAACAACACACACACAAACCACACTCATACTCTCACCACACTCACACACATCACAAACCACACTCACACACACGCACAAAAACCACGCTTACACACACACACAAACCACACACACACACAAACCACACTCACACACACACAAACACCACTCACACGCACATTCACACACACACTCAAACACACACAAGCCACACTCACACACAAGCCAAACTCACACACACAAACACACACACACACACACACACACACACAAACCACACACAC
The DNA here is from genome assembly GCF_052327205.1 of Somniosus microcephalus. Lineage (NCBI taxonomy): Eukaryota > Metazoa > Chordata > Chondrichthyes > Squaliformes > Somniosidae > Somniosus > Somniosus microcephalus. The sequence continues at coordinate 136,884,992 of NC_140992.1, read as the reverse complement.
ACACTAACCACACACAGACACAAACCACACTTTCACACACCAACCACTATCTCACACACACACACTCACACACACTCACACACACCACTCACACACACACACCGCTCATACACACACCACACTCACACACACACAAACCACACTCACACACATTCACACACCACACACACGAACACACACAGGCACAGTCACACACACACACAAACCACACTCACACACACACAAAACCCACACTCATACACAAGCCAAACTCACACACACACATACACACACACACACACAAACCACAGTAAAACACACATACCACACACACAGACACCACACACACACAAACCACACTCACACACAGCACAAAACACACTCACACTCACACCACACTCACACACATCACAAAACACACTCACACTCACACCACACTCACACGCACACACAAACCACACACACACACAAACAACGCTCACACGCACATTCACACACATACTCACACACTCACAAACCACACTCACACACCACAAACTGTAATGTATGTACCTTTAAGGGGAGAACTACTTTTTACAGCTCCTGTATACTGTAGTACCGGCAGTGACCACACCTGTATATAAACCCTGAGTAGTGATCTGTACAGTTCGTTCTCGAGTAACCCTCATTCAGTAAACACCTGTTGAATCGTTCCCTGCAGTCTGGTTGTCTAATTATTGAAGGATACAACATCAAGATACAGGGATCTAATATTGGCGATGAGCAGATTCAAATCTACCTGCAACTCTGCATCAACTCCCAGGGATTCGCTCCTGGAGAACAGTGGAAGAAGGCCGAACCAGAAGCACAGGCGTCGACCACGGGAAACCCCCCAGTCATCCAGCGGAGATTTGAGCATCGCAGGGGAGGCTGTCGAGAGCCAGGCTTGGCTTTCCAGTCACGGTGTTCCAGCGAAACAGGCTGGCAACAGGTACTGCGCAGACCCTTCCCGGACAGCGGTGGCTAGAGCCGACCGACGGCACAGAAAAAGGCTGAGCAGCGTCGACGGGGGAGAGAGAGAGGGTAGAGCGCACAGGGCGCAGCCGGTGTTCAGGACCGAGCGGCGTCAACGGGGGAGAGAGGCGAGAGAGAGCAGAGTGCAGCTGGTGTTCAAGGGCCGAGCAGCGTCAACGGGGGAGAGAGGCGCGCAGGAAAACACGCAGAGTGCAGCCGGTGTTCAAGGGCCGAGCAGCATCAGCGGGGAAGAAAGGAAAGCGCGGGAGATGCCATTTTAAGCCAGTCTAACCACACCCAAAAATGCCGAAGAGTGGCAGTATCACAGCGTTCGACAATGAAGTCGAAGATTGGACGACATATGTCAAACGCATAGAAGTATACTGCAAGGCGAATGAAGTGCCAGATGACAAGAAAGCGCTGGTATTGTTGAATTCAATGGGTGCAAAAACGTATGGCTTACTATGAAACCTAGTAACCCCAGAGAAGCCAGTAGAAAAGGATTTTGAAAACATAGTGTCAATCCTACAGGACCACTTAAACCCCACACCGCTGCTGATAGCAGAAAGATTTAAGTTTCACAAAAGGAACCACCATAAAGATGAAAGTAATGCCGAGTATTTAACGGAACTGCGCAAGCTATCGAAACACTGCCAGTTTGGAACGGGACTAGCAGATACTTTAAGGGACAAGTTTGTGTGTGGGCTTCAAAGTGAAGGAACCCAGAAACGGCTTCTATCAGAAAAGGATCTTACGCTGGACAAGGCTTTCAGCATTGCAATATCACACGAAGCAGCAGCACGGGGCGCGGCAGAGATACAACGGAGACCGCAAGAATATGGCACAAATGAAATGTCATACGTAACAGTGAAGTGCTATCGCTGCGGCAGAACAACACACGACCATAAGGATTGCTGGTTCAAGGACAAAGTGTGCAGACAGTGTGGAAAAGCAGGACACATAGCAAGAGTCTGCAGGTCGGAAAAGAAAACCAGCAGCAAGAAATCTCCACAGGAGAAGTACAAGAAGGTACATAAGGTGACGGAGAGTAGTTCAGACGAACAGAAAAGTGATACAGACTCCAGAAGCAAGGAGCTGGGTTGTCTGAAACTACATAATGTGATCAAAACGGAGGATCACCAAACTATCTCGGTCACCCTCAAGATAGCAGGAGTCCAAGTGAAAATGGAATTGGACACAGGATCAGCCCTAACAGTCATAAACCGAAGGGAGTACAAGCGGCTATTCTCACATATACCCTTGAGAGATACAAAGATTGTCTTGAAGACGTACACAGGGGCATAAAGTCTACCCCAAAGGAAAAATAAGGGTGAACGTTATATATAACGGCAAGGAAACACCAAAAATAGACCTATATGTATTGCCAGATGGAGGACCACCACTACTAGAACGTGAATGGATCCGGAAGATACAGCTAGATTGGAATTCCATATAAGCACTGACTGTAGATGCCAAAAAGGATGACGACGTCACACCTGGACGACTGTCAAAAATGCTAACTGAAGCTAGGACCAACCTAAAAAAGGGTATCAGGACTGCCAAAAGAAAACAGACACTGCGGATTGAGGATCATTTTCACAACAACTCGGACCCCCGGCACATGTGGCAAGGCATCCAGTCTATCACTGACTATAAGAGTAAAAACACCAGCCCCCCGGTTAGCAATGCCTCCCTTCCGGAGGAGCTTAACAACTTCTACGCTCACTTCGACAGGGACAACAGGGAGCCGGCTACCAAAGCCTTGCCACCCCCGGAAGACCAGGTGCTCACTCTGTCAACCTCCGACGTAAGGGGTGTTCTACGCGGAGTGAACACACGTCAGGCTGCTGGACCTGATAGCATCCCTGGACGGGTACTCAAAGAATGTGCTGATCAGCTGGCTGATGACTTCACCGCCATCTTCAATCTGTCACTGGCCCAGGCAGTAGTCCCTACATGCTTCAAGACCACCACCATTATTCCTGTGCCAAAGCAAATGGCTGTGACGTCTCTGACCGACTATCGACCTGTCGCACTCACACCCATCATAATGAAGTGTTTCGAGAGACTGGTCCTGGCTCACATCAAAGCCAGTGTTCCCGCCTCTCTTGACCAACACCAGTTTGCCTATCGTGCAAACAGATCAACGGAGGATGCAATCACAACTGCTCTACATTCTGCATTGAAACACTTAGACGGTAAAGAGACCTACATCAGAATGCTGTTCATAGACTACAGCTCAACATTCAACACTATCGTCCCCAACAAGCTGGCCACCATACTCCACACTCTTGGCCTGAACACTTCCCTTTGCAACTGGACCCTGGACTTCCTAACTAACAGACCCCAGTCTGTCAAATTAGGTAACCACACCTCCTCCCCCCCTGACCCTGAACACGGGGGCCCCACAAAGTTGTGTGCTGAGCCCCCTCCTCTACTCCCTCTTCACCCACGACTGTGTGGCTGTTCATGGTTCCAACACCATCATCAAGTTTGTGGATGATACCACGGTGGTAGGCCAGATCACCAACAACGATGAGTCAGACTACAGGGAGGAGGTCCAGCACCTCGTGAAGTGGTGCGCCGCTAACAACCTGGCCCTGAACATCAAGAAAACCAAGGAAATCATTGTGGACTTCAGGAAGTCTAGAGGCGGAAGACACACCCCCATCCACATCCATGGGGCTGTGGTGGAAAGGGTGGACAGCTTTAAGTTCCTCGGAGTACACATCACGGAAGAACTCTCCTGGTCCCTCAATACCTCCTCTTTGGTGAAGAAGGCCCAGCAGCGCCTATATTTCCTAAGGAGGCTGAAGGGATGTGACCTGTCACCCCTGATCCTCTCTAACTTTTACCGCTGCACAATAGAGAGCATCCTGACGAACTGTATCACAGTGTGGTATGGCAGCTGTAGCTCCTATGACCGGAAAGCCCTGCAGCGGGTAGTCAAAACTGCCCAACGTATTAGCGGCACCTGGCTACCGACCATTGAGAACATCTATCAGAAACGCTGTTTACGGAGGTCACTGACAATCATCAAAGACCCTACCCACCCCAGCCACAGTTTGTTCGCCCCCCTGCCATCTGGGAGACGCTACAGATGCATTCGCACCCGAATGACCAGATTTAGGAACAGCTTCTTTCCCAGGGCTGTCATCCTATTGAACTCTGCAAATAAACTCTAAAGCCTGCACATCTGCCAATGCACTTTATTATGTTTATGTTGTAGCGGTTCGTGTAGATTGCCACTAAATAAGAGAGCTTGACTTCGACGAACTATAAATAAGTTGTTTATTTACAGGAACAGGCTAATTACAGCAGGTAAGATCGCAGGTAAGATAGCTGACTGAAGGAGCACCGTGGTGTAGGTCTTGTCCCAGCGGGGACTCCACGAGGACTGAGTTCGCAGTCCTGTGGGGAGCATGATGACGTCATCGCGTTTGTGTTGTGACGCCATCACGTTGTTCGCGTTTCCCGCGCTTAGGGCATCACGTGATGCGCGTCATTGCGTCGCTGGCCACTGAGGCCGAGGTTGCGAGGCCGGGCTGTGCCGGTGCTTGCCGCGGGAGCGGAAGATCGCGTCGCTCCCGTTGGCTGGCCGTAGAGGCCGAAGTCGCTGGCCGGGCTATGCCGGCAGCCGTCCTGGAAGGCCAAGTCAGGCCGGCAGCCTCCGTACGCACGTCACGTCATACGTGACGTGACGTCAGCGCGCTAGGGCGCGTCTTAAAGGGGCAATGGCCCCAACAGGTAAGTTAAAAGGGCAACGGCCCCAAAAGGTAAGTTAAACATACAGTAAGGTAAGTTAAAGGGAATTATGTGTCTCAATGTAAGGGACAACCAGTGGTACCGCCACATGGGCCCCCCCAGAATTCGCTTTAACGAAAGTCCAAGGATGAGATGGTCTGACGAGCTGGTGGTCACGGCGGTCGTGCTGTCTCGACTTGGTAGGCGAGGTATTAAGATGCTGCTCGTGAGCTGATCCTTACGTGCATCGTGGCGAATAAAACGTATCCGTCAGGCGAAGGACCGTGGAGACGTGCAAAACAGCAGGCCTTGTCAGAGTGATGGGCAGGTTGGGCGGACGCGGGCGATGTCTCCGTTGACGTTGAAACAAGTCCTTGTTCCGATGAACTCTGCAGGAACGCCAAACGAGCGGTCCAGAAGGACTTGACAGGCAAGGTCGGTGAACTCGCCGACAGGTGAGCGAAACCTTCGGGAGGCTGGAACGCACGGAACGGTGCATGCCATAGTGCTATGACGACAACACAACGGAGGGTGAAGAGTTGCTGCATTGATCAGTGATCGGTGTGGCCAGCAACTTTCACATGGCTGATCGCGGCCACAGGATGCCCGTTGGACTCGTCCTCGATGTGTGCAGCGTCAGTAGACGTTTGCGTTTGTTAAAGGGAAAACTGGAGAAAGGGCGGCAACGGTCCAGGTTGTTGTTGCTTTCAGGAGGGGTTAACTCTGCTTGGAGGGCAGCAACACTTGTAACAGTTGTAGATTTAGTAGAACACAGCCGGGAGGGCGGCACGCTTTTTGTTCACGCCGAATCGTGTAGTAGGTAACACAACCAGCAGGCTGAAGGGCTGGTGCGTCGTCGGCGGAGAAGGAGTCGTCGTTTTTCATGAGGGATGGGTCCTCGTGGTTCGCGAGGGATGGGTCCTCATGCGCGAGGAGTGGGTCCTCGTGTTTCACGGGGGTGAGTCCTCGTGGTATCCCCGCGGGGCGCGCTCTGACCTTGTGGGCCCGAACATGCTGTACCCCACGCTTGGAGAGATGTATACTTGCTGTTGCTTTGGACGTAGAGGTGGACGATCCGTGTGGCGGTAGAAGAGTCAAATACGGAGACTGTGAGCACGTGCGTGGTCTGTGTCGCATCGATGTTCTCGGCGAACAGGGCTTCTACCTTCATAAAGCACGAGGGAGGCCGTGGCTCCCTGGATTGCGGTAGCAACAGCGGAACGGCTGATGCTTCCATAGCGTGATTCGTTTGTGAAAGACGTTCACAAACCCACCAATTGTAGCGCTGGTGGACGACGGTTGACATTGGTCGTGCTCTACCTCTGTGAGATCGTTCGTGAAAAACGGGCTCACCTCCAAGCTGCGCTTCCATTGCGAATACGTACGCAAAGACGGGGTCGCTTTTGGTGGAATCGATGTTAGGCGTTTTCTGTTCCGTGGTTGTTCGTCGGTTGTGCGTTGGTCGTCTTGAGGGAAGACGAGGTTCAGGCGCGCGTTGCTACCATGAAAATCATTCATGGATACGGGTTCACCAATTGTAGCGTTGGAATTGATGAGCTCCCGTACTCACGTCATTGGGTCACCAATGTAGCGGTTCGTGTAGATCGCCACTAAATAAGAGAGCTTGACTTCGACGAACTATAAATAAGTTGTTTATTTACAGGAACAGGCTAATTACAGCAGGTAAGATAGCAGGTAAGATGGCTGACTGTAGGAGCACCGTGGTGTAGGTCTTGTCCCAGCAGGGACTCCATGAGGACTGAGCTCGCAGTCCTGTGGGGAGCGTGATGACGTCATCGCGTTTGTGTTGTGACGTCATCACGTTGTTCGCGTTTCCCGCACTTAGGGCATCACGTGAGGCGCGTCATTGCGTCGCTGGCCGTTGAGGCCGCGGTCGCGAGGCCGGGCTGTGCCGGTGCTTGCCGCGGGAGCGGAAGATCGCGTCGCTCCCATCGGCTGGCCGTTGAGGCCGAAGACACTGGCCGGGCTGTGCCGGCGGCTGTCCTGGAAGGCCAAGTCGGGCCGGCAGCCTCCGTACGCATGTCACATCATCGTGACATGACGTCAGCACGCTAGGGCGCGTCTTAAAGGGGCAATGGCCCCAACAGGTAAGTTAAAAGGGCAACGGCCCCAAAAGGTAAGTTAAACATACAGTAAGGTAAGTTAAAGGGAATTATGTGTCTCAATGTAAGGGACAACCAGTGGTACCGCCACAATGTTCATGTTACAAGTCAAATGAATGCTAAATGTCTTAATCAAAATGTACACTCTCGGGAGCCACAAGCTTAAATTCCGTTGTACTGCACTTGTGCACTAACAATGACAATAAAGTTGATTATTATTATTATGATTATTATTACAAGAAGTGTTCCAGCAGGGACTCGGAACACTAAAAGGCATAACAGCGACGATCAAAATAGAGGAAAATGCAAGCCCAAAGTTTTTTAAGGCCAGACCGGTACCTTATGCGATTCGCCCAGCCGTCGAAGCAGAGCTGGAAGGTTTGGAACATTCAGGAGTACTGTCCAAAGTGGACTGGAGCGAGTGGGCTACACCCATCGTTCCTGTAATGAAGAGGTCGTTGAGTAATACGCCTGGGGAACCAAAGAAGGTTCGCATCTGTGGGGACTTTAAGGTGACAGTGAACCCAGTCCTTCACACTGTACAATATCCGCTTCCGCGGATTGAAGATATTTTCGCCTCGCTATCTGGAGGGAAATGCTTCACTAAGATTGATCTGGCCCAGGTGTACCTGCAAATGGAGGTAGAAGAAGCCTCGAAACAGTAACTCATGATCAACACTCATAAAGGTCTCTACCAATACATCCGGCTGGTATTCGGGGTAGCATCAGCTCCGGCTATTTGGCAAAGGGCAATGGAACAAGTCCTGCAAGGGATTCCAGGGACCCAGTGTTATTTGGACGACATCCTGGTCACGGGTGAAAATGACAGTGATCACCTCGCCAACCTGGAGCAGGTGCTCACTAGATTGAAGGAATATGGGCTCTGAGCTAATCGCCACAAATGCGAGTTTTTCCAGAAGCAGATCTCGTATTGTGGCCACGTTATTGATAAAGAGGGGTTACATAAGTCCCCTGAAAAGATTGAGGCAGCAGTCAAGGCTCCAGCATCGGAAAATGTGTCACAACTGAGGTCGTTCCTCGGGCTGGTGAACTACTACCATAAGTTCTTGCCGAATTTGTCTACCGTACTACACCCACTGAACACCCTACTGCAAATGGGGGTACCATGGAGGTGGAGTGACGAATGTAAACAAGTTTTCCAGAAGAGCAAAGCATTGATCACATCAAAAGAGGTGTTGGCTCATTTCAACCCAGCACTACCAATTCGGTTGGCGTGTGATGCATCACCCTATGGCATTGGAGCGGTGCTGTCGCACAAATTCCTGGACGGCTCAGAGAGGCCAGTAGCCTTTGCGTCTCGGTCACTAACCTCAGCCGAGCGTAACTACACCCAGATTGACAGGGAAGCCCTCAGCCTAGTGTGGAGAGTGAAAAAGTTCAATCACTATCTGCATGGGCAGAAGTTCAACTTGCTGACTGACCACCAACCACTTGTCTCCATCTTTAATCAAAAGAAGGGCGTTCCAGTGATGACTGCGCAACGGCTACAAAGATGGTCCCTTTTTCTAGGGGCGCACCAATATGAAATCGAGTATAAGGGCACGAAACAGCATGGAAATGCTGATGGGCTATCACGCCTGCCACTGCCTACTGCGGAGGAAGCACCAGGAGTGGACTCTGTCGAAATATTTCATTCGACTATAATTGAATACTTGCCAGTAACTAACGCTGGTATAGAGAAGGAGACCCGAAATGACCCGACACTGTCTCGGGTATATGATTTGACGGTGAAGGGATGGCCAGCACATGGCGACTCACTGTTGCCAGCATTCTCATCCAGAAGAGAACAGCTGTCAGTATGCCAGGGGACCTTGATGTGTGGATCCCGAGTGGTAATTCCACCCAAGTTAAGGGAGAGAGTGCTAAATGAGCTTCACGAAGGTCATCTGGGAGGGGTGAAAATGAAAAGCCTTGCTAGGGCTTATGTGTGGTGGCCGGGGATCGATCAGCAAATCGAGGACCTGACCAAGAGCTGCTCAGGATGCCAGAAGGTCCAAAATGCACCACCACATGCCCCTCTACACCCATGGGAGTGGCCCTCATCTCCATGGCAATGGGTGCATATTGATTTTGCTGGTCCATTCATGGACTCAATGTTTTTAATAGCCATGGATGCGCACTCGAAATGGCCTGAGGTGATCAAAATGTCCTCCAGCACCACGGAGAAAACTATTGCAGTCCTACGGACCATTTTTGCCAGGAACGGCTTGCCAGAACAAATTTGCTCTGAAAACGGACCACAGTTTGTGTCCGAAGAGTTTCGAAGATTTATGAAAAGGAATGGGGTAAGGCATTTCACATCCGCCCCGTATCATCCAGCCACAAATGGATTGGCTGAGAGGTTCGTACAAACCTTTAAAAAAGCAGTAATTGCCATGTGCGATGACGACATTCCACTGCAGCATAAGGTGGACAATTTCCTGTTCGCCTACAGAAATGCGACACATGCAGTCACCAACCAGGCCCCGGCCATGATGCTCTTTAACCGAAGCTTGAGATCTCGTCTGGATTTGCTCAGACCAAATGTACGAAGAGATGTTGAGAATAAGTAATTCCAGCACATCAATGAGAAGCCGACAAGGAGCTTCAATGTAGGGCAACCAGTCTTGGCCCGCGACTACCGAACAGAGAAATATCAACCAGGAACGATATGCACACGGATGGGGCCACTAATGTACACAGTGGATGTTGGGGAGAACATTGTGAGACGCCATGCTGACCAGATCCTTGAGTCACAGGAACGAGTCAACCCCATGTCTCGCCCATACGTACCTGGTGATGAACCCGACGTACAGGTAGCATCTACCCCAGAAACAGTAGCATCGGAAGCGGATGAACCAACCGACGACAGGGGGCCAGAATCGCCTCCGCACCAAGAGCAAGACACCCAGGAAAGGCGCCATCCAGAAAGGATCAGGAAGCCTCCCCAAAGACTGAATTTATAAATAGACTATTTTCAGCTAATGTTGCATGTTAAAAGTGTTAATTGTAATTAGTTTGATATTTAATTGTTAAATGTGTGTTATGGTACTGTTAATCTAAAAGGGGAGGAAATGCAATGTATGTACCTTTAAGGGGAGAACTACTTTTTACAGCTCCTGTATACTGTAGTACCGGCAGTGACCACACCTGTATATAAACCCTGAGTAGTGATCTGTACAGTTAGTTCTAGAGTAACCCTCACTCAGTAAACACCTGTTGAATCGTTCCCTGCAGTCTGGTTGTCTAATTATTGAAGGACACAACATCAAGATACACGGATCTAACACAAACCACACTCACAAACTACACTCACACTCACACAAGCCACACACACACGCACACACTAAGCACACTCACACGCACCCTCACACACACACCACACTCACACATATCACAAACCACACTCACACACCACACACACTCACACACACACACTCAGACACACACACAAACCACACTCATACACACACCACACTCACACACACACAAACCACACTCACACACATTCACACACACACACACACACACACAAACCACTCACACACACCACAAACTACACTCACACACACACCACACTCACACACACACGCACCACACTAACACACACACAAACCACACTCACACTCACACACAAACCACTCACACACACACACACAAACCACACTCACACACATGCAACCCACACACATACACAAGCCAAACTCACACACACAAACACACAAACCACATTAAAACACACAAACCACACACACAGACACAAACCACACACACAAACCACACGCATACTCTCACCACACTCACAAACATCACAAACCACACTCACACTCACAGCACACTCACACATCACAAACCACACTCACATGCACACAAACCACGCTTACACACACACACAAACCACACTCACACACACAAACCCCACTCACACGCACATTCACACACACTCAAACACACACAAACCACACTCACATGCACCATAAACCACACTGACAAACTACACTCACTCACAGAAACCACACTCAAATGCACACACACACCACACGCACACACACACACATACCACACTCACACTCTCACTCTCACACACACACCACTCACACACACTCATACACACACCACAACTCACACACACACAAACCACACTCACACACATTCACACACACACACTCCCACACACACAAACCACACTCACACACACCACAAACTACACTCACACTCACACCACACTCACACACACCACAAACTACACTCACATTCACACATCTCACAAAACAGACTCACACACCACACACATGCACACACACATGCACACTCACACTCACACAGAAACCACACACACAACCCACACTCACACACAAGCCAAACTCACACACACACAAACACACACACGCAAACCACACACAGACAAAAACCACACACAGACACAATCCACACTCACACACAAACCACTATCACACACACACGCACACTCACACACACACAAACCACACTCACACAACCCACACTCACACACAAGCCAAACTCACACACCCAATAACACACACACACAAACCACAGTAACACACACACAAACCACACACACACACAAACCACACTCACACACACACACCACACTAACACACACACAAACCACACTCACACTCACACACACACCACTCACACACACACACTCATACACACACCACAATCACACACACACAAACCACACTCACACACATTCACACACCATGCACACGCACACGCACACACATGCACACTCACACTCACACTCATACACAAGCCAAACTCACACACACAAACACACATACACACAAACCACAGTAAAACACACAAACCACACACACATACACATACCGCACACACACACAAACCACACTCACACATCACAAAACACACTCACACGCACACACAAACCACACACACACACAAACCACGCTCACACGCACAATCACACACACACTCACACACACACAAACTACACTCACACACACCACAAACCACACTCACAAACTACACTCACACTCACACAAACCACACACACACGCACACACTAACCACACTCAAACACACCATCACACACACACTCAAACACACACAATCCACACTCACACGCACCACAAATCACACTCAGAAACTACACTCACACTCACAGAAACCACACTCACACATGCACAACACTCATACACATCACAAGCCACACTCACACACACACCCAAACCACACTCACACTCACTCACAAACCACACATACACACAAACTGTTAAGTCTGTGTGTTCCAGTTGTATTAAGATTAATTACTGACACAGACTACAAGAATAAAGTTCAACAGGTCTTTACTAGTTGGAGGCCAGGACTATACTAAATACAATATCACTACACAGTACTTATATACCGGTGGTCACCACTGGTATTACGTATACAGCAGCCAGAGAAAGTAGTACATCTCTTAAGGTGGAACAGGCTTAAGTTCTCTTAAGGTGGAACAGGTTACATACACCACAATCCTCCCTTTTTAGCTTAACAGTCATATCCCCATTTAACATAACATCATAACATATATACATATATAACTTCAGGTATAAACAGTTCAAAGGTTCAGTCTCTCAGGAGGCCTTCTGATTCAGTTTGGATAACGCCTTTCAGTGGTCTCTGATTCTTGTTGCTGAGGTGACTCTTCTTGTTGGTTTCCTATGTATTGGACGTCACCATCAGGTACAGTCCCTGCCGAGGTAGATGCTTCAGGTTCATTAACGTCTTCCACAGTTGTCTCTGTTGCAACCATGGGTTCGACCCTTGCTCTTGATTCTACCAGTTGATCTGCATGACGCCTTATCACATTGTTACCAATATCTACTGTGTACATCAGAGGTCCTTGTCTGGCCCGAATTGTTCCGGACTGCCATTTTTCGTTTCCATAGCCCCTTGCCAACACTGGTTGTCCTACGTCGAAACTTCGAGTGGACTTGTTATTAATATGCCGGAACTGTTTGTTTTCCACTTCCCTCCGCACATTTGGTTTTAACAAGTCCAACCTGGACCACAACCTCCTGTTATAAAACATCATGGCAGGACTTTGGTTAGTCACTGCATGAGCGGCGTTTCGATATGCCATTAGGAAATTGTCCACCTTGTGTTGTAACGGAATCTGATCATCGTTCATGGCCTTTATTGCCTTTTTGAATGTTTGGACAAATCTCTCGGCCAACCCGTTTGTCGCCGGATGATATGGGGCAGAGGTATAATGTTTCACCCCATTCTTCTTTAAGAATTTTTGGAATTCTTCCGACACGAACTGTGGTCCGTTGTCCGAACATATCTGTTCTGGCAATCCGTTCCTTGCGAATATTGTTCTTAACACCGCAATTGTCTTTTCTGAAGTAGTGGTATTCATCTTGATCACTTCTGGCCATTTGGAATGTGCGTCCACCGCAATTAGGAACATGGAGTCCATGAATGGACCAGCAAAGTCAATATGTATGCGTTGCCATGGGGCTGAAGGCCATTCCCATGGGTGTAGCGGTGCGATCGGAGGTGCATTTTGCACTTTTTGGCACCCAGCGCAGCTTTTTGTCAACTCCTCTATCTGTTGGTCAATGCCCGGCCACCATACATAAGCCCTAGCAAGACTTTTCATCTTAACTCCCCCCAGATGACCTTCATGCAGTTCCTTTAGAACTCTTTCCCGTAACTTGGGAGGAATAATCACTCTTGTCCCGTACATCAAAGTACCATGGCAGACGGACAGCTGGTCTCGCCTTGCCGAGAATGCTGGTAACAGAGGATCACCATGTGTTGGCCATCCCTTCACTGTCACCTCGTAAACTCGGGACAGTGTCGGGTCATTCCTGGTTTCTCTTTCAATACTTGCATTGGTGACTGGTAAACACTCGATAATGGTCGAATGAAATAACTCAACAGGGTCAACTTTCGTCGTCTCTTCTGCTTCAGGTAGTGGCAGGCGCGACAGCCCATCAGCATTGCCATGCTGCTTTGTACCTTTGAATTCTATTTGATATTGATGTGCCCCTAGGAAAAGGGACCATCTCTGGAGTCGCTGTGCTGTCATCACCGAAACACCCTTCTTAGGGTTAAAAATGGATACCAACGGCTGATGGTCTGTCAGAAGTGTGAATTTTTGGCCCTGCAGGTAATGATTAAACTTCTTCACTCCCCATACAAGGCTGAGAGCCTCCCTATCGATCTGCGCATAGTTGCACTCAGCGGAGGTCAATGATCTGGATGCAAATGCGACTGGCCTTTCCGTGCCATTTGGCAACTTGTGTGAGAGTACTGCCCCAATACCATATGGAGAAGCATCACAAGCCAACCGAATAGGCAGTGTCGGGTTGAAGTGAGCCAACACTTCCTCTGAGGTGATCAATTCTTTGCTTTTGCGAAATGCCTTCTTACAGTTTTCGCTCCATTCCCATGGTACCCCCTTCTGTAAAAGAGCATTCAGCGGGTGCAGTACCATGGATAGATTCGGTAGAAACTTATGGTAATAGTTAATCAATCCCAGAAACGACCTCAACTGAGAGACATTATCCAGAGCGGGAGCCTTTACAACTGCCTCTATCTTGTCAGTACGAGATCCGCTTCTGAACTCACATTTCTGCCGATTAACTCTAAGTCCATACTCTTTCAGTCTGTTGAGCACCAGTTCCAAGTTTGCGAGGTGTTCTTCATCACCATCACCTGTAATCAGAATATCGTCCAGGTAACATTGTGTGCCTGGAATTCCCTGTAATACCTGCTCCATGGCCCTCTGCCAAATTGCCGGAGCCGATGCCACTCCAAAAACCAGCCTATTATACCGGTACAAACCTCTATGCGTGTTGATCGTGAGGTACTGGCGTGACTCTTCTTCAACCTCCATCTGCAAGTACGCCTGCGCCAGGTCTAACTTGGTGAAGTGTTTCCCGCCAGACAATGAAGCAAAAATATCCTCAATCTGCGGAAGCGGATACTGCACCATGTGAAGCACCGGATTAACGGTGATCTTGAAATCTCCACAGATGCGAACCTTCCCTGGTTCTCCTGGCTTGTTGCTCGAAGGACGTTTCATAACGGGAACAATGGGCGTAGCCCACTCACTCCAATCTACCTTAGACAGTACACCTGAACGTTCTAGCGCTTCCAGTTCCGCTTCTACAGTAGGTCGTATTGCATAGGGTACCGGTCTGGCTTTGAAAAATTTTGTTGTGCATGTTCATCAATCTTGATGTTTGCTGTAATTCCTTTCAGTGTTCCCAGTCCTTGCTGGAACACCTCTTTAGCATCATCCAATATTTTGGGCAATCGTTTAGGTTTGACATCTGTTTCCCCGGAATCTACCGTTAGTGCTTTTAAGGAGTGCCAGTCCATATTCATTTTCCTAATCCACTCCCGTCCCAGTAGTGGTGGACCTCCTTCAGGTAGCACATATAAGTCCATTACTTGGCTTTCTTCGCCCTTGTGGACCACTTTTACCTCTATCTTTCCGATGGGGTACACTCTTTGCCCCGTGTATGTTTTCAATATAATCTCTGTATCCCGTAGGGGAATATGTTGGAATAACCTTTTGTAATCTTTCTTATTCATGACCGTCAATGCCGATCCAGTGTCCAATTCCATCTTTACTTGGACTCCTGCTATCTGAAGAGTGACCCAAATTGTCTGGAGATCTGCATCCTTACCAACGTTGTGTACTCTTAAGCTACCCAGTTCATTACTGCTAGCGTCTGAATCTGACTTCAGTTCGTTTGAACTGGTCTTTGTCACCTTGTGCACCTTTATATATTTTCCTTGCGGTGACTTTTTGTTGCTGGCCTTCTTTCCTGACCGGCATACTTTAGCTATGTGGCCAAGCCTGCCACACGTTCTGCATTCTTGGTTTTTAAACCAACACTGGTTCTGATCGTGTGTTGTCTTTCCACAACAATAACATTTTACAGTACTCAAACCCAATTTATTTGTACTGAGTTCCGGTGACCGTAGCTGCATTACTGCCGTGCCTCTCGCTGCGGCCTCGTGCGCTGCTGCCATAGTGACCGCTTTCTCAAGCGTCAGCTCATTCTCCTCGAGCAGTCGCTTTTGTGCATCTTCTTTTAATAATCCACACACAAATCTATCCCTTAGCGTGTCTGTCAGTCCCGTTCCAAACTGACAGTACTTTGCCAGCTTACGCAATTCCATTAAATATTCAGCATTGCTTTCATCCTTCAGCTGCCTTCTGCTGTAAAATTTAAATCGTTCCGCTAGCATCAGCGGCGTGGGGTTTAGATGATTTTTCAGGACAGTAACAATCTCCTCGAACGTCTTATCCGCCGGTTCATCTGGTGATAAAAGGTGTTTCAATTGCCCGTATGTCTTCGCACCCATTAAGTTCAATAAAGTAAGTGCTTTCTCTGCATCTGGGATTTTATTTGCTTTACAATAATTTTGTATGCGTTCTACATACATGGCCCAATCTTCGATGTCACCATCAAAGGTATCAATGTTCCCATGTTTAGGCATCGTTGCAATTTATTTTATCCCAAGATGGTGGCTTCCCGCTCTTGTCTTCGTCCTCCGCCTACAAAATGGCGGTTTTCCCGCGCTTGGCGGTCTTCACCCACTGGCTGCAATGGTGTTTGGTGTGCCGCTGCTGCTCCCCTTTCCCAGCGGTTAGTAACTCCCCCGACGCTGTCTCCGCTTCACCGCGGCTCCCTCGGGCATTCACGCTTCCCCGATGTCGCGCCTCGCAGCCCTTCTTGCAGCCCGGTTATTAGCACCGGCTGCGTTCGCCTTCACCGTGGCTCTCGCGCCTTCAGTCGCCCCAGACGCTGCGCCTCTTTGGCCCGAAAGCGGCCCGGCCCTTATCACCAGCCGCGATCGATGTCCCCGCGCTGCGCCTTTCGGCCCGAATGCAGCCCGGCCCTTATCTCCAGTCACGATCGATCTCACCGCCCTTATTCCTCCGTCTTCCTCCCCCCGTCTGTACAGCCAACGCGGCCGACTTTCTGCTCGCGTCGCTGACCGGCTTACCCACCATGGAGGTAGAAAGAAGATAGCTGACTGCCGCTGATGGAGGCTTCGAGTTCAGGATGTCTTCTGCACTCCGGGTTCTCGATGCCTGCCGCGCGACGTGTCTTCCAGCAGGGTGATGAGGGTGGATGCCTCTCTTCGACGCCCGTTCTGTGGACGAAGCAGCCGTGGATATAAACTGCCGCAGGGTAAGAATCGGACTCGTCGCCACTGTTAAGTTTGTGTGTTCCAGTTGTATTAAGATTAATTACTGACACAGACTACAAGAATAAAGTTCAACAGGTCTTTACTAGTTGGAGGTCAGGACTATACTAAATACAATGTCACTACACAGTACTTATATACCGGTGGTCACCACCGGTATTACGTATACAGCAGCCAGAGAAAGTAGTACATCTCTTTAGGTGGAACAGGCTTAAGTTCTCTTAAGGTGGAACAGGTTACATACACCACACAAACCACGCTCACACACACAAACTATACTCACTCACACACAAACCACACACACACAAACCACACTCACACTCACACACACACACCACTCACACACACACACTCATACAAACACCACACTCACACACAAACAAACCACACTCACACACATTCACACACCACACACACACACACACACACACACGCACACTCACACACAAAGAACACTTCCACACACACACAAACCACACTCACACACACACAAATCACACTCACACACACACAAACCACACACACATTAACCACACACACACACACACAAAGCACACTCACACACACACACCACACTAACACACACCACTCACACAAACACACACTCACCACACTCACACCATTCACACACCACACACACACACACACATGCACACTCACACACACACACACAAACCACACTCACACACACACACAACGCACACTCATAAACAAGCCAAACTCACACACACACACACACAAACCACAGTAAAACACACAAACCACACACACAGACACAAACCACACACACACACAAACCACACTCATACTCACACCAAACTCACAAACATCATAAACCACACTCACACACACACGCACACAAACCACACTCACACACACACACACACACAAACCCCACTCACATGCACATTCACACACACACTCACACATACACAATCCACACTCACATGCACCGCAAATCACACTCACAAACTACACTCACACTCACAGGAACTACACTCACATGCACACAGTAACCACACTCACACACACCCTCACACACACACACAAGTCACACTCACACAAACCACACTCACACACACACACAAACCACACTCACACACACACAAACTACACTCACACACACACACCACACTCACACACCACACTCACTCACACACACAAACCACACTCACTCACACACATACACACACGCCACAGTCACACACAGAGAAACCACACACCCACAAAGCACACACACACACAAACCACACTCACTCGCACACATACACACACACCACAGTCACACACAGAGAAACCACACACCCACAAAGCACACACACACACACACAAACCACGCTCACACTCTCAAACCACACACACACACAAAACACACACACACACAGAAACCACACTCACACACACACAAACCACACTCACACACACATTCTCACACACACACACTCACACACACAAACCACACTCACACACACACAAAACCCACACTCATACACAAGCCAACCTCACACACACACAAACCACACTCCCACACACACACAAACCATACTCACACACGCACACAAACCACACTCACACACACACTCACACACACACACACACACACACACAAACCACAATCACACACACACAAACCACACACGCACTCACACACACCACTCAAACACACACACCACTCACACACACAAACCACACTCACACACACACACACACACAAAACCCACACTCATACACAAGCCAACCTCACACACACAAACACACACACACAAACCACAGTAAAACACATAAACCACACACACACACACACAAACCACACTCACACACATCACAAAACACACTCACACTCACACCACACTCACACGCACATTCACACACACACTCACACACACACAAACCACAATCACACACACCACAAACCACACTCAAAAACTACACTCACACTCACACAAACTACACACACATGCACACACTAAGCACACTCACATACACCCTCACACACACACCACACTCACACATATCACAAACCACACTCACACACACAACCCACACTCATCCACAAGCCAAACTCACACACACAAACACACAAACCACAGTAAAACACACAAACCACACACACAGACACAAACCACACAAACACAAACCACACTCATACTCTCATATCACTCACAAACATCACAAACCACACTCACAGTCACAGCACACTCACACACATCACAAACCACACTCACACACACATGCACACAAACCACACTTACACACACACACAAACCACACACACACAAATCACACTCACACACACACAAACCTCACTCACATGCACATTCACAAACACACTCAAACACACACAAACCACACTCACAAACTACACTCACACTCACAGAAACCACACTCACACGCACATACACACCACATGCACACACACACACACATATACCACACTCGCACTCTCACTCTCACACACCACACTCACACACACACAAACCACACTCACACACACCACAAACTACACTCACACTCACATCACACACATGCCACAAACTATACTCACAGTCACACATCTCACAAACCAGACTCACACACCACACACATGCACACTCACACTCACACACAAACCACACTCACACACAAACAACCCACACTCACACACAAACCAAGCTCACACACACACAAACACACACACAAACCACAGTAACACACACACAAACCACACACAGACACAAACCTCACACACACACACACACACAAATCACACTCATACTCTCACCACACTCACACACATCACAAACTACACTCACACTCACACCACACTCACACACATCACAAACCACACTCACACACACCAACCATGCTCACACACACATACTAACCACACACACACACACACACACACACAAACCACACTCACACGCACATACACACACACACTCACACACACACACAAACCACACTTACACTCACACATATCACAAACCACACTCACACACCACACACACGCACACACCCACACACAAACACACACTCACAAACACACACAAACCACACTCACACACACACACAAACCACACTCACCCATAAGCCAAACTCACACACACACGCACACACAAACTAAAATCACACTCACACACACACACAAACCACACTCACACACATTCGCACTCCACACACATGCACACACACACACTCACACACACACACAAACCACACACACAGCACACTCGCACACACGCACAAACCCCACTCACGTGCACTTTCACACACACACTCACACTCACACACAAACCACACGCACAGACACACACAAATCACACACACACACACCACACCCATCACAAACCCACAGTTAAACTCACCGCACACTCACACACATCACAAACTACACACACACACACACACTCACACACACAGAAACCAAACTCACATGCACACACAAACCACACTCACACAAACACACAACCACACTCACAAACAAAAGCCATACTCACACACACACACACAAACAACGCTCACACACACGCTCAAACCACACTCACACACACACAAACCACACTCACACAAACACTCACACACACCCACACACACCACACTAATACACACACACAAACCAAACTCACACACACACACACACACAAACCACACTCACACACAAACACACACAAACCACACACACACACACACACACAAACCACACTTCCACACACAGACAAACCACACTCACACACAAACCATACTCACACACAGACACAAACCACACACACACACAAACCACACTTCCACACACAGACAAACCACACACACACACAAACCACACTCACACGCACACAAACCACACTCACACACCACACGCACGCACACACTCACACACAAAGACACACTCACAAACACACACAAACCACACTCACACACACACACAACCCACACTCACCCATAAGCCAAACTCACACACACACAAACTAAAATCACACTCACACACACACACAAACCACACTCACACACACACAAACCACACTCACACACACAAACCACACTCACACTCACACACACACCACTCACACACACTCATACACACACCACAATCACACACACAAACCACACTCACACACATTCACACATCACGCACATGCACACACAAAAGCCACACTCACACACACACAAAAACAACGCTCACACACATGCACAAACCACACTCACACACACACAAACCACACTCACACTCACACACACACACAAACCACACTCACATACACACACACAAACCACACTTCCACACACAGACAAACCACACTCCCACACACAAACCATAGTCACACACAGACACAAACCACACACACTTGCACACACACACAAACCACACTCACACACACACTCACACACACACACATACACACAAACCACAATCACACACACACACCACGCGCACACACACACACCACACACACACAGACCACAATCACACACACACACAACACGCGCATACGCACACACCACACACACACAGACCACACTCACACACACACACACCACACTCACACACTCACACCCACACACTCAGACAACATTCATACCACACACACCAACCACACTCACACCACACTCACACACACCACATCCACACACACACTCACTCACACACTCAGACAACACTCATACCACACACACCAACCACACTCACACCACACACACACACCACACACACACACACCACATTCATACCACACACACACTCACACACCAACCACACTCACACCACACCATACTCACACCACACACACACTCACACACACACACACCAAATTTACTCACACACACCACACTCACACACACACTCACACACCATAAACTACAATCACACACACACACAAACCACACTCACGCACACCACATCCACACACACACTCACTCACACACTCAGACAACACTCATACCACACACACCAACCACACTCACACCACACACACTCAAACACACGGACACACTCCACTCACACACAGACAGCACACACACCACACTCACACACACCACATCCACACACACACTCACTCACACACTCAGACAACACTCATACCACACACACCAACCACACTCACACCACACACACACACACCACACTCACACCACACACACACTCTCACACACACACACCAAATTTACTCACATGCACCACACCCACACACACTCACACACCATAAACTACAATCACACACACACACAAACCGCACTCACACACACCACACACACACACACTCACACGCCACAAACTACAATCACACGCACACAAACCACACTCACACACACACACCACACTCACTCACAAACATGCACACACTCCACACACACATACAGCTCACACACAACACACTCACACACACACCACACTCACTCAAACACACGGACACACTCCACTCACACACAGACAGCACGCACACCATACACACACACACACAAACCACAATCACACACACACAAACCACACACGCACTCACACACACCACTCAAACACACACACCACTCACACACACAAACCACACTCACACACACACACACACACAAAACCCACACTCATACACAAGCCAACCTCACACACACAAACACACACACACAAACCACAGTAAAACACATAAACCACACACACACACACACAAACCACACTCACACACATCACAAAACACACTCACACTCACACCACACTCACACGCACATTCACACACACACTCACACACACACAAACCACAATCACACACACCACAAACCACACTCAAAAACTACACTCACACTCACACAAACTACACACACATGCACACACTAAGCACACTCACACACACCCTCACACACACACCACACTCACACATATCACAAACCACACTCACACACACAACCCACACTCATCCACAAGCCAAACTCACACACACAAACACACAAACCACAGTAAAACACACAAACCACACACACAGACACAAACCACACAAACACAAACCACACTCATACTCTCATATCACTCACAAACATCACAAACCACACTCACAGTCACAGCACACTCACACACATCACAAACCACACTCACACACACATGCACACAAACCACACTTACACACACACACAAACCACACACACACACACAAATCACACTCACACACACACAAACCTCACTCACATGCACATTCACAAACACACTCAAACACACACAAACCACACTCACAAACTACAC
This sequence comes from Somniosus microcephalus, assembly GCF_052327205.1. Classification (NCBI taxonomy): domain Eukaryota; kingdom Metazoa; phylum Chordata; class Chondrichthyes; order Squaliformes; family Somniosidae; genus Somniosus; species Somniosus microcephalus. The sequence continues at coordinate 136,861,745 of NC_140992.1, read as the reverse complement.
TCACACTCACAGAAACCACACTCACACGCACATACACACCACATGCACACACACACACACATATACCACACTCGCACTCTCACTCTCACACACCACTCACACACACATACACACACCACACTCACACACACACAAACCACACTCACACACACCACAAACTACACTCACACTCACATCACACACATGCCACAAACTATACTCACAGTCACACATCTCACAAACCAGACTCACACACCACACACATGCACACTCACACTCACACACAAACCACACTCACACACAAACAACCCACACTCACACACAAACCAAGCTCACACACACACAAACACACACACAAACCACAGTAACACACACACAAACCACACACAGACACAAACCTCACACACACACACACACACAAATCACACTCATACTCTCACCACACTCACACACATCACAAACTACACTCACACTCACACCACACTCACACACATCACAAACCACACTCACACACACCAACCATGCTCACACACACATACTAACCACACACACACACACACACACACACAAACCACACTCACACGCACATACACACACACACTCACACACACACACAAACCACACTTACACTCACACATATCACAAACCACACTCACACACCACACACACGCACACACCCACACACAAACACACACTCACAAACACACACAAACCACACTCACACACACACACAAACCACACTCACCCATAAGCCAAACTCACACACACACGCACACACAAACTAAAATCACACTCACACACACACACAAACCACACTCACACACATTCACACTCCACACACATGCACACACACACACTCACACACACACACAAACCACACACACAGCACACTCGCACACACGCACAAACCCCACTCACGTGCACTTTCACACACACACTCACACTCACACACAAACCACACGCACAGACACACACAAATCACACACACACACACCACACCCATCACAAACCCACAGTTAAACTCACCGCACACTCACACACATCACAAACTACACACACACACACACACTCACACACACAGAAACCAAACTCACATGCACACACAAACCACACTCACACAAACACACAACCACACTCACAAACAAAAGCCATACTCACACACACACACACAAACAACGCTCACACACACGCTCAAACCACACTCACACACACACAAACCACACTCACACAAACACTCACACACACCCACACACACCACACTAATACACACACACAAACCAAACTCACACACACACACACACACAAACCACACTCACACACAAACACACACAAACCACACACACACACACACACACAAACCACACTTCCACACACAGACAAACCACACTCACACACAAACCATACTCACACACAGACACAAACCACACACACACACAAACCACACTTCCACACACAGACAAACCACACACACACACAAACCACACTCACACGCACACAAACCACACTCACACACCACACGCACGCACACACTCACACACAAAGACACACTCACAAACACACACAAACCACACTCACACACACACACAACCCACACTCACCCATAAGCCAAACTCACACACACACAAACTAAAATCACACTCACACACACACACAAACCACACTCACACACACACAAACCACACTCACACACACAAACCACACTCACACTCACACACACACCACTCACACACACTCATACACACACCACAATCACACACACAAACCACACTCACACACATTCACACATCACGCACATGCACACACAAAAGCCACACTCACACACACACAAAAACAACGCTCACACACATGCACAAACCACACTCACACACACACAAACCACACTCACACTCACACACACACACAAACCACACTCACATACACACACACAAACCACACTTCCACACACAGACAAACCACACTCCCACACACAAACCATAGTCACACACAGACACAAACCACACACACTTGCACACACACACAAACCACACTCACACACACACTCACACACACACACATACACACAAACCACAATCACACACACACACCACGCGCACACACACACACCACACACACACAGACCACAATCACACACACACACAACACGCGCATACGCACACACCACACACACACAGACCACACTCACACACACACACACCACACTCACACACTCACACCCACACACTCAGACAACATTCATACCACACACACCAACCACACTCACACCACACTCACACACACCACATCCACACACACACTCACTCACACACTCAGACAACACTCATACCACACACACCAACCACACTCACACCACACACACACACCACACACACACACACCACATTCATACCACACACACACTCACACACCAACCACACTCACACCACACCATACTCACACCACACACACACTCACACACACACACACCAAATTTACTCACACACACCACACTCACACACACACTCACACACCATAAACTACAATCACACACACACACAAACCGCACTCACGCACACCACATCCACACACACACTCACTCACACACTCAGACAACACTCATACCACACACACCAACCACACTCACACCACACACACTCAAACACACGGACACACTCCACTCACACACAGACAGCACACACACCACACTCACACACACCACATCCACACACACACTCACTCACACACTCAGACAACACTCATACCACACACACCAACCACACTCACACCACACACACACACACCACACTCACACCACACACACACTCTCACACACACACACCAAATTTACTCACATGCACCACACCCACACACACTCACACACCATAAACTACAATCACACGCACACAAACCACACTCACACACACCACACACACACACACTCACACGCCACAAACTACAATCACACGCACACAAACCACACTCACACACACACACCACACTCACTCACAAACATGCACACACTCCACACACACATACAGCTCACACACAACACACTCACACACACACCACACTGACTCAAACACACGGACACACTCCACTCACACACAGACAGCACGCACACCATACACACACACACACAAACCACACTCACACACAAACCACACACACAAACACAAACCACGCTCACACACACACACACAATCCACACTCACACTCACACCACACTCACACATCACAAATGACACACACACACAAACCACACTCGCACACAAACCACACACACAAACACAAACCACACTCGCACACACACAAACCACACACATCACAAACCTACAGCCAAACTCACCCCACACTCACACACATAACAAACTACACTTACACACACACACACACACACTCACACTCGCACACACACACCACACTCACACACAGAGAAACCACACAGACACACACAAACCACACTCACACACACACTCACACACACACCACACACACACACAAACCACACTCACACTCTCACACACACAAACACATACCACTCTCACACACACACAATCATACACACACCACACTCACACACAAACTACACTCACGCACACGTACACACACACATACATTCACACACAAACACAAACCACACTCACACTCACACATACCACACTCACACACACCACAAACTACACACACACCAACCACACTCACACACATTCACAGACACACTCACCAACCACACTCACTCACACACTCACACAGACACACACCAACCACACTCACACCACACTCACACAAACCACACTCACACACACCAAGCACACTCACACACACACTCACAAACACCAACCACACTCACAGCACACTCACACACACACTCACCACACTCACACACACACACCACATTCACACACACACTCCACACACTCACACACACCACACTCACACACACACACACCACATGCACACACACACACCACACACACACACAGACCACACTCCCACACACCACACTCACACACACACCACACTCACACACTCACACCCACACACTCACTCACACATTCAGACGACACTCATACCACACACACCAACCACCCTCACACTACACTGATACACACCACATTCACACCACACCCACACTCACACACACACACACAAAATTTACACACACACACTCACAAACACAAACCACACACACACACACACTCACTCACCACAAACTACACTCACACTCACACATATCACAAACCACACTCACACACCACACACACACAAACCCCACTCACACTCACTTTCATACACACACTCACACACAAACCACACTCACACACACACACAAACCACACACATCACAAACCCACAGTCAAACTCACCCCACACTCACACACATAACAAACTACACTCACACACACACACACACACTCACATTTGCACACACACACCACACTCACACACAGAGAAACCACACTCACACACAAACCACACTCACACACACTCACAAACCACACTCACACACACACACAAACCACACTCTCACACACACACAAACCACACACACAAACCACACACACACACAAACCACACTTCCACACACACACAAACCACACTCACACACACAAACCACACTCACACACAAACCACACTCACACACACACTCACACCACACTCACACTCACACACAAACCACACTCACAGACAAACAAATCACACACACACACCACACCCAACATAAACCCACAGTTAAATTCACCCCACACTCACACACATCACAAACTACACACACACACTCACACTCACACACACGGAAACCACACTCACACGCACACACAAACAATGCTCACACACACACAAAAACAACGCTCACACACACGCACAAACCACACTCACACACACACAAACCACACTCACACTCACACACACACACAAACCACACTCACACACAAACCACACACACACACACAAACCACACTTCCACACACAGACAAACCACACTCACACACACAAACCATAGTCACACACAGACACAAACCACACACACTCTCACACACACACAAACCACACTCACACACACAAACCATACTCACACAGACACAAACACACACTCACACACACAAACCACACTCACACACACACAAACCACACTCCCACACACACACAAACCATACTCACACACGCACACAAACCACACTCACACACACACTCACACACACACACACACATACAAACAAACCACAATCACACACACACACACCACGCGCACACACACACACTACACACACACAGACCACAATCACACACACACACACCACGTGCATACACACACACCACACACACACAGACCACACTCACACACACACACACCACACTCACACATTCACACACACACACTCAGACAACACTCATACCACACACACCAACCACACTCACACCACACACACACACACCACATTCATACCACACACACACTCACACACCAACCACACTCACACCACACCATACTCACACCACACACACACTCACACACACACACACCAAATTTACTCACACACAACCCACTCACACACACACTCACACACCATAAACTACAATCACACACACACACACCACACTCACACACACCACACACACACACACTCACACACCACAAACTACAATCACACGCACACAAACCACGCTCACACACACACACCACACTCACTCACAAACATGCACACACTCCACACACACAGACAGCACACACACAACACACTCACACACACACCACACTGACTCAAACACACGGACACACTCCACTCACACACAGACAGCACACACACCACACTCACACACACCACATCCACACACACACTCACTCACACACTCAGACAACACTCATACCACACACACCAACCACACTCACACCACACACACACACACCACATTCACATCACACACACACTCACAACACACACACCTAATTTACTCACACACCACTCACACACACACTCACACACCGTAAACTACAATCACACACACACACAAACCGCAGTCACACACACCACACACACACACACACTCACACACCACAAACTACAATCACACGCACACAAACCACACTCACACACACACACCACACTCACTCACAAACATGCACACACTCCACACACACAGACAGCACACACACAACACACTCACACACACACCACACTGACTCAAACACACGGACACACTCCACTCACACACAGACAGCACGCACACCATACACACACACACACACACAAACGACACTCACACACAAACCACACACACAAACACAAACCACGCTCACACACACACACACAATCCACACTCACACTCACACCACGCTCACACATCACAAATGACACACACACACAAACCACACTCACACACAAATCACACACACAAACACAAACCACACTCGCACACACACAAACCACACACATCACAAACCTACAGCCAAACTCACCCTACACTCACACACATAACAAACTACACTTACACACACACACACACTCACACTTGCACACACACACCACACTCACACACAGAGAAACCACACATACACACACACAAACCACACTCACACACACACTCACACACACACACCACACTCACACACACAAACCACACTCACACTCTCACACACACACACATACCACTCTCACACACACCCAATCATACACAATCCACACTCACACACAAACCACACTCACACACACACTCACACCACACTCACACTCACACACAAACCACACTCAGAGACAAACAAATCACACACACACACCACACCCAACACAAACCCACAGTTAACTTCACCCCACACTCACACACATCACAAACTACACACACGCTCACACTCACACACACAGAAACCACACTCACACGCACACACAAACAATGCTCACACACACACACAAACCACGCTCTCTCACACACACACACAAACAATGCTCACACACACACACAAACCACACTCACACACACACAAACCACACACACACACAAACCACACTTCCACACACAGACAAACCACACTCACACACACAAACCATACTCACACACAGACATAAACAACACACACTCACAAACCACACTCACACACACACAAACCACTCTCCCACACACACACAAACCATACTCACACATGCACACATACCACACTCACACACACACTCACACCACACTCACACACACACTCACACACACCACACACACACAGACCACACTCACACACACACTCACACCACAGTCACACACACACACACACACCACACACACACAAACCACATTCACACACACACTCACACCACACTCACACACACACTCACACACACCACACACACACAGACCACACTCCCACACACCACACTCACACACATACACACCACACTCACACACTCACACCCACACACTCAATCACACACTCAGACAACACTCATACCGCACACACCAACCACACTCACACCACACTCACACACAGCACATTCACACACAAAACACACTCACACACACACACCAATAACACACACGCACCACACCATCACAAACCCACAGTTAAACTCACCCCACACTCACACACATCACAAACCACACACACAAATTCACACTCACACTCACAAACACAGAAACCACACCAACACACGCACACAAACCACACTCACACACACACACAAACCACACTCACAGACACACACACACAAACCACACTCACACACACACAAACCACACTCTCACACACACACAAATCACACACACACACCACACCCATCACAAACCCACAGTTAAACTCACCCCACACTCACACACATCACAAACTACACACACACACTCACACTCACAAACACAGAAACCACACTCACACACACACACAAACCACACTCACACACACCCACACACACACCACACTAACACACACACACAAACCAAACTCACACTCACACACACCACACAAACAAACCACACTCACAAACACACACAAAACACACACACACACACAAACCACACTCACAATCACAAACCACACTCACACAGACACACAATCCACACTCACACACACACTCACACACCACACATGTACACACACTCACACACACACACACACACAAACCACACTCACACACACACAAACCACAGTCACACACACACCCACACACAAACCACACTAACACACACACACAAACCAAACTCACACTCACATACACCACACAAACAAACCACACTCACAAACACACACAAAACACACACACACACACACAAACCACACTCACACAAACACAAACCACGCTCACACAGACACACAATCCACACTCACACACACACTCACACACCACACATGTACACACACTCACACACACACACAAACCACACTCACACACACAAACCACAGTCACACACACACTCACACACACCCACACACACACCACACTAACACACACACACAAACCACACTCACACTCACACACACCACACAAACAAACCACACTCACAAACACACACAAAACACACACACACACACAAACCACACTCACACACACACAAACCACAGTCACACACACACTCACACACACCCACACACACCACACTAACACACACACACAAACCAAACTCACACACACCACACAAACAAACCACACTCACAAACACATACAAAACACACACACACACACAAACCCCACTCACGTGCACTTTCACACACACACTCACACTCACACACAAACCACACTCACAGACACACACACACAAACCACACTCACACACACACAAACCACACTCTCACACACACACAATTCACACACACACACCACACCCATCACAAACCCACAGTTAAACTCACCCCACACTCACACACATCACAAACTACACACACACACACTCACACTCACAAATACAGAAACCACACTCACACACACACACAAACCACACTCACACACACACAAACCACAGTCACACACACACTCACACACACCCACACACACACCACACTAACACACACACACAAACCAAACTCACACTCACACACACCACACAAACAAACCACACTCACAAACACACACAAAACACACACACACACACAAACCACACACACACAAACACAAACCACACTCACACAGACACACAATCCACACTCACACACACACTCACACACCACACATGTACACACACTCACACACACACCACCCTCACACACACACACAAACTCCACTCACATGCACTTTCACACACACGCTCACACTCACACACAAACCACACTCACACACACACACAAACCACACACACAAATCATTAACATCACAATCCCGCAGTTAAACTCACCCCACACTCACATACATCACAAACTACACTCACACACACACTCACACTTGCACACACACCACACTTACACACACAGAAACCACATTCACACACACACAAACCACACATGCACAAACACAAAGCACGCTCACACACACGCACACAATCCACACTCACACACACACTCGCACACCACACACACACACACACTCACACACACACACACACCACACTCTCACACACACTCACACACACACACACACCACACTCTCACACACATCACAAACCCCACTTACATGCACTTTCACACACACACTCACACTCACACACAAACCACACTCACAGACACACACACAAACCACGCTCACACACACACAAACCACACTCTCGCACACACACAAATCACACACACACACCACACCCATCACAAACCCACAGTTAAACTCACCCCACACTCACACACATCACAAACTACACTCACACTTGCACACACACCACACTTACACACACAGAAACCACACTCACACACACACAAACCACACATGCACAAACACAAAGCACGCTCACACACACACACACAATTCACACTCACACACACACCACAAACCCCACTCACATGCACTTTAACACACACACACACACTTGCACACAAACCACACTCACAGACACGCAAAAATCACACACGCACACACCACACCCATCACAAACCCACAGTTAAACTCACTCCATACTCACACACATCACAAACTACACACACACTCACACACACCCACACAAACACCACACTAACACACACACACAAACCAAACTCACACTCACACACACACACACACACACACCACACACACAGGCACACACAAACATACCACACTCACACACACACACAAACCACACACACACACTCACACACACCACAAACTACACACACACCAACCACACTCACAGACACTCACAGACACACTCACCAACCACACTCACTCACACACTCACACAGACACACACCAATCACGCTCACACACACACACATAATCCACACTCACACACACTCGCACACCACACACGCACAAACACTCACACACACACACCACACTCTCACACACACCACAAACCCCACTCACATGCACTTTCACACACACTCACACTTGCACACAAACCACACTCACAGACACACACAAATCACACACGCACACACCACACCCATCACAAACCCACAGTTAAACTCACCCCATACTCACACACATCACAAACTACACACTCTCACTCACACACACAGAATCCACACTCACACACACACACAAACCACACTCACACACAAAAGCCACACTCACACACACACAAGCCACGCTCACACACACACCCACACACACCCACACACACACCACACACACTCACACACACACACACACACACCACACTCTCACACACACCACAAACCCCACTCACATGCACTTTCACACACACTCACACTTGCACACAAACCACACTCACAGACACACACAAATCACACACGCACACACCACACCCATCGCAAACCCAGTTAAACTCACCCCATACTCACACACATCACAAACTACACACACACTCTCACTCACACACACAGAATCCACACTCACACACACACACAAACCACACTCACACACACACACCACACTCACACACACCCACACACTCACACGTTCAGACGACACTCATATCACACACACCAACCACACTCACACCACACTGACACACACCACATTCATACCACACCCACACACACACACCAAATTTACACACACACACACTCACAAACACAAACCACACTCACACACACTCACACACCACAAACTACACTCACACTCACACATATCACAAGCCACACTCACACACCACACACACACACCACACTCACACACACACACAAACCCCACTCACACTCACTTTCACACACACACTCACACACAAACCACACTTGCACACACACAAGCCACACACACACACACCACACACATCACAAACCCACAGTCAAACTCACCCCACACTCACACACATAACAAACTACACTCACACACACTCACAAACCACACACGCACACACACACACACAAACCACACACACACACTCACACACACACAAACCACACTCACACACACACAAACCACACACAGACACAAACCATACACACACACGCACACAAACCACACTCACACACACACTCACCCCACACTCACACACATAACAAACTACACTCACACACACTCACAAACCACACACACACACACACACACAAACCACACACACACACTCACACACACACAAACCACACTCACACACACACAAACCACACACAGACACAAACCATACACACACATGCACACAAACCACACTCACACACACACTCACACCACACTCACACACACACTCACACACACACACACTCACACACACACACAAACCACACTCACAGACACACACACACAAACCACGCTCACACACACACAAACTACACTCTCACACACACAAAAACCACACACACACAGAAACCACACTCACACACACACTCACACACACACAAACCACACTCACACTCTCACACACACACATACCACTCTCACACACACACAATCATACACACACCACACTCACACACACACAAACCACACACAGACACAAACCATACACACACACGCACACAAACCACACTCACACACACACTCACCCCACACTCACACACATAACAAACTACACTCACACACACTCACAAACCACACACACACACACACACAAACCACACACACACACTCACACACACACACAAACCACACACACACACTCACACACACACAAACCACACACACACTCACACACACACAAACCACACTCACACACACACAAACCACACACAGACACAAACCATACACACACATGCACACAAACCACACTCACACACACACTCACACCACACTCACACACACACTCACACACACACACACTCACACACACACACAAACTACACTCACAGACACACACACACAAACCATGCTCACACACACACAAACTACACTCTCACACACACAAAAACCACACACACACAGAAACCACACTCACACACACACTCACACACACACAAACCACACTCACACTCTCACACACACACATACCACTCTCACACACACACAATCATACACACACCACACTCACACACAAACTACACTCACACACACACTCACACACCACACATGTACACACACTCACACACACACACACCACACTCACACACACACACAAACTCCACTCACATGCACTTTCACACACACGCTCACACTCACACACAAACAACACTCACACACACACAGAAACCACACACACAAATCACTAACATCACAAACCCACAGTTAAACTCATCCCACACTCACATGCATCACAAACTACACTCACACACACACACTCACACACACACACCACACTTACACACAGAAACCACACTCACACACACACAAACCACACACGCACAAACACAATCCACACTCACACACACACTCGCACACCACACTCTCTCACACACACCACAAACCCCACTCACATGCACTTTAAAAAAAAAAAATTAATTCATTGATGGGATGTGGGCGTCGCTGGCTAGGCCTGCATTTAGTGCCCATCCCTAATTGCCCTTGAGAAGATGGTGGTGAGCCGCCTTCTCGAACTGCTGCAGTGCATATGGTGTAGGTACACCCACAATGCTGTTAGGAAGGGAGTTCCAGGATTTTGGCCCAGCGACAGTGAAGGAACGGCGATACAGGTCCAAGTCAGGATGGTGTGTGGCTTGGAGGGGAACTTGTAGGTGGTGATGTTCCCATGCGTCTGCTGCCCTTGTCCTTCTAAGTGGTAGAGGTCACGGGTTTGGAAGGTGCTGTTGAAGGAGCTTTGGCGAGTTGCTGCAGTGCATCTTGTAGATGGTACACACTGCAGCCACAGTGCGCTGGTGGTGGAGGGAGTGAATGTTGAAGGTGGTGGATGGAGTGCCAATCAAGCGGGCTGCTTTATCCTGAATGGTGTCGAGCTTCTTGAGTGTTGTTGGAGCTGCACTCATCCAGGCAAGTGGAGAGTATTCCATCACACTCCTGACTTGTGCCTTGTAGATGGTGGAAAGGCTTTGGGGAGTCAGGAGGTGAGACACTCGCCGCAGAATTCCCAGCCTCTGGCCTGCTCTTGTAGCCACAGTATTTATACACATACACTCACAATCGCACACAAATCACACTCATAGACACACATAAATCACACACACACACACCACACCCATCACAAACCCACAGTTAAACTCACCCCACACTCACACACATCACAAACTACACACACCACACCCATCACAAACCCACAGTTAAACTCACCCCACACTCACACACATCACAAACTACACACACACACTCTCACTCACACACACAGAAACCACACTCACACACACACACAAACCACACTCACACACAATAGCTACACTCACACACACGCACAAACCGCACTCACACACACACAAACCACAGTCACACACACACTCAGACACACCCACACACACACCACACTAACACACACACACAAACCAAACTCACACTCACACGCACACTCACACACACACCACACTCACACATATCACAAACCACACTCACACACCACACACACTCATACACACACACTCAGACACACACACAAACCACACTCATGCACACACCACACTCACACACACACAATCCACACTCACACACATTCACACACACACACACACACACACACACACACACAAACCACTCACACACACCACAAATTACACTCACACACACACCACACACACACACACCACACTAACACACACACCAACCACACTCACACTCACACACAAACCACTCACACAAACACACACTCACCACACTCACACACATTCACACACCACACACACGCACACACACATACACATGCACACACACTCAAACCACACTCACATGCACCACAAACCACACTCACATGCACACACACACCACACGCACACACACACACACATACCACACTCACACTCTCACTCTCACACACACACCACTCACACACACTCATACACACACCACACTCACACACACCACAAACTACACTCACATTCACACATCTCACAAAACAGACTCACACACCACACACATGCACACTCACACTCACACACAAACCACACTCACACACACACAACCCACACCCACACACAAGCCAAACTCACACACACACAAACACACACACGCAAACCACACACAGACACAAACCACACACAGACACAAACCACACTTACACACACAAACCACCATCACACACACACACACGCACATGCACACACAAACCACACTCACACTCACACACACCACTCACACACACACACACTCATACACACACCACACTCACACACAAACAAACCACACTCACACACATTCACACACCACACTCACACACACAACGTACACTCATACACAAGCCAAACTCACACGCACACAAACACACACACACAAGCCACAGTCACACACACACACAAACCACGCGCACACAAACCACACAGACACAATCCACACTCACACACAAACCACTATCACACACACACGCACACTCACACACACACAAACCACACTCACACAACCCACACTCACACACAAGCTAAACTCACACACCCACTAAAACACACACACAAACCACAGTAACACACACACAAACCACACACACACACAAACCACACTCACACACACACACCATACTAACACACACACAAACTGTTAAGTATGTGTATTGTATTGAACAATTAACACAAAGACTTAAACGTATAACTCAAACAGGTCTTTACTGGTTCGAGGTAGGGACTATACGTAGGTCTTTACTTCATGCCCACAGGCGGGAACTGAGGGGAGATCAGTACCCACAGTACTATTTATACCCCTATGGCCAGGAGTGGTACTGCGTATCACTACGCCCAACAAGTAGTGCAGTCCTGTCCATAGGTTCAAAGTAGCACACATATTACATACACAACATTCCTCCCTTCCTAGCTTTACAGTCATCTCCCCATTTAACATAACGTAATAACATATATACATATATAACTTCAGGTTTACATAACAGAATAACATAGATACATAGATAACTTCATGTCAAAACAGATCACAGATTCAGTCTCTGCGGAAAACAGTTCACAGGTTCAATCTCTGTGGTGGAGTCGGTTCACGTTGCTGGAGTGACTCATTCAATAGTCCTTCCATGGATTTAACAGTTTGAACTTCCGAACTGAATTGGCTCCATTCGGAGGGACCACGTGTGTGATCTGGTAGAGGTAATAATGGTTCAGATGGGTCATCTTCTGTTTCGACTTTTCCTTTTCTGCTTCTTGGAGACTCTCTGGGCTCCACTGTCAGCTGCCAGCTGCATGCGCAGTTCCTCCTTCTCTCCCTCCTTTTTCCGTAGTAGAGCCACCTTCTCCCGATGTTCCGTAGACTTTCGGTGCTCCTCCATGATTTCTGTATGGTGGGAGTCGAAGTTACAAGTTGGGCAGGACAGGACATAGTAATATTCGGTGTCGTCCTGATCTAGGCCAGCGAGAGGGTCTTCTATTTCCTCCATACCCAGCTGGGCGTTAGCCAGCTTTTGTTCCAAGTCCAGACATCTTTCCTGAAGAGACTTCTTCATGCGTACCTCTTCATCCAGCTTTTTCTGGGCTTTCAGCAAGTCATTTACTAATGACCTCATTTGAGATTTTACTACTTCAACTTCTTTTGGAGATTGATTGATCGGACTATTCAATCCCTCTACCGGAGCAGCTGTTTCAGCGGTCTGTTGTTCTACGTTGACGTGAGTCAGCGTACTTTTGGCATCCAAGGGCTGCTCTGTTGCAGTCATCTCAGTCTGTGTTGCCACCTCAGCTCTTCCAATAACCTTTGAGAGCTCCGAACCCCTTTCGTTTGAATATTGAAGTTCGTGTTCAAGTTTTTCCCATTTCAGAGTCCTGTCCTTCAGCATATGCAGGAGTTGGCTGACCGTTAACTCCTCTGACATCAGACGTTTTGTGTGCTCCTGCTCCATTTTCTCCATCAGCTGCTTCTGTTGTCTTTCCAGATTCTCCAACTCTATATCAAAGAACTCTTTCGTTGCATTCAACTCTTGCTCACAACGGCGAAGCATTTGTTCTAATTGCTGTTGTAGTTTGAAATGGAGTTGAGTTCGAGCCCGGTGTCCCTCAGAAATGGGCACATCAGTAGACTTGCCAGACTCAGAATCCACAGTTAAACTGTGTTGTTGTTGCTCAGTGGAATTCTGTGCTGAAACTTTGTCTTTTGCACCTGAGTTGGGCTTACCATCATCCGTTCCAGAGTCTGGGCCGACTATCTTCACTGAGTTCTCACTCGTTATTGTTTGTAGGAAATGCCAGTCCATATTCATTTTCCTAATCCACTCCCGTCCTAGTAGTGGAGAACCTCCTTCAGATATCACATATAAGTCCATTATTTGACTGTCTTCGCCCTTGTGGACCACTGCAACCTCTATTTTCCCGATGGGGTACACTCTTTGCCACGTGTATGTTTTCAATATAATCCCCGTATCCTGTAGGGGAATATGTTGGAATAACTTTCCGTAATCTTTCTTATTTATGACCGTCAATGCCGATCCAGTGTCCAATTCCAGTTTTACTTGGACTCCTTCTATCTGAAGAGTGACCCAAATTGTCTGGAGGTCTGCACCCTTACCAGCGTTGAGTACTCTTAAGCTAGCCAGTTCATTACAGCTTAAGCTAGCCAGTTCATTACTGCTAGCGTCTGAATCGGACTCCTGTTCGGTCACCTTGTGTACCTTTGCGTATTTTCCTTGCGGTGACTTCTTGTTGCTGGTTTTCTTCCCTGACCTGCATACTCTAGCTATATGTCCAAGCCTACCACAAGTTCTACATTCTTGGTTTTTAAACCAACACTGGTTCTGATCATGCGTTGTCTTTCCACAACGATAACATTTGCCAGAACTCACACCCAATTTGTGTGCACTGAGCTCCGGTGACCGTAGCTGCATTACTGCCGTGCCTCTCGCTGCGGCTTCGTGTGCTGCTGCCATAGTGACCGCCTTCTCAAGCGTCAGCTCATTCTCCTCGAGCAGTCGCTTTTGTGTATCCTGTTTAAATAAACCACACACAAATTTGTCTCGTAGTGCATCTGACAGTCCCATTCCAAACTGGCAATATTTCGCTAATTTACGCAATTCCAGCAAATATTCAGCATTGCTTTCATGCTGTAGCTGCCTTCTGTCATAAAATTTAAATCGTTCCGCTAGCATCAGCGGCGTGGGGTTTAGATGATCTTTCAGGACAGTAACAATCTCATCGAACGTCTTATCCGCTGGTTCATCTGGTGATAACAGGTGTTTCAATTGCCCGTATGTCTTCGCACCCATTAAATTTAATAATGTTAGAGCTTTATCTTGGTCACGAATTTTATTGGCCTTACAATAATTTTTTACTCTTTCAACATATATGGCCCAATCTTCGAGGTCACTATCAAAGGTGCTAATATTCCCGTGTTTAGGCATTGTAGATTTGCAATTTCTCAGATTTTATTTTGTTTACTTGTTATCAAAGATGGCGGCTTCCCGCTCTTGCCGTCGTCCTCCGCCCACAAAATGGCGGTTTTCCCGCGCTGCGCCTCGCACTTGAAGCGGCTCCCGGCCTCTGGCTCACCCGCTCGCGCGGCTCTTGCTCGCTCCCTCCCGGGCTCTGGCTTACCCGCTCGCACGTTTCACCGCGGCTCTTATCAGGGATTGTGATCGCCCTTATCTTCTCCAACTTCCCCAGCCCTGTCTTTGCAGCCAACACTGCACGGCTTACCCCACCACCTAGGTTGAACAAGGAAACTGCAGAAAGACTTCTGTCAGTCGCTGGAAGCTGTCAGGATGTTTGCTGCACTCCAGTGCTCAGTCACTGATGGAGGCTTCAGAGTCCTAAAGCCTGTCGCTTCTAGTGGGGTGGTGATGTTTGAAACCTCTCTTCAACTGCCGCAGGGTAAGAACCTGACTCGTCGCCAGTGTTAAGTATGTGTATTGTATTGAACAATTAACACAAAGACTTAAACGTATAACTCAAACAGGTCTTTACTGGTTGGAGGTAGGGACTATACGTAGGTCTTTACTTCATGCCCACAGGCGGGAACTGAGGGGAGATCAGTACCCACAGTACTATTTATACCCCTATGGCCAGGAGTGGTACTGCGTATCACTACGCCCAACAAGTAGTGCAGTCCTGTCCATAGGTTCAAAGTAGCACACATATTACATACACAACACAAACCACACTCACACTCACACACACACCACTCACACACACACACTCATACACACTCCACAATCACACACACACAAACCACACTCACACACATTCACACACCACGCACACGCACATGCACACACATGCACACTCACACTCATACACAAGCCAAACTCACACACACAAACACACATACACACAAACCACAGTAAAACACACAAACCACACACACATACACATACCACACACACACACAAACCACACTCACATGTCACAAAACACACTCACACCACACTCACACACATCACAAAACACACTCACACTCACACAACACTCACACGCACACACACAAACCATGCTCACACGCACAATCACACACACACTCACACACACACAAACTACACTCACACACACCGCAAACAACACTCACAAACTACACTCACACTCACACAAACCACACACACACGCACACACTAACCACACTCAAACACACCATCACACACACACTCAAACACACACAATCCACTCTCACACGCACCACAAATCACACTCAGAAACTACACTGACACTCACAGAAACCACACTCACACATGCACAACACTCATACACATCACAAGCCACACTCACACACACACCCAAACCACACTCACACTCACTCACAAACCACACACACACACACAAACCACGCTCGCACAAACACACACAAACTATACTCACTCACACAAACCACACACACAAACCACACTCACACACACACACAAAGCACACTCACACACACACAAACCACACACACATAAACCACACACACACACACACACAAAGCACACTCACACACACACACACCACACTAACACACACCACTCACACAAACACACACTCACCACACTCACACACATTCACACACCACTCACACAAACACACACAAACCACACACACACACACACACACAACGCACACTCATAAACAAGCCAAACTCACACACACACACACACAAACCACAGTAAAGCACACAAACCACACACACAGACACAAACCACACACACACACAAACCACACTCATACTCTCACCAAACTCACAAACATCATAAACCACGCTCACACACACACGCACACAAACCAAACTCACACACACACACACACACAAACCCCACTCACATGCACATTCACACACACACTCACACACACACAATCCACACTCACACGCACCACAAATCACACTCACAAACTACACTCACACTCACAGAAACCACACTCACATGCACACATTAACCACACTCACACACACCCTCACACACACACCACACTCACACATATCACAAACCACACTCACACCACACACACGCACACACACACACACTGACAAACAAGCCACACTCATACACATCACAAGCCACACTCACAAACCACACTCACACACACCACTCACACACACACACAAGCCACACTCACACAAACCACACTCACACACACACACAAACCACACTCACACACACACAAACTACACTCACACACACACACCACACTCACACACCACACTCACTCACACACACAAACCACACTCACTCACACACATACACACACACCACAGTCACACACAGAGAAACCACACGCACACAAAACACACACACACACACAAATCACACACACACACAGAAACCACACTCACACACACACTCACACACACCACACCCACACACACACACACAAACATACCACACTCACATTCTCACTCTAACACACACACACATTCACACACACACACTTTCAATTCAATTCAATTCAAATCGCTTTATTGGCATGATAAGGTACATCTTATGTTGCCAAAGCATCGAAAAACATTTATGGTTGAACACATAAACGCAGATCTATTCATACAGTGTATAAACAGATATATCCCTGAGTGTATAAATATACATTTGTATAATTTGTATATACTCTTTTCTTAGGTTTACTGGTTGTCCCTCTGTTTATGGCAAGCTGTAACATAGTGTGCCGCTAAGTTTACACAGTTTCTCTGTTCCCCTAGTAGGTATGGGAGCTTTTGGTCGTCATTCAAATTTCTGAATTCAGGGCATATTTGTGTGAATTTTTGGTAGAAATTCTCCCTGATGCCCTGATACTTTCCACAAGCTGTGAGGAAGTGCATCTCTGTCTCCACCACTCCCTGACTGCAGTGAGAGCATATCCTGTCCTCTCTTGGCAGCCGGGTCTGTCTGTGTCTGCCTTTTTCGATGGCCAGGCTATGTTCACTAAGTCTGTACCTTGTCAAGGTTTTTCTCAGTTTGCTATCCTTTACCATGGTCAGGTATTCAGCCATGTTGTATTGTCTGTTTAGGGCCAAGTAGCAATTGAGTTTGTTTTGGGTTTTTGTTGTTTCTGCCCAATATGACAGGTATTTTTCCTTTTGCTTAGTGACAATTGTGTTGGGTCGAATTCTCTGTGCTACGATGTCACTGTCCTGGGGCTGGTTATTGTTAGTAGTGTTAGTGGTTGCTTCACTGAGTCCCAGGACTAGTTGACTGAGGGTATTCTTCTTTATGGTCCTCTCTTGGCATTTCAGGGCTTCGTAATGATAGCAGTGGGGGTTGCTCATTTTTAGGTGTTTCCAAAATTTGGTGGCTCTTTTTTGGATAGTAATTATTAATGGATATTGACCTAGTTCTGCCCTGCATGCATTGTTTACGGTTTTCCTTTGAGTCTGGAGGATACGTTTACAGAATTCTGCATGTAGGATCTCAATTGGGTGTTTGTCCCATTTTGCAAATTCTTGTTGTGTTAGCGGTCCCCACACCTCACTGCGAATGAGAGGCGATCTTATTGAAACATATAAGATTGTTAAGGGGTTGGATCGGGTGGATGCGGGGAGGATGTTCCAGATGATGGGTGAAACTAGAACTAGGGGGCATAGTCTTAGAATAAGGGGCTGCTCTTTCAAAACTGAGATGAGGAGGAACTACTTCACTCAGAGGGTGGTAGGTCCATGGAATATGCTGCCCCAAAAAGCTGTCGAAGCTACATCATTACATAAATTTAAAACAGAAATAGACAGTTTCCTAGAAGAAAAGGGAATTAAGGGTTACGGGGAGTGGGCAGGAATTTGGACATGAGTTTAGCTGCGGATCGGTCATGGCCCTGTGGGTAGCAGAGCGGGCCCAGGGGCCATGTAGCCTGATCCTGCTCCTGTTTCATGTGTCTAATTCTGTTAGATTCAGGAGATAGTCCTGTCATAGTGGATTGGCGGTTAGGATCAGATCAGCCATGATCTTATTGAATGGCGGAGCAGGCTCGAGGGGCCAATTGGCCTACTCCTGCTCCTATTTCTTATGTTCTTATGTTCTTATGTTCTTATGCCATAGAGTGCAATTGGTTCAATTACTGATTGAAAAATTTTGAGCCAAATGCTAATTGGGATTTCTATTTGGATTGATCTTTTAATGGCATAGAAAGCCCCTCTAGCTTTCTCTTTCAGTTCATTCACAGCCAGGTGAAAATTTCCCATAGAGCTGATTTTTAAGCCCAAGTATGTGTAGTTAGTGGTTTGTTCAATTTTGGTTGTTCCTAGTGTGAAATTTATTCTGGGTCCCTGATGTTTGGATCTTTGCTGGAACACAAGGACTTTGGTTTTTTGGGGGTTTATTGTCAGGGCCCAGGTCTGACAGAATGACTCCAGCAGATCCAGGTTCTGCTGTAGACCCTCCTTACTTGGTGACAGCAGAACCAGGTCATCTGCATAGAGGAGGAATTTAACCTTGGATTCATATAGGGTGAGGCCGGGTGCTGTAGATTGTTCAAGTAGTTTTGCCAATTCATTTATGTAAATATTAAAGAGTGTCAGTGAGATGGGCAAGCCCTGAGTCACACCACGCCCCTGTGGGAAGTATTTTGTTTGTTTGTCTCCAATTTTAACTGCACATTTATTGTTTGTATACATTGATTTAATTAGATCATATGTTTTTCCCCCTACACCACTTTCAATAAGTTTCAAGAATAGACCGTCGTGCCAGATGGAATCGAAAGCCTTCTGGAAATCTATAAAGCAGGCAAAAATTTTGCTTTTGTTTTGATGAACATGTTTGTCAATTAGGGTCTGTAGGGTGAAGATATGATCTGATGTTCTATAGTTTGGTAGGAATCCAATTTGGCTTTTACTCAAGACATTGTGCTCCTCAAGGAAGTTTATGTCTTTTGTTTATGATGCTACAGAAAACCTTCCCCAGGTTACTGTTTACACAGATGCCTCGATAGTTATTTGGGTCAACTTTGTCCCCACTTTTGTATATGGGCATTATGAGTCCTTTGTTCCAGATATCAGGGAAGTAACCGACACTCAGAACCAAGTTGAAGAGTTTCAGTATAGCCAATTTCATTTTATCGTCCTTGTGTTTAATCATCTCGCTTAGGATGCCGTCTGCACCGCAAGCTTTTCCTGGTCGCAGGTCCTTGAGTTTTTCAATTAACTCTTTTTCAGATATTATGGGGTCTATCGGGTTTTGGTTATCTTTTATGGCAAATTCGAGCCTTTTATGGCAAATTTGAGCAAATTCGAGCCTTCCATCTTAGTATCATCTGCAAACTTTGATATGTTACACTCAGTCCCCTCCTCCAAATTGTTAATATAGATTGTAAAGAGTTGGGGACCCAGCACTGACCCCTGCGGAACACCACTAGTTACTGATTGCCAGTCTGAGAATGAACCATTTATCCCAACTCTCTGCCTTCTGTTAGATAGCCAATCCTCTATCCATGCCAGAATATTACCCCCAATCCCGTGATTTTTTATCTTAAGCAATAATCTTTTGTGTGGCACCTTGTCAAATGCCTTTTGGAAGTCTAAATACACTACGTCCACTGGTTGCCCTTTATCCACCCTATACGTTACTTCCTCAAAGAACTCCAGCAAATTTGTCAAACATGACTTCCCCTTCATAAAACCATGCTGACTTTGTCCTATTAAATTATGATTATCCAAATGTCCTGTTACTGTCTCCTTAATAATGGACTCCAAAATTTTACCTACCACAGATGTTAGGCTAACCGGTCTATAGTTTCCAGCCTTCTGTCTACTGCCCTTTTTAAATAAAGGTGTTACATTAGCAGTTTTCCAGTCTGCCGGGACCTTTGCCGAGTCCAGGGAGTTTTGGAAAATTATTACCAATGCATCCACAATCCCTACCGTCACTTCCCTCAAGACCCTAGGATGTAAGCCATCAGGTCCAGGTGATTTATCCGCCTTGAGTCACATTATTTTACCGAGTGTGTGCGTGTGGCTTGTGTGAGTGTGGTTTGTGTTTGTGTGTGTGTTTGTGGGTGTGTGAGTTTGGCCCGCACTCTCCCCAACATTGACAACTTACCAGGAGAAAATCTGCCTGGTCAGGAGGTGAACGAGCCACACAGTTCAAACCAGACACTAACCCCGGGGAACCACAGCCACACGATACAACTGACAAACCCCAGCATAACTACCAGGGAGGAAGCCACACATAGTCCCCCTACCATTCCCAGCTCACCAAGAGAAGAGCAGCATAGCCAGGAAGTGAGTGAGCCCTCCAGGGCCGAC
The DNA here is from genome assembly GCF_052327205.1 of Somniosus microcephalus. Classification (NCBI taxonomy): domain Eukaryota; kingdom Metazoa; phylum Chordata; class Chondrichthyes; order Squaliformes; family Somniosidae; genus Somniosus; species Somniosus microcephalus. The sequence goes on along the minus strand of NC_140992.1, from coordinate 136,837,656 downwards.
CAGCCTAGCCAGGAAGTGAGTGAGCCTTCCAGGGCCGACCAGACACATACCCCGGGATCACACAGCCAGATACAACCAAAAGATAAATTTAATCAATTAGAGATAGAGATGGTTAAACTTAGAGAGGACTTCCTCAAAATGAATGACGATCAAAATCAGGAGAGGGAGAGACACAAGAGAGAGCTGAAGCTACTTGAGAATCAGGTGAATCTACTTAGGAATCAGGTGAAAGAGCTGCAGGAAAAAGAAGAGAGCCATAGAGGAGAGATAACACCATTAGACCAGCAACCAGAGGCTAGAGATAAGACAAGACAGAGCCGGACGGAACGGCTGCACTCCCACACGGAACAAAAGCAACAGACACACAATACAAGGGGTGCCACACAGACCGACCAGCATACTGATTCGCAATCTTCCCCCACCACCGTGGAACCACAAGCGGGCCGCTCACAAGAGGTACGCACACACCAGACACCCCAGCCCAGCACACACACTATGAGTCCAAGCGAAAGCCACCAGACAGTAAACACAAACAAGGCTGACGTCGTAATACTCATAGACTCAAATGGGAAATTTCTATGGGAGAAAAAGCTATTCCCTGGAAGTAAAGTAGAAAAGATCTGGTGCCCAACAACAAACAGAGCCATGGGATGGCTGACCAAAGCCAGATTAGGCTCCCCCCAACACATAATAGTACACACGGGCACAAATGACCTAAAGACCCAACAGAAAGAAGTAGCAACATCGCTCAGAGCAATGATTAGGAAAGCAAGCAGTACATTTCCAAACACTAGAATCACTGTTTCCACAATATTGCCGAGAACAGACTTCAACAACAACACAATTCATGAGATAAATGCCAGCATAGCAAGAGACTGCGAATCAAACCACAACGTACACCTGGCCCAACACCCCACCCTCGATGAGGAATGTCTTTACGACCACGTCCACATCCAAAGGCAAAGAATATTGATCTTTGCTAAAGCCCTGAAGGACGTCGCTTTTAACCGGGTCCATACCCAGACTCCAAGAGGACCCCCCCCCGACCACCAGAGATCAGCGGGGTACATATCAGGAACACTACAAGGACCACCAACACACCAACCGAGACCAGAGAGGATCCCCATGCAAAACAACAATATCAGACCTGCACCACTCCTGTCCCACAGGGGAATAGGACTGCTCCCAGCCAGACAGAGGGAGAGATGCACAGGACGTACGCAATACCTCAGACAGAAACAATCCATTAAGAGACAATAAGCAGATGTGCAGCAGCATCTACTTCCGCCTTATGGATCAAGGACTAATTAATAGAAAGAACTGTAACCAAATTGTATTAACTTTTGTAGACAACTGATGTGATCTTTTTTTTCCCACACTTAGACACGACAAACACGTACCACTCTTTAACCTATCATAGTAAAAGATCAAACTTAACATGAAATCCTTATATATTTCGACCTGGAATATCCAAGGTCTACGCTCTTCACTGTGAGAAGTGAAAAGTAGGACCCCAGAGTTCATAGATGAAACTAAAGACCTAGATATTATCATTTTACAGGAAACTTGGTATAAAGGAAAAGGACACACTGGCTGTCCCCAAGGGTACACTGAGCTGGTGGTCCCCTCCAATAAATTACCAAGCGTAACCCAAGGCAGAGACTCCGGAGGCATACTGATCTGGTTTAAAACAGAACTTAAGAATTACATCAAATTTATAAAAAAGGGCGAAAACCATATGTGGCTCAAACTTGAGAGGGAGATTATCTCTAACACCCAAGATGTTTACATTTGCGCACTTTATATCCCTCCAATCGATTCCCCGTACTTTAAAGAGGACACCTTCTCCAACATGGAGGGGGAAATTATCCAATACCAGGCCCAGGGGAACGTGTTGATCTGTGGGGACCTCAATTCAAGAACGGGCGAAGAACCAGACTTCACCAATAATCAGGGAAACAATTACGTTTTTGGGAATAACCACTTTGACATCCCTTCCCTTCCATACAGGCATAACTGCGACAAGCAGTCAAATACCAACGGGAAACAGCTACTACAGCTCTGTCGAAACCTGGGTCTGTACATTGTCAATGGTAGGTTCATAGGAGACCTCCTAGGAAGATCGACCTATTGCTCACCTCTTGGCTGCAGCACAGTAGACTATATGATTACAGACTTAGACCCATCCTCTTTCAGAGCATTCACAGTCAAACCACAAACAACACTGTCAGATCACAGTCAAATTACTATGTTCCTCAAAAAGACAGAAACAAACAACATAGAAACACAACCCAGTAAACTGTACAACACCAAAAAATCGTACAGATGGGCCAAAAACGACACGGAAAAATACCAGAAAACAATTAGCAATGCATCAACTCAAGCTCTCTTAGACACCTTTCTGGATAACATATACACTCACAATAAAGAAGGCGTAAACCGGGCAGTTAGTAAACTAAACAATATTTTTGATAATTTGGCAACAAATGCAAACTTGAAAGCTCGCAAGAACAAACCCAAAACAAAAAACTATGAAAAATGGTTTGACCGAGATTGCCATAACATGAGGAAAAAACTTAGAAAAATATCAAACCAAAAACACAGACATCCAGAAAACGAGGAACTACGCCTTACTTATTGTCAGACACTAACACAATACAGAAACACACTCAGAACCAAAAAAGAGCAATATATTAAGAATACACTCAGCTCCATGGAGGAATCCATTGATTCCAATTGTTTCTGGGAAAACTTGAAAACACTACACAAAAAACAACACGATGATTTGGCCATTCAAAATGGGGACACATGGGTAAACCACTTTGAAAAATTATACCAGAAAAACACACTAAGACCAGAGCAACACCAAATATGCAAAAAACTGGAAAAGCTAGAAATGGCCATAAAAGATAACCAAAACCCACTGGACGCCATAATAACAGAAAAAGAACTTCTTGAAAAACTCAAGGACCTGCGACCAGGAAAAGCCTGTGGGACAGACGGCATACTAAACGAGATGATTAAACACACAGACAACAAAATGAAACTGGCTATCCTAAAACTCTTCAACTTGGTTCTCAGTGTCGGTTATTTCCCTGATATCTGGAACAAAGGACTCATAACGCCCATATACAAAAGTGGGGACAAAATCGACCCAAACAACTATCGAGGCATCTGTGTAAACAGTAACCTGGGGAAGGTATTCTGTAGCATCATAAACAAAAGACTTATAAACTTCCTTGAGGAGCACAATGTCTTGAGTAAAAGCCAAATTGGATTCCTGCCAAACTATAGAAGATCCGATCATATCTTCACCCTACAGACCCTAATTGACAAACACGTTCACCATAACAAAAGCAAAATCTACACATGCTTTGTAGATTTCCAGAAGGCTTTCGACTCCATCTGGCATGACGGTTTATTCCTGAAACTTATCGAAAGTGGGGTAGGAGGGAAAACATATGATGTAATTAAATCAATGTATACAAACAACAAATGTGCAGTTAAAATTGGAGACAAACAAACAAAATACTTCCCACAGGGGTGGGGGGTGACGCAGGGCTCGCCAATCTCACTGACACTCTTTAATATTTACATAAATGGATTGGCAAAACTACTTGAACAATCTACAGCACCTGGCCTCACCCTATATGAATCCAAGGTTAAATTCCTCCTCTATGCAGATGATCTGGTTCTGCTGTCACCTACTAAAGAGGGGCTACAGCAAAACCTGGACCTGCTGGAGTCGTACTGCCAGACTTGGGCCCTGACAATAAATCCCCAAAAAACCAAAGTCCTTGTGTTCCAGCAAAGGTCCAAACATCAGGGACCCAAAATAAATTTCACAGTAGGAACAACCAAAATTGAACAAACCACTAACTACACATACTTGGGCTTAAAAATCAGTTCTACGGGAAACTTCAAACTGGCTGTGAATGAACTGAAAGAGAAAGCAAGAAGGGCTTTCTATGCCATCAAAAAATCAATCCAAATAGAAATCCCAATTAGCATTTGGCTCAAAATTTTCAAAGCAGTAATTGAACCAATTGCACTCTATGGCAGTGAGGTATGGGGACCGCTAACTCAACAAGAATTTGCAAAATGGGACAAAAACCCAATTGAGATCCTACATGCAGAATTCTGTAAAAGTATCCTCCGGACTCAAAGGAAAACAGTAAACAATGCATGCAGGGCGGAACTAGGCCAATATCCATTAATAATCACTATCCAAAAAAGAGCCACCAAATTTTGGAATCACCTACAAATGAGCAATCCCCAATGCTATCACTACGACGCCCTGAAATGCCAAGAGCTGACCATAAAGAAGAATACCCTCAGTCAACTAGTCCTGGGACTCAGTGAAGTAACTACTAACAATACTAACAATAACCAGCCCCAGGACAGTGACAGGGTAACACAAAGAATTCGACCCAACACAATCGTCGCTAAGCAAAAGGAAAAATATCTGACATATTGGGCAGAAACAACAAAAACCCAAAGCAAACTCAATTGCTACTTGCCCTAAACAGACAATACAACATAGCTGATTACCTGACCATGGTAAAGGATAACAAACTGAGAAGAACCTTGACAAGGTACAGACTTAGCGAACATAGCCTAGCGATCGAAAAAGGCAGACACAGGCAGACCAGGCTGCCAAGAGAGGACAGGATATGCTCTCACTGCAGTCAGGGAGTGGTGGAGACAGAGATGCACTTCCTCACAGCTTGTGGAAAATATCAGGGCATCAGGGAGAATTTCTACCAAAAATTCTCACAAATATGCCCTGATTTCAGAAATCTGAATGACAACCAAAAACTCCCATTCCTACTGGGAGAGGAGAGAAGCTGTATAACACTGGCGGCACACTATGTTACAGCTTGCCATGAACAGAGGGACAACCAGTAAACTAAGAAAAGAATATATATAAACAATGCGAATGTATATTTATACACTCAGGGATATACCTGTTTATACACTGTACGAATAGAACTGCATTTATGTGCTAAACCATAAATGTATTTTGATGCTTTGGCAACATAAGATGTAACTTATCATGCCAATAAAGCGATTTGAATTGTGAATTGTGAATTGTGTGCCTGTGGGTTGTGTGTGAGTGTGGTTTGTGTGTGCGTGTGAGTGTGCGTGTGAGTGTGATAGTGGTTTGTGTGTGAGTGTGGATTGTGTCTGTGTGTGGTTTGTGTGTGCATGGTTTGTGTGTGTGTGTGTGACTGTGGTTTGTGTGTGTGCATTTGTATGTGTGTGAGTTTGGGTTGTGTGTGAGTGTGGGTTGTGTGCATGTGTGTGGTGCGTGAGTCTGGTTTGTGAGATGTGTGAGTAAGTGTAGTTTGTGGTGTGTGTGAGTGTGAGTGTAGTTTGTGGTGTGTGTGAGTGTGGTTTTTGTGTGTGTGAGTGTGGTATGTGTATGGGTGTGTGCGTGTGTGTGAGTGGTGTGTGTGTGAGAGTGAGTGTGTGAGTGTGGTGTGTGTGTGTTTGTGAGTGTGGTGTGTGTGTGAGTGTGTGTGTGAGTGTGGTTTCTGTGTGTGTGATTTGTGTGTGTGTGAGTGTGGTTTGTGTGTGTGCTAGTGTGGTTTGTGATGTGTGTGAGTGTGGTGTGAGTTTGAGTGTGGTTTGTGATGTGTGTGAGTGTGGTGAGAGTATGAGTGTGATTTGTGTGTGTGTGTGTGGTTTGTGTGTGAGTGTGGTTTGTGTGTGTGTGTGTGGTTTGTGTCTGTGTGTGTGGTTTGTGTGTGTGTTACTGTGGTTTTTGTGTGTGTGTTTGTGGGTGTGTGAGTTTGGCTTGTGTGTGACTGTGGGTTGTGTGTGTGTGAGTGTGGTTTGTGTGTGTGTGTGAGTGTGTGTGTGAGTGTGATAGTGGTTTGTGTGTGAGTGTGGATTGTGTCTGTGTGTGGTTTGTGTGTGCATGGTTTGTGTGTGTGTGTGACTGGATTGTGTGTGTGTTTTTGTGTGTGTGTGAGTTTGGGTTGTGTGTGAGTGTGGGTTGTGTGTGTGAGTGTGGTGTGTGAATGTGTGTGAGTGTGGTTTGTTTGTGTGTGAGTGTGGTGTGTGTATGAGTGTGTGTGTGTGTGTGTGAGTGGTGTGTGTGTGAGTGTGGTTTGTGTGTGTGTGTGATAGTGGTTTGTGTGTGTGAGTATGGCTTGTGTCTGTGTATGGGTTGTGTGTGTGAGTGTGGTGAGTGAATGTGTGTGCGTGTCGTTTGTTTGTGTGTGAGTGTGGTGTGTGTGTGTGTGTGAGTGGTGTGGGTGTGAGTGTGGTCTGTGTGTGTGTGTGATAGTGGTTTGTGTGTGTGAGTGTGTGGTTTGTGTGTGTGTGAGCACGGTTTGTGTGTGAGTGTGGTTTGTGATGGTTGTGAGTGTGGTGAATGTATGAGTGTGGTTTGTGTGTGTGTGTGTGTGTGGTTTTATGCCTGTGTATGTGGTTTGTGTGTTTTACTGTGGTTTGTGTGTCTGTGTGTGTGAGTTTGGCTTGTGTATGAGTGTGGGTTGCGTGTGTGTGTGAGTGTGGTTTGTGTGTGTGTGTGAGTGTGCATGTGTGTTTGGTGTGCGAATGTGTGTGAGTGCGGTGAGTGTGTGTTTGCCTGAGTGGTGTGTGTGAGTGTGAGTGTGGTTTCTGTGTGTGTTAGTGTGGTGTGTGTGTGTGTGTGTGAGTGTGGTTTGTGTATGTTTGTGTGGTTTGTGTGTTTTACTGTGGTTTGTGTGTGTGTGTTTGTGTGTGTGTGAGTTTGCCTTGTGTATGAGTGTGGGTTGTGTGTGTGTGTGAGTGTGGTTTGTGTGTGTGTGAGTGTGCTTGTGTGTGCATGTGCGTGGTGTTTGAATGTGTGTGAGTGTGGTTTGTGTGAGTGTGATTGTGGTGTATATATGTGCGTGTGTGTGAGTGGTGTGTGTGTGAGTGTGGTTTGTGTGTGTGTTAGTGTGGTGTGTGTGTGATTGAGTGTGTGTGTGAGTTTGGCTTATGTGTGAGTGTTGGTTGTGTGTGTGTGTGAGTGTAGTTTGTCTGTGTTTGTGAGTGTGTGTTTGTGTGTGAGTGTGGGTTGTGTGTGTGTGTGAGTGTGGTTCGTGTGTGACTGTGGTTTGTGTGTGTGTGTTTGTGAGTGTTTGAGTTTGGCTTGTGTGTGAGTGTGGGTTGTGCGTGTGTGAGTATGGTTTGTGTGTGTGTGCGATTCTGCATGTGTGTGTGCATGTGTGTGGTGTGTGAGTCTGGTTTGTGAGATGTGTGAGTGTGAGTGTAGTTTGTGAGATATGTGAGTGTGGTGTGAGTGTGAGTGTAGTTTGTGGTGTGCGTGAGTGTGGATTGTGTGTGGGAGTGTGTGTGTGCGTGTGTGTGAATGTGTGTGAGTGTGGTTTGTGTGTGTGTGAGTGTGGTGTGTGTATGAGTGTGTGTGTGTGTGAGTGGTGTGTGTGTATGTGTCTGAGTGTGGTGTGTGTGTGAATGTGTGTGTGAGTGTGGTTTCTGTGTGTGCGATTTGTGTGTGTGTGTGAGTGTGGTTTGTGTGTGTGCTAGTGTGGTTTGTGATGTGTGTGGTGTGAGTGTGAGTGCGGTTTGTGATGTGTGTGATTGTGGTGAGAGTATGAGTGTGATTTGTGTGTGTGTGGTTTGTGTGTGAGTGTGGTTTGTGTGTGTGTGTGGTTTGTGTCTGTGTGTGTGGTTTGTGTGTTTTACTGTGGTTTGTGTGTGTGTGTTTGTGTCTGTGTGAGTTTAGCTTGTGTATGTGTGTGTGAGTGTCTTGTGTGTGTGTGCGAGTGTGCGTGTGTGTGGGCGTGCGTGTGGTGTGTGAATGTGTGTGAGTGTGGTTTGTGTGTGTGTGAGTGTGGTGTGTGTATGAGCGGTGTGTGTGTGTGAGTGGTGTGTTTGAGTGTGAGTGTGGTTTTTGTGTGTGTTAGTGTGGTTTCTGTGTGTGTAGAAGTGTGGTTTGTGTGCGTGTGTGTGGTTTGTGTGTGTGGAAGTGTGGTTTGTGTGTGTGTGAGTGTGGTTTGTGTGTGAGTGTGATAGTGGTTTGTGTGTGAGTGTGGTTTGTGTCTGTGTGTGGTTTGTGTCTGTGTGGTTTGTGTGTGTGTGTTTGTGTGTGTGAGTTTGGCTTATGTGTGTGCATGTGTGTGGTGTGTGAGTCTGGTTTGTGAGATGTGTGAGTGTGAGTGTAGTTTGTGGTGTGTGTGAGTGTGGTGTGAGTGTGAGTGTCATTTGTGGTGTGCGTGAGTGTGATTTGTGTGTGGGAGTGTGTGTGTGTGTGAATGTGTGTGAGTGTGGTTTGTGTGTGTGTGAGTGTGGTGTGTGTATTAGTTTGTGTGTGTGTGTGAGTGGTGTGTGTGAGAGTGAGAGTGTGAGTGTGGTGTGTGTGTGTGTGTGTGTGTGGTTTGTGTGTGAGTGTGGTTTGTGTGTGTGTGTGGTTTGTGTCTGTGTGTGTGGTTTGTGTGTTTTACTGTGGTTTCTGTGTTTTTGTGTGTGTGAGTTTGGCTTGTGTATGAGTGTGGGTTTTGTGTGTGTGTGGGTGTCTTGTGTGTGTGTGGAAGTGTGGTTTATGTGTGTGTGTGTGGTTTGTGTGTGTGTGGAAGTGTGGTGTGTGTGTGTGCATGTGTGTGGTTTGTGTGTGTGGTTTGTGTGTGTGTGAATGTGGTTTGTGTGTGTGTGAGTGCGGTTTGTGTGTGTGTGCGTTTTGTGTGTGTGTGGAAGTGTGGTTTGTGTGTGGAAGTGTGGTTTGTGTGTGTGTGTGGTTTGTGTGTGTGTGAGCAAGGTTTGTGTTTGTGTGTGAGTGTGGTTTGTGAGTGAGTGTGATTTGTGCATGTGTGTGAGCACAGTTTGTGTGTGTGTGTGAGTGTGGCTTGTGTGTGTGTGTGAGTGTGGTTTGTGAGTGAGTGTGAGTGTGGTTTGTGCGTGTGTGAGTGTGGTTTTTATGTGTGTGTGTGAGTGTGGCTTGAGTGTGAGTGTGGTTTGTGATGTGTGTGAGTGTGGTGTGAGTGTGGTTTGTGTGTTTGTGTGAGTGTGTGTACGTGTGTGTGGTGTGTGAGTGTGGTTTGTGATATGTGTGAGTGTGGTGTGTGTGGGAGGGTGTGTGTGAGTGTGGTTAGTGTGTGCACGTGTGTGTGGTTTGTGTGAGTGTGTGTGTAGTTTGTGAGTGGTTTGTGGTGTGTGTGAGTGTGGTTTGTGTGTGTATGAATGTGTGTGTGAATGTGTGTGTGAGTGTGGTTTGTGTGTGTGTGTGTATTGTGTATGTGTGTGTGGTTTGTGTGTTTTACTGTGATTTGTGTGTGTGTGGGTTGTGTGTGAGTGTGGTGTGAGTGTGAGTACGTGTACGTGAGTGTGGGCTGTGTGTGTTAGTGTGGTGTGTGTGTGAGTGTGTGTGTGTGTGGTTTGTGTCTGTGTGTGTGTGGATGTGGTTTCTGTGTGTGTGAGTGTGTGTGTGTGTGTGTGTGTGTGAGTGTGAGTGTGAGTGTGTGTGTTAGTGTGGTTTGTATGTGTGTGTGTGTGTGGTTTGTGTGTGTGTGAGCGTGGTTTGTGTGTGTGTGTGTGTGAGTGTGGTTTGTGTGTGTGCTAGTGTGGTTTGTGATGTGTGTGAGTGTAGTGTGAGTGTGAGTGTGGTTTGTGATGTGTGTGATTGTGGTGAGAGTATGAGTGTGATTTGTGTGTGTGTGTGTGGTTTGTGTGTGAGTGTGGTTTGTGTGTGTTTGTGTGGTTTACGTCTGTTGGGGGGTTTCTGTGTGTGTTACTGTGGTTTTTGTGTTTGTGGGTGTGTGAGTTTGGCTTGTGTGTGACTGTGGGTTGTGTGTGTGTGAGTGTGGTTTGTGTGTGTGTGTGAGTGTGTGTGTGAGTGTGATAGTGGTTTGTGTGTGAGTGTGGATTGTGTCTGTGTGTGGTTTGTGTGTGCATGGTTTGTGTGTGTGTGTGACTGGATTGTGTGTGTGTTTTTGTGTGTGTGTGAGTTTGGGTTGTGTGTGAGTGTGGGTTGTGTGTGTGAGTGTGGTGTGTGAATGTGTGTGAGTGTGGTTTGTTTGTGTGTGAGTGTGGTGTGTGTATGAGTGTGTGTGTGAGTGTGTGTGTGAGTGGTGTGTGTGTGAGTGTGGTTTGTGTGTGTGTGTGATAGTGGTTTGTGTGTGTGAGTGTGGCTTGTGTCTGTGTATGGGTTGTGTGTGTGAGTGTGGTGTGTGAATGTGTGTGCATGTCGTTTGTTTGTGTGTGAGTGTGGTGTGTGTGTGTGTGAATGGTGTGTGTGTGAGTGTGGTCTGTGTGTGTGTGTGATAGTGGTTTGTGTGTGTGAGTGTGTGGTTTGTGTGTGTGTGAGCACGGTTTGTGTGTGAGTGTGGTTTGTGATGGTTGTGAGTGTGGTGAATGTATGAGTGTGGTTTGTGTGTGTGTGTGTGGTTTGTGCCTGTGTATGTGGTTTGTGTGTTTTACTGTGGTTTGTGTGTGTGTGTGTGAGTTTGGCTTGTGTATGAGTGTGGGTTGCGTGTGTGTGTGAGTGTGGTTTGTGTGTGTGTGTGTGAGTGTGCATGTGTGTTTGGTGTGTGAATGTGTGTGAGTGCGGTGAGTGTGTGTGTGTGTGAGTGTGGTTTGTGTATGTTTGTGTGGTTTGTGTGTTTTACTGTGGTTTGTGTGTGTGTGTTTGTGTGTGTGTGAGTTTGCCTTGTGTATGAGTGTGGGTAGTGTGTGTGTGTGAGTGTGGTTTGTGTGTGTGTGAGTGTGCTTGTGTGTGCATGTGCGTGGTGTTTGAATGTGTGTGAGTGTGGTTTGTGTGAGTGTGATTGTGGTGTATATATGTGCGTGTGTGTGAGTGGTGTGTGTGTGAGTGTGGTTTGTGTGTGTGTTAGTGTGGTGTGTGTGTGATTGAGTGTGTGTGTGAGTTTGGCTTATGTGTGAGTGTTGGTTGTGTGTGTGTGTGAGTGTTGTTTGTGTGTGTTTGTGAGTGTGTGTTTGTGTGTGAGTGTGGGTTGTGTGTGTGTGTGAGTGTGGTTTGTGTGTGACTGTGGTTTGTGTGTGTGTGTTTGTGAGTGTTTGAGTTTGGCTTGTGTGTGAGTGTGGGTTGTGCGTGTGTGAGTATGGTTTGTGTGTGTGTGCGATTCTGCATGTGTGTGTGCATGTGTGTGGTGTGTGAGTCTGGTTTGTGAGATGTGTGAGTGTGAGTGTAGTTTGTGAGATGTGTGAGTGTGGTGTGAGTGTGAGTGTAGTTTGTGGTGTGCGTGAGTGTGGATTGTGTGTGGGAGTGTGTGTGTGCGTGTGTGTGAATGTGTGTGAGTGTGGTTTGTGTGTGTGTGAGTGTGGTGTGTGTATGAGTGTGTGTGTGTGTGAGTGGTGTGTGTGTATGTGTGTGAGTGTGGTGTGTGTGTGAATGTGTGTGTGAGTGTGGTTTCTGTGTGTGCGATTTGTGTGTGTGTGTGGGTGTGGTTTGTGTGTGTGCTAGTGTGGTTTGTGATGTGTGTGGTGTGAGTGTGAGTGCGGTTTGTGATGTGTGTGATTGTGGTGAGAGTATGAGTGTGATTTGTGTGTGTGTGGTTTGTGTGTGAGTGTGGTTTGTGTGTGTGTGTGGTTTGTGTCTGTGTGTGTGGTTTGTGTGTTTTACTGTGGTTTGTGTGTGTGTTTTTGTGTCTGTGTGAGTTTCGCTTGTGTATGTGTGTGTGAGTGTCTTGTGTGTGTGTGCGAGTGTGCGTGTGTGTGGGTGTGCGTGTGGTGTGTGAATGTGTGTGAGTGTGGTTTGTGTGTGTGTGAGTGTGGTGTGTGTATGAGCGGTGTGTGTGTGTGAGTGGTGTGTTTGAGTGTGAGTGTGGTTTTTGTGTGTGTTAGTGTGGTTTGTGTGTGTGTGGAAGTGTGGTTTGTGTGCGTGTGTGTGGTTTGTGTGTGTGGAAGTGTGGTTTGTGTGTGTGTGAGTGTGGTTTGTGTGTGTGTGTGATAGTGGTTTGTGTGTAAGTGTGGTTTGTGTCTGTGTGTGGTTTGTGTGTGTGTGGTTTGTGTGTGTGTGTTTGTGTGTGTGAGTGTGGCTTGTGTGTGTGCATGTGTGTGGTGTGTGAGTCTGGTTTGTGAGATGTGTGAGTGTGAGTGTAGTTTGTGGTGTGTGTGAGTGTGGTTTGTGTGTGGGAGTGTGTGTGTGTGTGAGTGGTGTGTGTGTGAGAGTGTGAGTGTGGTGTGTGTGTGTGTGTGTGTGTGTGTGGTTTGTGTGTGAGTGTGGTTTGTGTGTGTGTGTGGTTTGTGTCTGTGTGTGTGGTTTGTGTGTTTTCCTGTGGTTTCTGTGTTTGTGTCTGTGTGAGTTTGGCTTGTGTATGAGTGTGGGTTTTGTGTGTGTGTGGCTGTCTTGTGTGTGTGGAAGTGTGGTTTATGTGTGTGTGTGTGGTTTGTGTGTGTGTGGAAGTGTGGTTTGTGTGTGTGCATGTGTGTGGTTTGTGTGTGTGGTTTGTGTGTGTGTGAATGTGGTTTGTGTGTGTGTGAGTGCGGTTTGTGTGTGTGTGCATTTTGTGTGTGTGTGGAAGTGTGGTTTGTGTGTGGAAGTGTGGTTTGTGTGTGTGTGTGGTTTGTGTGTGTGTGAGCATGGTTTGTGTTTGTGTGTGAGTGTGGTTTGTGAGTGAGTGTGATTTGTGCATGTGTGTGAGCACAGTTTGTGTGTGTGTGTGAGTGTGGCTTGTGTGTGTGTGTGAGTGTGGTTTGTGAGTGAGTGTGAGTGTGGTTTGTGCATGTGTGAGTGTGGTTTTTATGTGTGTGTGTGAGTGTGGCTTGAGTGTGAGTGTGGTTTGTGATGTGTGTGAGTGTGGTGTGAGTGTGAGTGTGGTTTGTGTGTTTGTGTGAGTGTGTGTACGTGTGTGTGGTGTGTGAGTGTGGTTTGTGATATGTGTGAGTGTGGTGTGTGTGGGAGGGTGTGTGTGAGTGTGGTTAGCGTGTGCACGTGTGTGTGGTTTGTGTGAGTGTGTGTGTAGTTTGTGAGTGGTTTGTGGTGTGTGTGAGTGTGTTGTGAGTGTGAGTGTCATTTGTGGTGTGCGTGAGTGTGGTTTGTGTGTGGGAGTGTGTGTGTGTGTGAATGTGTGTGAGTGTGGTTTGTGTGTGGTGTGTGTATGAGTGTGTGTGTGTGTGTGTGAGTGGTGTGTGTGTGAGTGTGGTTTGTGTGTGTGTGTGATAGTGGTTTGTGTGTGTGAGTGTGGCTTGTGTCTGTGTATGGGTTGTGTGTGAGAGTGTGGTGTGTGAATGTGTGTGCGTGTCGTTTGTTTGTGTGTGAGTGCGGTGTGTGTGTGTGTGAATGGTGTGTGTGTGAGTGTGGTCTGTGTGTGTGTGTGATAGTCGTTTGTGTGTGTGAGTGTGTGGTTTGTGTGTGTGTGAGCACGGTTTGTGTGTGAGTGTGGTTTGTGATGGTTGTGAGTGTGGTGATTGTATGAGTGTGGTTTGTGTGTGTGTGTGTGGTTTGTGCCTGTGTATGTGGTTGGTGTGTTTTACTGTGGTTTGTGTGTGTGTGTGTGAGTTTGGCTTGTGTATGAGTGTGGGTTGCGTGTGTGTGTGAGTGTGGTTTGTGTGTGTGTGTGTGAGTGTGCATGTGTGTTTGGTGTGTGAATGTGTGTGAGTGCGGTGAATGTGTTTTTGTGTGAGTGGTGTGTGTGAGTGTGAGTGTGGTTTCTGTGTGTGTTAGTGTGGTGTGTGTGTGTGTGAGTGTGGTTTGTGTATGTTTGTGTGGTTTGTGTGTTTTACTGTGGTTTGTGTGTGTGTGTTTGTGTGTGTGTGAGTTTGCCTTGTGTATGAGTGTGGGTTGTGTGTGTGTGTGAGTGTGGTTTGTGTGTGTGTGAGTGTGCTTGTGTGTGCATGTGTGTGGTGTTTGAATGTGTGTGAGTGTGGTTTGTGTGAGTGTGATTGTGGTGTATATATGTGCGTGTGTGTGAGTGGTGTGTGTGTGAGTGTGGTTTGTGTGTGTGTTAGTGTGGTGTGTGTGTGATTGAGTGTGTGTGTGAGTTTGGCTTATGTGTGAGTGTTGGTTGTGTGTGTGTGTGAGTGTTGTTTGTGTGTGTTTGTGAGTGTGTGTTTGTGTGTGAGTGTGGGTTGTGTGTGTGTGTTTGTGAGTGTTTGAGTTTGGCTTGTGTGTGAGTGTGGGTTGTGCGTGTGTGAGTATGGTTTGTGTGTGTGTGTGATTCTGCATGTGTGTGTGCATGTGTGTGGTGTGTGAGTCTGGTTTGTGAGATGTGTGAGTGTGAGTGTAGTTTGTGAGATGTGTGAGTGTGGTGTGAGTGTGAGTGTAGTTTGTGGTGTGCGTGAGTGTGGATTGTGTGTGGGAGTGTGTGTGTGCGTGTGTGTGAATGTGTGTGAGTGTGGTTTGTGTGTGTGTGAGTGTGGTGTGTGTATGAGTGTGTGTGTGTGTGAGTGGTGTGTGTGTATGTGTGTGAGTGTGGTGTGTGTGTGAATGTGTGTGTGAGTGTGGTTTCTGTGTGTGCGATTTGTGTGTGTGTGTGAGTGTGGTTTGTGTGTGTGCTAGTGTGGTTTGTGATGTGTGTGGTGTGAGTGTGAGTGCGGTTGGTGATGTGTGTGATTGTGGTGAGAGTATGAGTGTGATTTGTGTGTGTGTGGTTTGTGTGTGAGTGTGGTTTGTGTGTGTGTGTGGTTTGTGTCTGCGTGTGTGGTTTGTGTGTTTTACTGTGGTTTGTGTGTGTGTGTTTGTGTCTGTGTGAGTTTCGCTTGTGTATGTGTGTGTGTCTTGTGTGTGTATGCGAGTGTGCGTGTGTGTGGGCGTGCATGTGGTGTGTGAATGTGTGTGAGTGTGGTTTGTGTGTGTGTGAGTGTGGTGTGTGTATGAGCGGTGTGTGTGTGTGAGTGGTGTGTTTGAGTGTGAGTGTGGTTTTTGTGTGTGTTAGTGTGGTTTGTGTGTGTGTGGAAGTGTGGTTTGTGTGCGTGTGTGTGGTTTGTGTGTGTGGAAGTGTGGTTTGTGTGTGTGTGAGTGTGGTTTGTGTGTGTGTGTGATAGTGGTTTGTGTGTGAGTGTGGTTTGTGTCTGTGTGTGGTTTGTGTGTGTGTGGTTTGTGTGTGTGTGTTTGTGTGTGTGAGTTTGGCTTGTGTGTGTGCATGTGTGTGGTGTGTGAGTCTGGTTTGTGAGATGTGTGAGTGTGAGTGTAGTTTGTGGTGTGTGTGAGTGTGGTGTGAGTGTGAGTGTCGTTTGTGGTGTGCGTGAGTGTGGTTTGTGTGTGGGAGTGTGTGTGTGTGTGAATGTGTGTGAGTGTGGTTTGTGTGTGTGTGAGTGTGGTGTGTGTATGAGTTTGTGTGTGTGTGTGAGTGGTGTGTGTGTGAGAGTGAAAGTGTGAGTGTGGTGTGTGTGTGTGTGTGTGTGTGTGTGTGTGGTTTGTGTGTGAGTGTGGTTTGTGTGTGTGTGCGGTTTGTGTCTGTGTGTGTGGTTTGTGTATTTTACTGTGGTTTCTGTGTTTGTGTGTGTGTGGGTTTGGCTTGTGTATGAGTGTGGGTTTTGTGTGTGTGTGGGTGTCTTGTGTGTGTGTGGAAGTGTGGTTTATGTGTGTGTGTGTGGTTTGTGTGTGTGTGGAAGTGTGGTTTGTGTGTGTGCATGTGTGTGGTTTGTGTGTGTGGTTTGTGTGTGTGTGAATGTGGTTTGTGTGTGTGTGAGTGCGGTTTGTGTGTGTGTGCGTTTTGTGTGTGTGTGGAAGTGTGGTTTGTGTGTGGTTTGTGTGTGTGTGTGGTTTGTGTGTGTGTGAGCATGGTTTCTGTTTGTGTGTGAGTGTGGTTTGTGAGTGAGTGTGATTTGTGCATGTGTGTGAGCACAGTTTGTGTGTGTGTGTGAGTGTGGCTTGTGTGTGTGTGTGAGTGTGGTTTGTGAGTGAGTGTGAGTGTGCTTTGTGCATGTGTGAGTGTGGTTTTTATGTGTGTGTGTGCGTGTGGCTTGAGTGTGAGTGTGGTTTGTGATGTGTGTGAGTGTGGTGTGAGTGTGAGTGTGGTTTGTGTGTTTGTGTGAGTGTGTGTACGTGTGTGTGGTGTGTGAGTGTGGTTTGTGATATGTGTGAGTGTGGTGTGTGTGGGAGGGTGTGTGTGAGTGTGGATTAGTGTGTGCACGTGTGTGTGGTTTGTGTGAGTGTGTGTGTAGTTTGTGAGTGGTTTGTGGTGTGTGTGAGTGTGGTTTGTGTGTGTATGAATGTGTGTGTGAATGTGCGTGTGAGTGGGGTTTGTGTGTGTGTGTGTGTGTGAGTGTGGTTTGTGTGTGTGTGTGTATTGTGTATGTGTGCGTGGTTTGTGTGTTTTACTGTGATTTGTGTGTGTGTGGGTTGTGTATGTGTGTGTGGTTTGTGTGTTTTACTGTGATTTGTGTGTGTGTGGGTTGTGTGTGAGTGTGGTGTGAGTGTGAGTACGTGTACGTGAGTGTGGGCTGTGTGTGTTAGTGTGGTGTGTGTGTGAGTGTGTGTCATAGTCATAGAGTCATAGAGTTTTACAGCACAGAAAGAGGCCCTTCGGCCCATCGTGTCCGCGCCGCCCATCCATCCCTGTCCTGTCTAATCCCATTTTCCAGCATTTGGTCCATAGCCTTGTATGCAATGGCATTTCAAGTGCTCATCCAAATGCTTCTTGAATGTTGTGAGGGTTCCTGCCTCTACCACCCTTTCAGGCAGTGAGTTCCAGATTCCAACCACCCTCTGGGTGAAAAAGTTCCTCCTCAAATCCCCTCTAAATCTCCTGCCCCTTACCCTGAATCTATGCCCCCTTGTTATTGACCCCCCTACTAAGGGGAAAAGTTCCTCTTTATCTACCCTATCTATGCCCCTCATCATTTTGTACACCTCAATCAGGTCCCCCCTCAGACTTCTTTGCTCCAAGGAAAACAACCCCAGCCTGTTTAGTCTTTCTTCATAGCTGAGGCGTTCCATCCCAGGTAACATCCTGGTGAATCTTCTCTGCACCCTCTCCAAAGCAATCACATCCTTCCTATAGTGAGGCGACCAGAACTGCACACAGTACTCCAGCTGTGGCCTCACCAGCGTTTTGTACAGCTCCATCATAACCTCCCTGCTCTTATATTCTATGCCTCGGCTAATGAAGGCAAGTATCCCATATGCCTTTTTAACCACCTTATCTACCTGTTCCGCTGCCTTCAGAGATCTATGTACATGTACACCAAGGTCCCTCTGACTCTCTGTACTTCCTAGGGTCCTACCATTCATTGTGTATTCCCTTGCCTTATTTGTCCGTCCAAAATGCATCACCTCGCACTTTTCAGGGTTAAATTCCATTTGCCACTTTTCCGCCCATCTGACCAACCCGTTTATATCGTCCTGTAGCCTGAGGCTTTCCTCCTCGCAATTTACCACCCCACCAATTTTCGTGTCATCTGCGAACTTACTGATCATACCTTTCACATTCTCATCCAAATCATTTATGTAGATCACAAACAACAAGGGACCCAGCACCGATCCCTGAGGTACCCCACTGGACACAGGCTTCCAGTCACAAAAGCATCCTTCGACCATCACCCTCTGCCTCCTGCCACTCAGCCAGTTTAGGATCCAACGCGCCAAGGCACCCTGGATCCCATGGGCTCTTACCTTCTTGACCAGTCTCCTATGCGGGACTTTGTCAAAAGCTTTACTGAAGTCCATGTAAACCACATCCACAGCATTTCCCTCATCCACCCCCCTAGTCACCCCCTCGAAAAATTCAATCAGATTTGTCAGACATGATTTACCCTTGACAAAGCCATGCTGACTATTCCCGATTAATCCTTGCCTCTCCAAGTGGAGACTAATTTTGTCCCTCAGAATTTTTTCCAATAATTTCCCTACCACAGATGTTAGGCTCACTGGCCTGTAATTCCCTGGTTTATCCCTGCTACCCTTCTTGTATAATGGTA
>NC_140992.1:136757348-136814848 GCF_052327205.1 Somniosus microcephalus | reverse complement strand
ATTGTGGTTTGTGAGTGAGTGTGAGTGTGCTTTGTGCATGTGTGAGTGTGGTTTTTATGTGTGTGTGTGAGTGTGGCTTGAGTGTGAGTGTGGTTTGTGATGTGTGTGAGTGTGGTGTGAGTGTGAGTGTGGTTTGTGTGTTTGTGTGAGTGTGTGTACGTGTGTGTGGTGTGTGAGTGTGGTTTGTGATATGTGTGAGTGTGGTGTGTGTGGGAGGGTGGGTGTGAGTGTAGTTAGTGTGTGCACGTGTGTGTGGTTTGTGTGAGTGTGTGTGTAGTTTGTGAGTGGTTTGTGGTGTGTGTGAGTGTGGTTTGTGTGTGTATGAATGTGTGTGTGAATGTGCGTGTGAGTGGGGTTTGTGTGTGTGTGTGTGTGTGAGTGTGGTTTGTGTGTGTGTGTGTGTATTGTGTATGTGTGTGTGGTTTGTGTGTTTTACTGTGATTTGTGTGTGTGTGGGTTGTGTATGTGTGTGTGGTTTGTGTGTTTTACTGTGATTTGTGTGTGTGTGGGTTGTGTGTGAGTGTGGTGTGAGTGTGAGTACGTGTACGTGAGTGTGGGCTGTGTGTGTTAGTGTGGTGTGTGTGTGAGTGTGTGTCATAGTCATAGAGTCATAGAGTTTTACAGCACAGAAAGAGGCCCTTCGGCCCATCGTGTCCGCGCCGCCCTTCCATCCCTGTCCTGTCTAATCCCATTTTCCAGCATTTGGTCCATAGCCTTGTATGCAATGGCATTTCAAGTGCTCATCCAAATGCTTCTTGAATGTTGTGAGGGTTCCTGCCTCTACCACCCTTTCAGGCAGTGAGTTCCAGATTCCAACCACCCTCTGGGTGAAAAAGTTCCTCCTCAAATCCCCTCTAAATCTCCTGCCCCTTACCCTGAATCTATGCCCCCTTGTTATTGACCCCCCTACTAAGGGGAAAAGTTCCTCTTTATCTATCCTATCTATGCCCCTCATCATTTTGTACACCTCAATCAGGTCCCCCCTCAGCCTTCTTTGCTCCAAGGAAAACAACCCCAGCCTGTTTAGTCTTTCTTCATAGCTGAGGCGCTCCATCCCAGGTAACATCCTGGTGAATCTTCTCTGCACCCTCTCCAAAGCAATCACATCCTTCCTATAGTGAGGCGACCAGAACTGCACACAGTACTCCAGCTGTGGCCTCACCAGCGTTTTGTACAGCTCCATCATAACCTCCCTGCTCTTATATTCTATGCCTCGGCTAATGAAGGCAAGTATCCCATATGCCTTTTTAACCACCTTATCTACCTGTTCCGCTGCCTTCAGAGATCTATGTACATGTACACCAAGGTCCCTCTGACCCTCTGTACTTCCTAGGGTCCTACCACTCATTGTGTATTCCCTTGCCTTATTTGTCCGTCCAAAATGCATCACCTCGCACTTTTCAGGGTTAAATTCCATTTGCCACTTTTCCGCCCATATGACCAACCCGTTTATATCGTCCTGTAGCCTGAGGCTTTCCTCCTCGCAATTTACCACCCCACCAATTTTCGTGTCATCTGCGAACTTACTGATCATACCTTTTACATTCTCATCCAAATCATTTATGTAGATCACAAACAACAAGGGACCCAGCACCGATCCCTGAGGTACCCCACTGGACACAGGCTTCCAGTCACAAAAGCATCCTTCGACCATCACCCTCTGCCTCCTGCCACTCAGCCAGTTTAGGATCCAACGCGCCAAGGCACCCTGGATCCCATGGGCTCTTACCTTCTTGACCAGTCTCCTATGCGGGACTTTGTCAAAAGCTTTACTGAAGTCCATGTAAACCACATCCACAGCATTTCCCTCATCCACCCCCCTAGTCACCCCCTCGAAAAATTCAATCAGATTTGTCAGACATGATTTACCCTTGACAAAGCCATGCTGACTATCCCCGATTAATCCTTGCCTCTCCAAGTGGAGACTAATTTTGTCCCTCAGAATTTTTTCCAATAATTTCCCTACCACAGATGTTAGGCTCACTGGCCTGTAATTCCCTGGTTTATCCCTGCTACCCTTCTTGTATAATGGTACTACATTAGCTGTTCTCCAGTCCTCTGGTACATCCCCTGTGGCCAGAGAGGTTCTGAAAATTTGTGTCAGAGCCCCTGCAATCTCCTCCTTTGCCTCCCACAGCAGCCTGGGATACATCTCGTCCGGGCCTGGGGATTTATCCACTTTTTGGCCTGCTAAAACCGCTAGCACCTCCTCCCTCTCGATGCTAATATGTTCAAGTATGTCACAGTCCCCTTGCCCGATTTCTATGTCTGCATCGTCTCTCTCCATAGTGAACACAGATGCAAAAAATTCATTTAAAACCCCGCCTACATCATCTGGCTCTACACACAGATTGCCACTTTGGTCCCCAATGGGCCCTACCCTTTCCCTGGTTATCCTCTTGCCCTTAATATACTTATAAAACATCTTAGGAGTTTCCTTTATTTTGCTCGCCAGTGTTATTTCATGGCCCCTCCTCGCCCTCCTAATTTCTTTTTTAAGTATGCCCCTGCACTTTTTATACTCCTCTAGGGCTTCTTCCGTCTTTAGTCTTTTGTAACTGCCAAAAGCCCCCCTTTTATTTCTAATGCATTTTTGTATATCCCTTGTCATCCAAGGTTCCCTTTGCTTGTTGGTCCCACCCTTGACCTTTACAGGAACATGTTGGCGTTGTACTCTCTCTATTTCCCTTCTGAAAGTCTCCCACTGTCTTGATGTGGATTTTCCTATAAGTAGCTGCTCCCAGTCCACTTTGGCCAGATCCTGCCTTATCATATTAAAATCGGCCTTCCCCCAATTTAGAACCCTTATTTCCGGGCCGTCTTTGTCTTTTTCCATGACCACCTTAAATCTCACCGAATTATGGTCACTATCGCCAAAATGCTCTCCTACTGACACTTCCACCACTTGCCCGGCTACATTCCCCAGAATTAGGTCCAGTATCGCCCCCTCTCTTGTAGAACTTTCTACATGTTGGCTCAAAAAGCTCTCCTGGATGCACTTTAAGAATTCTGCACCCTCTAAGCCTTTCACACTCTGACTATCCCAATTTATATTGGGGAAGTTGAAATCCCCCACTATTATTACCCTATTATTTTCGCACTTTTCTGAGATTTGCCTACATATCTGTTCCTCTATCTCCCCCTGACTGTTTGGGGGCCTATAGTACACTCCCAGCAAAGTGCTTGCCCCCTTTTTGTTTTTAAGTTCTACCCATATGGCCTCATTAGAGGAACCCGCTAATATATCATCCCTCCTTACAGCAGTAATTGACTCCTTAATTAATATTGCAACACCCCCTCCCCTTTTACACCCCCCTCTGTCTCGCCTGAAGATTCTATACCCCGGAATATTGAGCTGCCAGTCCTGACCCTCCCTCAACCATGTCTCCGTGATAGCAACAATATCGTACTCCCATGTTGTTGTGTATGTAATATGTGTGCTACTTTGAACCTGTGGACAGGACTGCACTACTTGTAGGGCGTAGTGATACACAGTACCACTCCTGGCCATAGGGGTATAAATAGTACTGTGGGTACTGATCTCCCCTCAGTTCCCGCCTGTGGGCATGAAGTAAAGACCTACGTGCAGTCCCTACCTCCAACCAGTAAAGACCTGTTTGAGTTATACGTTTAAGTCTTGTGTTAATTGTTCAATACAATACACATACTTAACACGTGTTCAACAACAACTTCAGTTCGTCCACCTTATTTGCAAGACTCCTTGCATTAAAATAAATGCCTTCCAGCCCTGCCATATTCCCTTTTGCCTTCGCATATTTGCTCTGCCTTGTTTTTTTCTCTGTATTTGGCTGTAAATCACCCCCTGCTATAGCTCCACTCTGTACCCCATCCCCCTGCCAAGTTAGTTTAAACCCCCCCCCCAGCAGTGCTAGCAAACCTCCCCGCAAGGATATTGGTTCCCCTCTGGTTCAGGTGTAAACCGTCCGACTTGTACAAGTCCCACCTTTCCCAGAAGCAGACCCAGTGATCCAGGAAACTAAAGCCCTCCCTCCTGCACCATCCCTTTAGCCACGCATTCATCTGTTCTATCTTCCCATTCCTATACTCACTAGCACGTGGCACCGGGAGTAATCCAGAGATTACAACCTTTGAGGTCCTGCTCTTTAATCCTTCACCTAGCTCCCTAAATTCTTGCTGCAGGACCTCATCCCTCTTTTTACCTATGTCGTTGGTACCAATGTGGACCACGACCTCTGGCTGTTCACCCTCCCCCTCCAGAATGCCCTGCAGCTGCTCAGTGATATCCTTGACCCTGGCACCAGGGAGGCAACAAACCATCCTGGATTCACGTGTGTGTGTGTGGTTTGTGTCTGTGTGTGTGTGAATGTGGTTTCTGTGTGTGTGCGTGTGTGTGAGTGTGAGTGTGAGTGTGTGTGTTAGTGTGGTTTGTATGTGTGTGTGTGTGTGTGTGGTTTGTGTGTGTGTGAGCGTGGTTTGTGTGTGTGTGTGTGTGTGAGTGTGGTTTGTGTGTGTGCTAGTGTGGTTTGTGATGTGTGTGAGTGTAGTGTGAGTGTGAGTGTGGTTTGTGATGTGTGTGATTGTGGTGAGAGTATGAGTGTGATTTGTGTGTGTGTGTGTGTGTGTGTGTGTGGTTTGTGTGTGAGTGGTTTGTGTGTGGTTTGTGTCTGTGTGTGTTGTTTGTGTGTTTTACTGTGGTTTGTGTGAGAGTATGAGTTTGGCTTGTGTATGAGTGTGGGTTTTGTGTGTGTGTGAGTGTCTTGTGCGTGTGTGAGTGTGCGTGTGTGTGTGTTTGCATGTGGTGTGTGAATGTGTGTGAGTGGTTTATGTGTGTGTGTGTGGTGTGTGTATGAGTGGTGTGAGTGTGTGAGTGGTGTGTATGAGTGTGTGTGGTTTTTGTGTGAGTGTGGTGTGTGAGTGTGATTTGTGTGTGCGTGAGTGTGGTTTGTGTGTGTGCATGTGTGTGGTTTGTGTGTGTGGTTTGTGTGTGTGAGTGGTTTGGTTGTGTGGGAGTGTGTGTGGTTTGTGTGTGTGAGTGTGGTTTGTGTGTGTGATTTGTGTGTGTGCGTGTGTGTGGTTTGTGTGTGTGAGTGGTTTGTGTGTGTGTGAGTGTGGTTTTTGTGTGTGTGGAAGTGTGGTTTGTGTGTGTGTGAGTGTGGCTTGTGATGTGTATGAGTGTGGTGTGAGTGTGGTTTGTGTGTGTATGTGTGGTGTGTGTGTGAGGGTGTGTGTGAGTGTGGTTAGTGTGTGCGTGTGTGTGTGGTTTGTGAGTGTGTGTGTAGTTTGTGAGTGGTTTGTGGTGTGTGTGAGTGTGGTTTGTGTGTGTGTGAATGTGCGTGTGAGTGGGGTTTGTGTGTGTGAGTGTGAGTGTGGTTTGTGACGTGTGTGAGTGTGGTGTTAGTGTGAGTGTGGTTTGTGATGTGTGTGAGTGTGGTGAGAGTATGAGTGTGATTTGTGTGTCTGTTTTTGGTTTGTGTGTGAGTGTGGTTTGTGTGTGTGTGTGGATTGTGTGTGTGTGTGTGGTTTGTGTGTTTTACTGTGGTTTGTGTGTGTGTTTGTGTGTGTGTGGGTTGTGTGTGTGTGAGAGTGTGGATTGTGTGTGTGTGAGTGTGGTTTGTGTGTGTGTGTGAGTGTGGTTTGTGTGTGTGTGATTGTGGTGTGTGTATGAGTGGTGCATGTGTGAGTGTGAGTGTGGTTTGTGTGTGTTAGTGTGGTGAGTGTGTGTGTGTGGTTTGTTTCTGTGTGTGTGAGTGTGGTTTCTGTGTGTGGTGTGGGTGTGTGAGTGTGAGTATGAGTGTGTGTGAGTGTAGTTTGTGATGTGTGTAAGTGTGGGGTGAGTTTGAGTGTGGTTTGTGTGTGTGAGTGCGGTTTGTGAGTGAGTGTGAGTGTGTTTTGTGCGTGTGTGAGAGCACGGTTTGTGTGTGTGTGTGGCTTGTGTGTATGTGTGTGAGTGTGGTTTGTGAGTGAGTGTGAGTGGTTTGTGTGTGTGTGAGTG
The DNA here is from genome assembly GCF_052327205.1 of Somniosus microcephalus. Lineage (NCBI taxonomy): Eukaryota > Metazoa > Chordata > Chondrichthyes > Squaliformes > Somniosidae > Somniosus > Somniosus microcephalus. The sequence continues at coordinate 136,808,874 of NC_140992.1, read as the reverse complement.
TGGTTTGTGTGTGGGAGTGTGTGTGTGTGTGAATGTGTGTGAGTGTGGTTTGTGTGTGTGTGAGTGTGGTGTGTGTATGAGTTTGTGTGTGTGTGTGAGTGGTGTGTGTGTGAGAGTGTGAGTGTGGTGTGTGTGTGTGTGTGTGGTTTGTGTGTGAGTGTGGTTTGTGTGTGTGTGGTTTGTGTCCGTGTGTGTGGTTTGTGTGTTTTACTGTGGTTTCTGTGTTTGTGTGTGTGTGAGTTTGGCTTGTGTATGAGTGTGGGTTTTGTGTGTGTGTGGGTGTCTTGTGTGTGTGTGGAAGTGTGGTTTGTGTGTGTGCATGTGTGTGGTTTGTGTGTGTGGTTTGTGTGTGTGTGAATGTGGTTTGTGTGTGTGTGAGTGCGGTTTGTGTGTGCGTTTTGTGTGTGTGTGGAAGTGTGGTTTGTGTGTGTGTGTGGTTTGTGTGTGTGTGAGCATGGTTTGTGTTTGTGTGTGGTTTGTGAGTGAGTGTGATTTGTGCATGTGTGTGAGCACAGTTTGTGTGTGTGTGTGAGTGTGGCTTGTGTGTGTGTGTGAGTGGTTTGTGAGTGAGTGTGAGTGTGGTTTGTGCATGTGTGAGTGTGGTTTTTATGTGTGTGTGAGTGTGGCTTGAGTGTGAGTGTGGTTTGTGATGGGTGTGAGTGTGGTTTGTGTGTTTGTGTGAGTGTGTGTACGTGTGTGTGGTGTGTGAGTGTGGTTTGTGATATGTGTGAGTGTGGTGTGTGTGGGAGGGTGTGTGAGTGGTTAGTGTGTGCACATGTGTGTGGTTTGTGTGAGTGTGTGTAGTTTGTGAGTGGTTTGTGGTGTGTGTGAGTGTGGTTTGTGTGTGTATGAATGTGTGTGTGAATGTGCGTGTGAGTGGGGTTTGTGTGTGTGTGTGTGAGTGTGGTTTGTGTGTGTGTGTATTGTGTATGTGTGTGTGGTTTGTGTGTTTTACTGTGATTTGTGTGTGTGTGGGTTGTGTATGTGTGTGTGGTTTGTGTGTTTTACTGTGATTTGTGTGTGTGTGGGTTGTGTGTGAGTGTGGTGTGAGTACGTGTACGTGAGTGTGGGCTGTGTGTGTTAGTGTGGTGTGTGTGTGGTTTGTGTCTGTGTGTGTGTGAATGTGGTTTCTGTGTGTGTGAGTGTGTGTGTGTGAGTGTGTGTGTTAGTGTGGTTTGTATGTGTGTGTGTGTGTGGTTTGTGTGTGTGTGAGCGTGGTTTGTGTGTGTGTGAGTGTGGTTTGTGTGTGTGCTAGTGTGGTTTGTGATGTGTGTGAGTGGAGTGTGAGTGTGAGTGTGGTTTGTGATGTGTGTGATTGTGGTGAGAGTATGAGTGTGATTTGTGTGTGTGTGTGTGGTTTGTGTGTGAGTGTGGTTTGTGTGTGTGTGGTTTGTGTCTGTGTGTTGTTTGTGTGTTTTACTGTGGTTTGTGTGAGAGTATGAGTTTGGCTTGTGTATGAGTGGGTTTTGTGTGTGTGTGAGTGTCTTGTGCGTGTGTGTGTGTTTGCGTGTGGTGTGAATGTGTGTGAGTGTGGTTTATGTGTGTGTGTGTGGTGTGTGTATGAGTGGTGTGAGTGTGTGAGTGGTGTGTGAGTGTGGTTTTTGTGTGTGGTGTGTGAGTGTGATTTGTGTGTGCGTGAGTGTGGTTTGTGTGTGTGCATGTGTGTGGTTTGTGTGTGTGTGAGTGTGGTTTGGTTGTGTGTGTGTGGTTTGTGTGAGTGTGGTTTGTGTGTGTGTGGAAGTGTGGTTTGTGTGTGTGTGTGCGTGTGTGTGTGTGCGTGTGTGTGGTTTGTGTGTGTGAGTGTGGTTTGTGTGTGTGTGAGTGGTTTTTGTGTGTGTGGAAGTGTGGTTTGTGTGTGTGTGAGTGGCTTGTGATGTGTATGAGTGTGGTGTGAGTGTGAGTGTGGTTTGTGTCTGTGTGTGTGAGGGTGTGTGTGAGTGTGGTTAGTGTGTGTGTGTGTGTGTGGTTTGTGTGAGTGTGTGTGTAGTTTGTGAGTGGTTTGTGGTGTGTGTGAGTGGTTTGTGTGTGTGTGGATGTGCGTGTGAGTGGGGTTTGTGTGTGTGTGTGTGAGTGTGAGTGTGGTTTGTGACGTGTGTGAGTGTGGTGTTAGTGTGAGTGTGGTTTGTGATGTGTGTGAGTGTGGTGAGAGTATGAGTGTGATTTGTGTGTCTGTTTTTGGTTTGTGTGTGAGTGTGGTTTGTGTGTGTGTGTGGATTGTGTATGTGTGTGTGGTTTGTGTGTTTTACTGTGGTTTGTGTGTGTGTGGGTTGTGTGTGTGTGTGAGTGTGGATTGTGTGTGTGTGTGTGAGTGTGGTTTGTGTGTGTGTGTGAGTGTGGTTTGTGTGTGTGTGATTGTGGTGTGTGTATGAGTGGTGCATGTGTGAGTGTGGTTTGTGTGTGTTAGTGTGGTGTGTGTGAGTGTGTGTGTGTGTGGTTTGTTTCTGTGTGTGTGTGAGTGTGGTTTCTGAGTGTGGTGTGGGTGTGTGAGTATGAGCGTGTGTGAGTGTAGTTTGTGATGTGTGTAAGTGTGGGGTGAGTTTGAGTGGTTTGTGTGTGTGTGAGTGCGGTTTGTGAGTGAGTGTGAGTGTGTTTTGTGCATGTGAGTACGGTTTGTGTGTGTGGCTTGTGTGTATGTGTGTGAGTGTGGTTTGTGAGTGAGTGTGAGTGTGGTTTGTGCGTGTGTGAGTGTGGTTTGTATGTGTGTGTGAGCGTGGTTTTGTGTGTGTGTGTGTAAGTGTGGTTTGTGATGTGTGTGAGTGTGGTGTGAGTGTGGGTGTGGTTTGTGATGTGTGTGAGTGTGGTGAGAGTATGAGTGTGGTGTGATTTGTGTGTGTGTGTTTGGTTTGTGTGTGAGTATGGTTTGTGTGTGTGTGTGGATTGTGTATGTGTGTGGTTTGTGTGTTTTACTGTGGTTTGTGTGTGTGTGTGGGTTGTGTGTGTGTGTGAGTGTGGGCTGTGTGTGTGTGTGAGTGTGGTTTGTGTGTGTGTGTGAGTGTGTGTGTGTGTGGTGTGTGAATGTGTGTGAGTGTGGTTTGTGTGTGTCAGTGTGTGTTTGTGTGAGTGTGTGTTGTTGTATCTATGCTTTAATGCGTTCAATCAAGCATGTAGATACGTCGAATTAAATCAGAATCAGGCAGACAGGTTTATAACTGTGATCTTTACTTTATTGGTAAAATGGCTGACTGCAGCTTTCCTGGGTAATTCCCATAATGCAATGCACATAACATTACCTTATTAACTGGTGTTAAACTCGCACATTACATAACCGTATTGACTGGTGTCAAACTCGCAATCAATACACGACATCCCCCTTTTCCTTGGAAACAAACTTGCAGTTTACAAACAGTTGCTTACAATAACACCGCATAACTTATTTGGTTTATAAACTTTTTACAAATTTGTGTCTTACCACACAACTAAATATTTCCCAGGTTTCACCCATGCAGTTCTCGCAGATTATGTTGTGACACAATCAGACAATTTTTTGGGGTTTTCTTCCAACCCTTTGAGGTCTGGCTGTATTGGGTATGTCTGACATGTTGGTGTCAGTGGGTATTGCCTGTGTCACAGTGGTATGTGTGTCAGGGTCTACCATACTGTCCTCAGTCCCTTGTGTTTCCTCCTGCTCATGGAGTGTCTCCTTTGGTCCATTGGTTCTGTATTTCTTCACAAACGTAGTGTTTCTCGAGTAGCGTGCTCCGTCTGGAGATTCTACTATTACTTGACTCCCTGTTTTACTCAAAACTTTGTGCGGTGTGGCATTAAAAGGAGTGGTGAACTTGTCCACTTTGTCCTGCCGTACCAGCACCGTGTCACCAACTTCCACCTCTGAGTATTGTGTTCTCCGCTGTTCATCTGCATACAGTTTGGACTTGCCTTTTTGTTCTGCGTCCCGATCACGTACTTCCATGTCTGTGCGCGACTCTGTGATGTCTGGCAGCTTTCCTCTCATTTTCCGTTTAAAGAGCAGCTCTGCCAGGCTCTTTCCTGTCGTGGCATGGTCAATGCTCCTGCACATAGTCACATATTTTCTAAGTTCACGTTTCCAATCTAGTCCTTCTGACTGAGCAATTCTGATTCTCTTCATCAGTGATGCATTCTGGCGCTCGACTTCTCCGTTAGCCTGAGCCCATTTTGCTGTCGTTTTCAGGTGTTTGATCCTGTTGTTCTCACAGTATTCCTTGAATAATTCAGATCTGAATTGGGGACCATTATCAGATTTGCAGGTGATTGGCAAACCATGACGGCTGAAGATTGACTCTAAACTATTAATAACCTTCTCTGTTGTTGTGGAGGTCATGATGTCAAATTCATAGCAGCGACTATAATAATCAACTACCACAAGAATGGAGTGGTTGGATGGCAAGGGTCCCAGTAAGTCTATAGCTACATCCTGCCAGGGGCCCTCCGGTAATGGTGTTGGTCTCAACGGTTCAGGTGGGTCGGGTCTGGCTACTATCTGACAGCCGTGGCACGCTTTACAGTGTTTTTCAGCTGCCTTGTCCATGCCAGGCCACCAAACCTTGGTTCTGAGATGTTGCTTTGTTCCAACTATTCCCAAGTGTCTTTCATGTGCTAACACCAGGGCTCGTGCGTGTAACACTGTGGGCAGCACAATGCATGTTCCCCGAAGAACTAGGTACCCCACTACGCACAGCTCATTTGCAATTGCTGCATAAGCTTTACAGTTCTCAAAATGTCCATTTGTGATTGCCTTCCGTACCTCAATCAGCTCTGGGTCGGTAGCAGAGGCTTCCTCCACCTCTCCAGTAGTGAGTGCTTTTGGTGTCGCACTCACAGCTACAAATCTCACATTCATCTGAAACATGAGAATGCCTCTCCTGTTTTGCTGTCTCCCCCAGCAATCGTGACAGTGGGTCTGCAATGTTTTGCTTGCCTGGAATGTGTATCACCTTAAAATCGTACGGCTGTAATCTAAGTACCCATCTCTCTATACGGGCACAGGATTTAGAGTGTGGGCCGTATATCACTTGTAATGCCTTATGGTCAGTTACGAAGTTAAATTTTCGGCCATACACATATGGATGCAGCCTCTCACAAGCCCATACAAGAGCTAAGACCTCTCTCGCTGTTTGAGGGTATTTCCTCTCACAGTCTGTTAAACTACGACTTACATAGCATATTGGCACCTCTTGTCCCTGTTGGTCCTGAACTAGTACTGCGCCTAAACCTACAGGACTGGCATCTGCTATCACCTTGGTTGGTGCGTCCTTATCAAAATATGCTAAAGTGCCAGCTCTGGCCAACTCTTCCTTGAGTGCACTGAATGACTGTCTCTGTTGTGATCCAAATTTAAATGGTGTGTCTTTTCTCGTCAGGCGTCGCAGTGGCTCTGATAGCGTTGCAAACTGCGGGATGAATCTGTTACTGTACCCAACGAGTCCCAAGAAACTCCTCACCTCTGTAGCATTCTCTGGTTCCCGAGCTTCTGCCACCGCTCGCACTCTCTCTGCTGTCGGTCCAATGCCCTTTTCAGACAACAGGATTCCCATGAAAATCAATCGGTCCATGTTGAATTGGCACTTCTCTGAGTTTAGTGTCAGTCCACTTTCCATTAGTCTGGTCATGACAGCGTGCAGGCGTCTGTCGTGCGTTTCCTGGTCGTGTGCATGCACGATAATGTCATCTGAGATGTTTTCAACACCCTCTATTCCAGCTAAGGCATTAGCTATCTCGTGCTGATATTGCTCACTAGCTGAAGATACACCGAATATCAGCCTCTTGTACCTGTATACTCCGTTATGTACTGCAAACGTTCTGATTTCTCGTGACTCAGGGGTCAGTTCTAGCTGGTGATAACCCCATTTCAGGTCTAGCTTACTAAACACCGTCGAGCCGTTCATACCTTGGAGTATCTCATCAACGGTGGGGATTGGATATCGTTTCCTCACTATTGCCTGGTTTGCTCATCTCATGTCTAGCCATAACCTTACATCCTTATCTGCTTTTGGTACAATAACCACAGGATTTACCCATGGGGTGGGACCAGTTACAGGTTCGATAATGTCCATGTCCCTCAATTGTTTTATTTTGGCCTCTACTGCCCCCCTTAAGTTGAATGGTATACGCCTGAGTGGCTGGGCCACAGGCTTCACTTGTGGGTCGATATACAAACTGATCTGTTTTGTGTTCAGCCTTCCTACTCCCTGGAACACCTTTGGATACCGCTGTTCTAGTAGCTGTCTTACATCTACCACAGCTGAGACATCTGTGCCTATTTTTAAAACTCCCAGTTTCATGGCTGTCTCCTTTCCTAGCAACGGCGCTCCATGGCCTTTAACCACAATGAACTCCGCCTACTCAGTTCTCTTACCTATTGTAATCCCACATGTGAATACACCTTTAACTGACAGTGGTCAGCTAGAAGCATAAGAGAATAACTTTCTCTCTGTCTTAGGGACATGTGACTGACACTTAATGTGTTCTGACTTTAATCCTTCCCATGTATTCTCATCTATCACATTATTAGTTGCACCCGAATCAATTAACATTCTCAGGTTTACTCCCCCCACACAAAAGGTAAGTCTCTCTGTCACGTTATTTCCAGTAACAGCAAATGCACAGTTATTTTGTTCCTCTACATTGTTCACACTGTGTTTCTTTGTACCCTTTGTGCGGCATACTTTGGAGAAATGATCCTTTCCTTTGCACTTATGACACGTTTGTCCGCGTGCTGGGCATTTCGGATCTCTGCCCATGTGGTCTGTGTGTCCACATCTGTAACATTTCCTTTCGTTCCTATCGCCATTTCCCTTTGGTTTCTCTGTTGAGCTTTTCATAGAAACATAGAAACATAGAAGATAGGAGCAGGAGTAGGCCATTTGGCCCTTCGAGCCTGCTCCGCCATTCAATGAGATCATGGCTGATCATCCAAATTCAGTACTCTGTCCCTGCCTTCTCCCCATATCCCTTGATCCCTTTAGCCTTAAGAAATATATCCAACTCCTTCTTGAATATATTTAATGACCTGGCGTCCACCACCCTCTGTGGCAGAGAATTCCACAGGTTCACCACTCTCTGGGTGAAGAAATTCCTCCTCATTTCAGTCTTAAATGGCTTACCCCTTATCCTTAGACTATGACCCCTGGTTCTGGACTCCCCGACCATCAGAAACATCCTTCCTGCATCTAGTCTCTCCAGGCCTGACAGAATTTTATAGGTTTCGATGAGATACCCTCTCAATCTTCTAAACTCCAGTGAGTATAAGCCCAATCGACACAATCTCTCCTCATACGTCATTCCTGCCATCCCAGGTATCAGCCTGGTGAATCTTCACTGCACTCCTTCCATGGCAAGAACGTCCTTCCTCAGATAAGACGACCAAAGCTGTACACAATACTCAAGGTGCGGTCTCACCAAGGTCCTGTACAACTGTAGCAAGACATCCTTGTTCCTGTACTCAAACCCTCTCGCTACGAAGGCCAACATACCATTTGCCTTCTTAACCGTCTGCTGCACCTGCATGCTTACTTTCAGCGACTGGTGCGCAAGAACACCCAGGTCTCTTTGCACTTCCCCTTCTCCCAATCTATTGCCATTCAAATAATAATCTGCCTTCCTGTTTTTGCCGCCAAAGTGGATAACCTCACATTTATCCACATTATAGTGCATTTGCCATGTTTCTGCCCAATCACCCAACCTGTCCAAATCGTACTGGAGTTTCATGACATCCTCCTCACAGCATACCCTCCCACCCAGCTTTGTGTCGTCTGCAAATTTGGAGATATTACATCCAATTCCCTCGTCCAGATCATTAATATATATTGTGAACAGCTGGGGTCCTAGGAACGATCCTTGCGGTACCCCACTAGTCACTGCCTGCATCTCGGGAAATGACCCGTTTATTCCAACTCTTTGCTTTCTGTCCGCCAACCAGTTCTCTATCCAAGTCAATACCTTGCCCCCAATCCCATGTGCCTTAATTTTGCACGCTAACCTCTTATGCGGGACCTTATCGAAAGCCTTCTGAAAGTCCAAATACACCACATCCACTGGTTCTCCCTTATCTATTTTACCAGTTACATCCTCAAAAAATTCCAGTAGATTAGTCAAGCATGATTTACCTTTTGTAAATCCATGTTGACTTTGTCCGATCCTGTCACTGCTTTCCAAGTGCTCTGCTATTACATCTTTTATAATGGACTCTAGCATTTTCCCCACTACCGATGTAGCAATTCCCCGCTTTTTCTCTACCACCTTTTTTGAATAGTGGGGTAAAATTAGCTACCCTCCAATCCATGGGTACTGTTTCAGAGTCTATCGAGTTCTGGAAGATGACCAGCAATGCATCTACTATTTCTAGGGCCACTTCCTTAAGTACCCTGGGATGTAGATTACCAGGCCCTGGGGATTTATCGGCCTTCAGTCCCATCAATTTTCCTAACACCATTTCCCTACAAATACTGATTTCTTTCAATTCCACCCTTTCATCAGACCCTATGTTCCCCGGCATCTCTGGGAGGTTATTTGTGTCCTCCTTTGTGAAGACAGAACCAAAATATGTATTTAGTTGGTCTGCCATTTCTTTGTTCCCCATTATAAATTCCCCTGATTCTGACTGCAAGGGACCTACGCTTGATTTCACCAATCTTTTTCTCTTCACATATCTATAAAAGCTTTTACAGTCAGCTTTTATGTTCCCTGCAAGCTTACTCTCATATTCTAGTTTCCCTTTCTTAATTAATCCCTTTGTCCTCCTTTGTTGAATCCTAAACTGCTCCCAATCCTCAGGATTATTGCTTTTTCTGGCCAATTTATATGTCCTCTCCTTGGATCTTATGCTATCCCTAATTTCCCCTGTTAGCCACGGTTGAGTCACCTTTTTTGTTTTATTTTTATGCCAAACTTTCGCATAATACCCTCTTTTCCGTGTAACACGACGAACAGTATCTGTCTCTGCCTTCTCTGTACACTACATGGCTGACATCTGCTCCTCGACATTTTCACATAGGCTGACGTGCACCTACCCAGGATAGCGTCTCTTATTTGATTATCCGCACCCCGCCCAAAAGCACAGTCTTTAGCAGCCTGCTGCAAGCGAGTAGCAAATTGTTGCACAGTCTCACCTGCCTTCTGGGACAACTTATGAAAAGTCTGTCTTGCAAATGCTACGTTGACCTGGGGCACGAAGTAGTGATTCAAAGCACTAACTGCCGCCGTGTAGTCTGCTGGCTCTCCTGTGTCCGGTAGAGTCGAAAAGATATGGTGGACATCTGGTCCTACTAGGTGTAGAAGTAGAGCTCTTCTCCTCTGCTTTGTGGCAGCTGTAGAAGTACCGTCGATAATGAGTCCTTTGCCGTCGGCATAAAGCTCAAAAGACGTTAACCACCTCGTCCATCTTGGACCCAACATGGCTGGCTCGGCGAAGCATGCAAAATTTTGAATGCCGGTCTTCTCCATCCTAGCTAACTAAAACTTGGGCAACTACCTATTTAAAATGATTCCTTTCGTTATCCTTGTCGCCAATGTTGTATCTATGCTTTAATGCATTCAATCAAGCATGTAGATACGTCGAATTAAATCAGAGTCAGGCAGACAGGCTTATAACTGTGATCTTTACTTTATTGGTAAAATGGCTGACTGCAGCTTTCCCGGGTAATTCCCATAATGCAATGCACATTACATTACCATATTAACTGGTGTTAAACTCGCACATTACATTACCGTATTGACTGGTGTCAAACTCGCAATCAATACACGACATGTGTGTGTTTGGTTTGTGTCTGTGTGTGTGTGAGTGTGGCTTCTGTGTGTGTGAGTGTGGTGTGTGTGTGTGTGTGTGTGGGGTTTGTGTGTGTGTGAGCGTGGTTTGCGTGTGTGTGTGTGTATGAGTGTAGTTTGTGATGTGTGTGAGTGTGGGGTGAGTTTGAGTGTGGTTTGTGATGTGTGTGAGTTTGGTGTGAGTGAGAGTGTGGTTTGTGTGTGTGTGTGGTCTGTGTGTGTGTGTAAGTGTGGTTTGTGTGTGTGTGTGAGTGTGGTTTGTGAGTGAGTGTGTGTGTTTTGTGCGTGTGTGTGAACACGGTTTGTGTGTGTGTGAGTGTGGGGTGAGTTTGAGTGTGGTTTGTGATGTGTGTGAGTTTGGTGTGAGTGAGAGTGTGGTTTGTGTGTGTGTGGTCTGTGTGTGTGTGTAAGTGGTTTGTATGTGTGTGTGAGTGTGGTTTGTGAGTGAGTGTGAGTGTGTTTTGTGCGTGTGTGTGAACACGGTTTGTGCGTGTGTGAGTGTGGCTTGTGTGTGTGAGTGTGGTTTGTGAGTGAGTGTGAGTGTGGTTTGTATGTGTGTGTGTGAGTTTGGCTTGTGATGTGTATGAGTGTGGTGGGAGTGTGAGTGTGGTTTGTGTGTGAGTGTGTGTATGTGTGCGTGGTGTGAGTATGGTTTGTGATATGTGTGAGTGTGGTGTGTGTGTGAGGGTGTGTGTGAGTGTGGTTAGTGTGTGCATGTGTGTGTGGTTTGTGTGAGTGTGAGTGTAGTTTGTGAGTGTGGTTTGTGGTGTGTGTGAGTGTGGTTTGTGTGTGTGTCAGTGTGTGTGTCAATGTGCATGGGAGTGGGGTTTGTGTGTGTGTGTGTGTGTGGTTTGTGTGTGTGTGGTTTGTATGTGTATGTGAGCGTGGTTTGTGTGTGTGTAGGGGTTGCAAAATTTCCCCTATTTCCCTGAAGATTGAAAACTATTGGTCCACATCGCGGACGAAGAATTGCATGACCTGAATTGTCTCAACATCAGGACTTTAAGATTAAAATGGTACCCTTTGAGTTTCGAACTGTGCAAATTGCAGAGGGGTCTGAAAATGGCGTGGACAACAATGGAATCGAGGAATTTGTGGAAATATTCGCACACATTGAGACAGTACATCTTAATAAAGTCGTTCCCTGGAGCCTGGTAAATCACAAAAGGTTTTAATATGGCCGTCACAAAGCATGGCAAAAGGACAGAACAGCTCGAGAGGTCTGTGTGTATAAAGTGGGACCTGCCAATCAAAGGGAGGTTCCCTTCGAAGCACTTGAAGTTGTTTATTGACTTAAGCAATTACCCACTTGAGAGTAGAAACCGCAAAACAGTCGGCTATGTTTACACAGCCATTCAGACATTCAATAACTACTCAGACACACAATGGAGACACCGAAACTGTGGACAGGACTTTTCATATGCATAGTTTGGGGATGAATGAGGTTTGAATCACCCATTTATTAAACAAAGGGCAGTTGAATTTCCCTTTTGTTTTAGCCCAGGTGGGCTCCGGATGTGGGCGGGAACATTTTGGCCCCACAGTGCAGACACACTAACCCAGTCCAGCCACTTTGAGTTAGCCAATCACAGCTTTTCTCTTGTGCATTGGAACTTTTTGGGCGCGAATTTTCCAGTCAGGCAAACAGCAGGGGGGCTCACCAGGTTTATAAGATAGTTCCTGAGAAGCTATCGCGCTCTTTACTTCCTGGGACCACAGGCAAGCCTCTCTCTCTCTCTCTCTCTCTCACTTCGCTGGACCACAGATGAGCATCTCTCTCTCTCTCTCTCTCTCTCACTTTGCTGGACCACAGGTGAGCCTCTCTCTCTCTCTCTCTTTCTCGCACTTCGCTGGACCACAGGTGAGCCTCTCTCTCTCTCTCTCTCTCTCTCTCTCACTTCGCTGGACCACATGTGAGCAGAGTTTCTGACTCCTCAGCAAAGCAACCTAGTAAGGAGTTTGGGGGATGGTAATTAAGGGGATATTGCTAAGATTGTTTAATTAACATTGTAGCCATTTAATCCCTTGTTTTTACCGTCAGCATTCCCCCATTTAAGCAATCTTACTGTAATTACTGTGTTTGTGTGGTATAGTTTATAATTTGATTGTAGTTCATTGAGTTAATAAAACTTGATTTTTTTCTCTCATCCAAACCACGTGTCCGTTTGATATCATTAATTATAAGTCCTTCAGTCAGAACTGGAAGGTGGGGTAGCGATTCGAAACCGCTGTTTGAAAATTGGTTTATTGGAAATTGGTTTACAGTGTAGCAGCAGGCTGCCTGACCAGGTGAATTACCGTAAACCAGGTAAAAGATTGGAATTGGTCAGAGTGCAGGCAAAGGCTGCAAGACCAGGTAAATTACCTTAAACCAGTTAAAAGATGCCCCCCTACATGTGTGTGTGTGAGTGTGGTTTGTGATGTGTGTGAGTGTGGTGTGAGTGTGAGTGTGCTTTGTGATGTGTGTGAGTGTGGTGAGATTATGAGTGTGGTGTGATTTGTATGTGTGTGTTTGGTTTGTGTGTGAGTGTGGTTTGTGTGTGTGTGTGGATTGTGTATGTGTGTGTGGTTTGTGTGTTTTACTGTGGTTTGTGTGTGTTTGTGTGTGTGTGGGTAGTGAGTGTGGGCTGTGTGTGTGTGTGAGTGTGGTTTATGTGTGTGTGAGTGTGTGTGTGTGTTGTGTGTGAATGTGTGTGAGTGTGGTTTGTGCGTGTGTGTTGTGTGAATGTGTGTGAGTGTGGTTTGTGTGTGTGTGATTGTGGTGTGTGTATGAGTGTGTGTGTGTATGAGTGGTATGTGTGAGTGTGAGTGTGGTTTGTGTGTGTGTTAGTATGTTGTGTGTGTGAGTGTACGTGTGTGTGTGGTTTGTGTCTGTGTGTGTGTGAGTGTGGTTTCTGTGTGTGTGAGTGGTGTGTGTGTGTGAGCGTGGTTTTTGTGTGTGCGTGTGAGTGTAGTTTGTGATGTGTGTGAGTGTGGGGTGAGTTGGAGTGTGGTTTGTGATGTGTGTGAGTTTGGTGTGAGTGAGAGTGTAGTTTGTGTGTGTGTGTGGTCGGTGTGTGTGTGTAAGTGTGGTTTGTGTGTGTGTGAGTGTGGTTTGTTTGTGAGTGCGAGTGTGATTTGTGTGTGTGTATGTGGTTTGTGTGTGTGTGTGAGTGTGGTTTTTGTTTGTGTGTGAGTGTGTGTGTGAGCTTGGCTTTTGTGTGAGTGTGGGTTGTGTGTGTGTGTTAGTGTGGTTTCTGTGTGTATGTGAGTGTGTGTTTGTGTGTGTGCGTGAGTTTGGTGTGTGAGTGTGGTTTGTGATATGTGTGAGTGTGAGTGTAGTTTGTGGTGTGTGTGAGTGTGGTGTGAGTGTGAGTGTGGTGTGTGGTGTGTGTGAGTGTGGTTTGTGTGTATGTGAGATTGTGAGTGTGGTTTGTGTGTGTGTGAGTGTGGTGTGTGTGAGAGTGTAGTTTATGTGTGTGTGTGGTTTGTGTGTGAGTGGTTTGTGTGTGTGTGAGCGTGGTTTGTGTGTGTGTGTGTGTGGTTTCTGTGTGTGTGTGGGGGTTGTGTGTGTGTGAGTATGGTTTGTGTGTGTGTGTGAGTGTGGTTTGTGTGTGTGTGAGTGTGGTTTGTGTGTGTGTGAGTGTGTGTGTGAGTGTAGTTTGTGATGTGTGTGAGTGTGTGTGTGAGTGTAGTTTGTGATGTGTGTGTGTGGGGTGAGTTTGAGTGTGGTTTGTGATGTGTGCGAGTTTGGTGTGAGTGAGAGTGTGGGTTGTGTGTGTGTGAGTGTAGTTTGTGATGTGTGTGTGGTGTGAGAGTGTGGTTTGTGATGTGTGTGAGTATGGTGTGAGTGTGAGGGTAGTTTGTGTGTATGGTGTTTGTGTTGTTTGCGGTGAGTGTGGTCTGTGTGAGTGTGGTTTGTGTGTGTGGTGTTTGTGCTTTTTGTGGTGTGAGTGTGGTCTGTGTGAGTGTGGTTTGTGTGTGCGTGAGCATGGTTTGTGTGTGTGTGTGTGTATGTGTGTGTGAGTATAGCTTGTGATGTGTGTGAGTGTGTGTGTGGTTTGTGTGTGTGTGAGCGTGGTTTGTGTGTGTGAGTGTAGTTTGTGATGTGTGTGAGTGTGGGGTGAGTTTGAGTGTGGTTTGGGATGTGTGTGAGTTTGGTGTGAGTGTGAGTGTGGTTTGTGTGTGTGTGCTCTGTGTGTGTGTGTAAGTGTGGTTTGTGTATGTGTGTGAGTGTGGTTTGTGAGTGAGTGTGAGTGTGGGTTGTATGTGTGTGAGTGTAGTTTGTGAATTGTGTGTGTGGTGTGAGATTGCGGTTTGTGATGTGTGTGAGTATGGTGTGAGTGTAAGGGTAGTTTGTGTGTATGGTGTTTGTGTTGTTTGCGGTGAGTGTGGTCTGTGTGAGTGTGGTTTGTGTGTGTGGTGTTTGTGCTGTTTATGGTGTGAGTGTGGTCTGTGTGAGTGTGGTTTGTGTGTGTGCGAGTTTGAGTGTGGTGTGAGTGTGATTGTAGTTTGTGTGTGTGTGAGTGTGGTGTGTGTGTGAGTGTGTGTGGTGTGAGTGTTTTGTGGTGTGTGTGTGTGGTTTGTGTGTGTGTGGTTTGTGTGTGTGTGTGGTTTGTGTGTGTGTGTGTGGGTGTGTGGGTGTTTTGTGTGTGTAAGTGTGGTTTGTATGTGTGTGAGCGTGGTGTGTGTGAGTGTGAGTGTGGTTTTTGTGTTTGTTAGTGTGGTGTGTGTGTGTATGTGGTGTGTGTGTGTGAGAGTGTGGTTTCTGTGTGTGTGTGGTTTGTGTGTGTGTGAGTATGGTTTGTGTGTGTGTGAGCGTGGTTTGTGTGTGTATGTGTGGCTTGTGTGTGTGTGTGTGGTTTGTGTGTGTGAGCATGGTTTGTGTGTGTGTGTGAGTGTGGTTTGTGTGTGTGTGAGTGTGGTTTGTGTGTGTTGTGAGTGTGTGTGTGAGTGTGGTTTGTGTGTGTGTGTGAGTATGATTTGTGTGTGTGTGTGAGTGTGTTTAGTGTGTGTGAGTGTGAGTGTGGGTTGTGTGTGTGTGAGTAGTTTGTGATGTGTGTGTGGTGTGAGAGTGTGGTTTATGATGTGTGTGAGTGTGGTGTGAGTGTGAGGGTAATTTGTGTGTATGGTGTTTGTGTTGTTTGCGGTGAGTGTGCTCTGTGTGAGTGTGGTTTGTGTGTGTGGTGTTTGTGTTGTTTGTGGTGTGAGTGTGGTCTGTGTGAGTGTGGTTTGTGTGTGTGTGAGAGTATAGTTTGTGGTTTGTGTGTGTGTGAGTTTGAGTGTGGTGTGAGTGTGATTGTAGTTTGTGTGTGTGTGTGAGTGTGGTGTGTGTGTGTGTGAGTGTGTGTGGTGTGAGTGTATTTGTGGTGTGTGTGTGTGTGATTTGTGTGTGCGTGTGTGAGTGTGGTTTGTGTGTGTGTGTGGGTGTTTTGTGTGCGTGAGTGTGGTTTGTATGTGTGTGTAAGTGTGGTTTGTGTGTGTGAGTTTATGTGTGTGTGTGTGTGTAAGTGTGGTTTGTGTGTGTGAGTGTGGTGTGTGTCTGTGAGTGTGTGTGTTGTGTGTGTGTGTGAGTGTGGTGTGTGTGTGTGTGAGTGTGGTTTGTGTGTATGTATGTGGTTTGTGTGTGTGTGTGAGTGTGGATTCTGTGTGTGTGTGAGTGTATGTGTGTGTGAGTGTGGTTTGTGTGTGTGAGTGTTGTTTTTGGTGTGTGTGGTTGTGGTGTGCGTGTGAGTGTGAGTGTGGTGTGACTGTGAGTGTGGTTTGTGGTGTGTGTGAGTGTGGATTTTGTGTGAGTGTGTGTATGAATGTGCGTGAATGGTGTTTGTTTGAGTGTGGTATGTGTGTGAGTGTGTGTGGTTTGAGTGTGTGAGTGTGGTGTGTGAGTGTGGTCTGTGTGAGTATGGTGTGTGTTTGTGTGTGTTTGTGTTTGTGTGTGAGTGTGGTGTGTGTGGTTTGTGTGTGTTTGTGTGTGAGAGTGTGTGTGGTGTGTATTTGTGTGTGTGTGTGAGTGTGTTTGTGTGTGACAGTGTGAGTGGTGTGTGTTTGTGTGTGTGTGTATGAGTGTGGTGTATGTGTTTGTGAGTGTGGTGTGTGTTTGTGTTTGTGTCTGAGAGTGTGTGCCTGTGAGTGTGTGTGTGGTGTGTGTATGGTTTGTGTGTGTGTGAGAGAGTGTGTGTGGTGTGTGTCTGTGTGTGTGTGTGTGAGTGTGGTGTATGCGTGACAGTATGTGTGGTGTGTGTTTGTGTGTGTGTGTGTGAGTGTGGTGTATGTGTTTGTGTGTGTGTTTGTGTGTGTGTGTGGTGTGTTTGTGTGTGTGTGAGTGTGAGTGACTGTTTATATGAGTGTGTGTGTGTGTTAGTGTGTGAGAGTGTGGTGTGTGTGTTTGTGTGTGAGTGTGTGTGTGGTGTGTGTTTGTGTGTGTGTGAGAGAGTGTGGTGTGTTTGTTTGTGTGTGTGTGAGTGTGTTTTTGTGTGACAATGTGAGTGGTGTGTTTGTGTGTGTGTGAGTGTGGTGTATGTGTTTGTGTGTGCTTGTGTTTGTGTGTGAGAGTGTGTGTCTGTGTGTGTGTGGTTTGTGTGTGTTTGTCTTTGTGTGTGAGAGTGTGTGTGGTGGGTGTTTGTGTGTGTGTTTGTGAGTGTGTTTGTGTGTGACAGTGTGTGTGGTTTGTGTTTTTGTGTGTGTGTGTTTATGTGTGAGAGTGTGTGTTGTGTGTGTGTGTGTTGTATGTGCTTGTGTGTGTGTGTTTGTTTGTGGTTGTGTGTGTGTGTTTGTGTGTGTGTGGTGTGTGTTTGTGTGTGTGCGTGTGTGAGTGACTGTTTATATGTTTGTGTGTGTTTGTGTGTGAGAGTGTGGTGTGTGTGTTTGTGTGTGTTTGTGTGTGTGTGTGTGTGAGAGAGTGTGTGGTGTGTGTTTGTGTGTGTGTTTGTGTGTGTGGTGTGTGTTTGTGTGTGTTTGTGTGTGTTTGTGTGGTGTGTGAGAGTGTGTGTGATGTGTGTTTGTGTGTCTGTGTGGTGTGTGTGTGTTTGTATTTGTGTCTGTGAGTGTGGTGTGTGTGTTTGTGTGTGAGTGTGGTGTGAATGTGTGTGTGTGTGTGTGTGTGTGAGTGTGTGTGTGTGAGTGTGGTGTGTGTGTGAGTGTTTCTGGTTTGTGTGTGTGAGTGGTGTTTGTGTGAGTGTGGTGTGTGTGTGAGTGTGGTGTGTGTGAGTGTGGTGTGTGAATGTGATGTCTGTGTGTGTTTATGAGTATGGTGTGTGTGTGGTCTGTGTGTGTGTGTGTAAGTAAGTGGTGTTTGTGTGAGTGTGGTGTGTATGAGTGTGTGTGGTTTGTGTGTGTGAGTGTGGTGTGTGTGAGTGTGGTGTGTGTGTGTGGTGTGTGACTGTGGTGTCTGTGTGTGTGTTTGTGAGTATGGTGTGTGTGTGTGGTGTGTGTGTTTGTCTGTGTGTGGTTTGTGATGTGTCTGTGTGTGGTTTGTGATGTGTCTGTATGTGTGTGTGGTGTATGTGGTGTGTGTGAGTGTGGTGTGTGTGTGTGTGTGAGTGTGGTGTGTGTGTTTGTGTGTGTGTGTGTGGTGTGTGTGTTTATGTGTGTGGTGTGTGTCTGTGAACTATGGGGAGAGGCTTGACAGAAGATCTTGGGAGTGTAATGGAGGCAGGCCTCCAAATCTGCTTTGACCGATCTCAAAATGATTGTTGAGCCATCAACCCCTCCCCCAGTGCAGACCCCCCACTCAGGAGCCCAAAGTTGGGAAATTGCTATATGATGTTACAGTGCCAAGAACTTGCTGTCGATTGCGGAAAACTACACACACTGACAGAGCTGCACCTACGTGGGAATAATGTTCCCTTCCGACAGCAATGGGACAATAAAGCAAAGGTGAAGCCAGGCCCTTGCTTCGAGAAGCTCGGTGCCTCACGTCAAGGGCCTGTATCACTGCACAATGCCCCAGCAGCCCGGTCTCACGTCCCAGTGAGTGCAATCAGGAATCACAAGAGGAGTCATGAAACTAGGGTGAGCACAGTGTGGTGTTGATGGCCAGAGAATTCGGTCTGGTGCGGGACCGGGATCTGAAATGTTGACCTCAGGCTTCCGCCCATACGTCCTTCAGCTTTCAAGTGTGGTGCATGAGCAGGAAGGTGGACACACATCGCAGGACTCCACGCACCTCATGCTGAAAGTCTGAGGGAGTACATTAGCTGCGTGTCAGCTGTGGTCCAGTGGGTAGCACTCTCGCCTCTGAGTCAGAAGGTCGTGGGTTCAAGTCCCTCTCCGGAGACTTGAGTACAAAATCCATGCTGACACTCCAGTGCAGTGATACTGAGGGAGTGCGGCACTGTTGGAGGTGCTGTCTTTTGGATGAGACGTTAAACCGAGGTCCTGACTTCCTGTTCAAGGGATAAAAGATCCCTTGGCACCATTTCAATGAAGAGCAGGGGAGTTCTCCCTGGTGCCCTGGCCAATATTTATCCATCAACCAACATCACTATAACAGTTTATCTGGTCATTATCACGTTGCTGTTTGTAGGATCTTGCACCGCCCCCCCGCCCCCCAACCAATCCTCCTTCTGTTCTCCTCGACCCTGTCCTGCACTCACCATGGGCCTAGTCTCGGGGTCCCTGCCAGCTGACGCTCGCCCTCTTCAGGGAAACTGGCACCCTCACCCTTACCCCATAGCGTAAGAGGACCAATTTTTTGTCCTGCCCAGACCGTCGCAGTGGTGGTGTGGCTCTTATCACCAACTCACACCTTGGTCTGTCCCCCTACTCCTCCAGCACTGTCTCCTCCGTTGAGCATCTTGCCTTGTTCCACCACTCTCACCTCTCATTTAAAATTATCGTTCTCTACCGCCCACCAAGTACCATAAAAATGTTCTCACTGAGATATCCTCACTGCTTTCCTTCCTCAGCCTCTGCACCGAGCGACTACTCATCCTTGGTGATTTCAACCTCCATCTCAATTCATCATGCTCTCTCTCCCCTGAGTTCACTGCCCTCCCATCCTCCCTGAATCTCTCCCTCCATGTAAACTCTCCAACCCATATTTATGGCCACCCCCTCGACCTTGCCATCTCTGGTGGCCTCGCTACTCCCATCGTGTCAATCACAGATAAGGCCATCTCTGACCACTTCCTTGTATCGCTCTCCACCCACATCCCACTTCCCCCTCCCCCACCCTACTTCCTTCTATGTCCACCCCTGGAAAAAACTCTCTCCCAGCTCACTTACAACTGCACTTATGAAATCCCAACTGTCCTGCCTTTGGCCCTCCATTCACCAAGACATTTTTACAGCTACCGATCTGCTCAACCACACCCTCACCACCACCTTTGATGCCCTAGTCCCTATTAAAACCATTACTCTCTCTCACCCTAGCTGTTCCCCCAGTGCAGCCCTCATCTTCGCTCCCTTAAGTCAAAGGAACGCAGACTTGAACGGATATGGTGGACAACTGGTTTAGCCATTCACCGCCAGATCTGGCTGGACCACATAAAGCATTATTGGGTCCTGCTCGTCTGCCAAAACTGCTCATTATTCCAGAAACATTCTGGAATGCAAAGATAACTCCTGGTTTCTTTTCTCTACTGCAAACTGTCTTCTTAAACCCCTCTCCCCTGTCTCCTCCACCCTCGCCTTCAACAAGTGCGAGGAGCTCATGGACTTCTTTGTCATAAGATTGAGACCATCCGTTCAGCTGCCTCTGCCACTTCCCTTCCTTCCCCTAGCCCACCAGGCCAAATGTCCTCTTAGGTTCCCCCCTGCTCTAGCCCTGAACTCTCATATTTTCTCCGGTTTCTCTCTCATCTCCTCTCATGCCCTCTCCATGCTCATATTGTCCATGAGACCCACCTCCTGCTCCCTCGACCCTATTCCCACCAAACTGCTGACCACCCAACTTCCTTTCCTGGCTCCCATGTTAGCTGATATTGTTAATGGCTCTCTCTCCTCGGGTTCTGTCCCCCTCCCCTTCAAATCTGTCGTCATCACCTCTATCCTCAAAAAAACAACCCATGACCCCCTCCCTCCTTGCAAACTACCATCCCATCTTCAACCTCCTTTTCCACTCCAAAGTCCTTGAACGTGTTGTCTCCTCCCAAATCCATGCCCATCTTTCCCTCCTCATCCTTCTCAGCCTGTCTGCAGCCTTTGACACGGTTGACCACTCCATCCTCCTCCGCCAATCTACCGTCGTCCAGCTGGGTGGGACTGCACTCGTCTGGTTCCATTCTTATCTATCTAATCGTAGCCAGAGAATCAATCACCTGCAATGGCTTCTCTTCCCACTCCCGCATCGTTACCTCTGGAGTCTCCCAAGGATCTATCCTTGGCCCCTCCTATGTCTCATCTACATGCTGCATCAGTTTCCACATGTACGCTGACGACACTCAGCTCTACCTCACCACCACTTCTCTCGACCACTCCACGGTCTCTAAATTGTCAGACTGCTTGTCCGATATCCAGTATTAGATGAGCAGAAATTTCCTCCTACTAAATATTGGGAAGATTAAAGCCATTATCATCGGTCCCCGCCACAAACTCCGTTCCCTAGCCACTGACTCCATCTCTCTTCCTGGCCACTGTTCTAAGGCTGAACCAGACTGTTCTCAATCTTGGTGTCATATTTGACCCTGAAATGAGATTCCGACCACATATCCACGCCATAACTAAGACCGCCTACTTCCACCTCCGTAACATCACCCGTCTCTGCCCCTGTCTCAGCCCATCTGCTGCTGAAACCCTCATCCATGTCTTTGTTACCTCTAGACTTAACTATTACAATGCTCTCCTGGCTGGTCTCCCACGTTCTACCCTATGTAAACTTGAGGTCATCCAAAACTCGGCTGCCCGTGTCCTAACTCGCACCAAGTCCTGTTCACCCATCACCCCTGTGCTCAATGGCTTACATTGGCTCCCGGTTAAGCCACGCGTCGATTTCAAAATTCTCATCCTTGTTTTCAAATCCCTCCATGGCCTTGCCCCTCCCTATTTCTGTAACCCCACAACCCCCCCCCGAGATATCTGCGCTTCACTAGCTCTGCCCTCTTGAGCATCCCTGATTTTAATTGCTGAACCATTGGTGTCCATGCCTTCTGTTGCCTAGGCCCTAAGCTCTGGAACTCCCTGCCTAAACCTCGCCATCTCACCACCTCTCTTTCCTCCTTTAAGATGCTCCTTAAAACCTACCTCTTTGACCAAGCATTTGGCCACTTGTCCTAATTTCTCCTTATGTGGCTCGATTTCAAATTTTGTTTTATAATACTCCTGTGAAGCTTCTTAGGATGTTTTACTACAATAAAGGCGCTATATAAATACATGTTGTTGTTGTTGTTGTTGCACTTGCACATCAGTTTCACGGCCACGTTTTGCCACCATCGGTTTCAGGGCCTTGGTTTGACACCATCACTGGGCTCACCAATTTCTATGCTGGTGCTGTCCCGCAGTCTGTGCCAGACCATGTCAATGACACACAGCTTCACATCTTCCGGACATCCCAAAGCTCTTCACAGCCAGTTGATAGGGTGAGATGAGGTAGGGTGGGAGGAGGCTCGTGTGGAGCATGAACAACGGCACAGACCAGTTGGACTGAATGGCCTGTTTCTGTGCTGTAAATACTGTGTAATGTAAGTACTGTGAAATGTTGTCACTGTCGTAATGTAGGCAAATGTGGTGGCCAACTTGTGCACAGCAAGATCCAACAAACAGCAATCTCACAATGACCAGATCATCTGTTTTTGGGTGTTGTTTGAGTACTGGTCATAATCTGCCAATCCTCCTTAAATACAGGGGTAGTGCCAGAGGACAGGAGAATTGCAAATGTTACACCCTTGTTCAAAAAAGGGTGTACAGATAAACCCAGCAACAACAGGCCAGTCAGTTTGACCTCGGTAGTGGGGAAGCTTTTAGAAACAGTAAACAGGGACAAATTTAACAGTCACTTGGACAAGTGTGGATTAATTAAGAAAAGCCAGCATGGATTTGTTAAAGGAAAATCGTGTTTAACCAACTTGATTGAGTTCTTTGATGAGGTAATAGAGAGGGTTGATGAGGGCAATGCGGTTGATGTGGTGTACATGGATTTCCAAAAGGCATTTGATAAAGTGCCACATAATAGGCTCACCAGCAAAGTTGAAACCCATGGAATAAAAGGGACAGTGGCAGCATGGTTACGAAATTGGCAGGAAACAGAGAGTAGTGGTGAACGGTTGTTTTTCGGACTGGAGGAAGGTATACAGTGGTGTTCCTCGGGGGTCGGTACTAAGACCACTGCTTTTCTTGATATATATTAATGACTTAGACGTGGGTGTACAGAGCACAATTTCAAAATTTGCAGCTGACACAAAACTTGGAAGTATAGTGAACAGTGAGAAGGATAGTGATAGACTTCAAAAAGTCATAGACAGGCTGGTGAAATGGGCGGGCAAGTGGCAGATGAAGTTTAATGCAGAAAAGTGCAAAGTGATACATTTCGGTAGGAAGAATGAGGAGAGGACATATAAACTAAATGGTACAATCCTGAAGTGGGTGCATGAACAGAGAGACCTGGAGGTATGTGCGCACAAATCGTTGAAGGTGGCAGGGCAGATTGAGAAAGCAGTTAAAAAAGGTTACGAGATCCTGGGCTTCATAAATAAAGGCATTGAGCACAAAAGCAAGGAAGGTATGATGAACCTTTATAAAACACTGGTTTGGCCCCAACTGGAGTATTGTGCCCAATTCTGGGCACCGCACTTTTGGAAGGATGTGAAGGCCTTCGAGAGGGTGCAGAAAAGATTTATGAGAATTGTTACAGGGATGAGGGACTTCAGTTACGTGGATAGACTGGAGAAGCTGGGGTTGTTCTCCTTAGAGTAGAGAAGGTCGAGAGGAGATTTGATAGAGGTGTTCAAAATCATGAGGGGTCTGGACAGAGTAGGTAGCGAGAAACAGTTCCCATTGGCGGAAGGGTCGAGAACCAGAGGACACAGATTTAAGGTGATTGGCAGAAGAACCAAAGGAGACATGAGGAAAAACTTTTACACAGCAAGTAGTTAAGATCTGGAATGCACTGCCCGAGAGGATGGTGGAGGCAGATTCAATCACGGCTTCAAAAGGGAGTTGGATAAGTATCTGAAGGAAAGAAATTTGCAGAGCTATGAGGAAAGGGCGGGGGAGTGGGACTAGCTGAAGTGCTCTTGCAAGGAGCCAGCACAGGCTCGATGGGCCGAATGGACTCCCTCTGAGAGGAAACCATTCTATGATTCTATGAATGAAGAAACCCATTGAAGTCAATAGAAAGTAAAATTGGGTGGCGGGGGGTGCGGTGTAAAATGGGTAGCCGATCCAATTCTATCGGTTTCCTGCCAGGCGGGTTACGTTAAAATCCCGCCCCCCCCCCCCCCGAGCATGGTTGAATTGGCCTCAGACCTGACCAGATCTGAGAAAGCCACCAGTTATGTTTCTGTGTATTGCTGAGTTGAGAACAAAAAGGGATTGTGGTTAGTGCACGGGTCTGAGGTAAATCCCATAAGAGTCTGCACTTTCACAGGTGGCTAAAGCCTCCACACCGGCCCCACCCCACTGAAACCACAAGTGCCTCTCTCTCTGTCACAATGCTTCACACCAGCACCAGCACCAGCACCAAGCAGTCACTCTCAGGAGCCTTTCATTGACATCGCTGCTGTGGTCTGGGTGGTGGCGGTGGGGGGGGGCAGGAGGTCGGTCTTGTCAGATACAAGCAGGAAACTGCACCACCCTTAGAGGAGGGCACAATCTCTTTCCTGATAATGTCAGTGTTTTGAAACTTCCTCTTTTGATTTGAATCATGTGGCTTTTAATGATCTCACTAGCTCTGAGGAAAGAGATTAAAAAAAGCTTTCTGAGCAAAGGCCATGAATGTAAGAAAAAAGTATTTGCCAGATCAAGCAGAGCTCTTATTTACAATGTTTTAATTATTTCACAGAGGCTACCATGTTTCCAGAAAGAAATTCGAATGATTAACCTATCAGCTGTGCCTTTTCTCAGTAACTCTGGGTGTGAAAGGAGCCAGGTTTAACTCCCACTGAACTCTGAGCCAAAACCACAGCTTCACTCCCTCCCATCCCCCCAACCACTATTGCTATTTAAAAAGCCCTGGGTCCAATTCCTCCCAACTTGATCACTTTGCCAAAAAAGCAGATGTGAGTAGAATGAGGTGTAAGGACTAACGGACAACTTGTTCGAGTTTACCACACCTCTCAGGAGTGCCCCCTCCACAAAAGTTTGTGAAAAGAGAAAGACAAAGCCTTGTCAAAGGGGAATCATGAGAATCTCCTGCAGAATTGCGCCTTGACATAGTGACGTTAATGAGATTTTAAAATGTCGCCAGAGGAGGGTAATTCAGCAGCGATTGCAGGCTACGTCACAGCACAGAAGCTGGAGAAGGAGGAGGCGCTGGCCTGCACAGCGGGCCGAGGAGTGGATGACTTGCAGAGCCCCAGGCTAATCACTAATACAGATTATCTGGTCATTATCACATTGCTGTTTGTGGGAGCTTGCTGTGCGCAAATTGGCTGCCGCGTTTCCTACATTATGACAGAGACTACACTTCAAAAAGTACTTAATCATCTGTAAAGCGCTTTGGGACATCCAGTGATCATGAAAGGCGCTTTATAAATGCAAGTCTGTGGCGTACCGATCACAGAACGGACACAATCCGCTTTCCGGTCCGTAGACTATAAATCAGGCGTCATGCCTTTAAGAAGGGTCACACCTTTAAGAAACTCGATCTGCAACATAGTTTAGCCCAGAGCGGGGGAAAGGCAGTCGAAGCTGTGCACTGATGAAAGAGAGTTGTACTTTGTGTAGTCTCTGACTCCATTTTGTGTTCAACATGCAGCCTCAACAATTAAACCTTTTGTGTTGAACCTCTCCGAGTTCAGTATTTTTTGTTAGGAGTACGTAGACTCCTACATTGGTGACCCTGACGCTCAGGACAACTCCTAAGCATAACCATGGCTGACTCAAACGCAGTTTCTGTGAAGCTGCCGGAGTTCTGGGAGAACCTGGCCACCGCCTGGTTCCTTCAAGCCAAATCGCAATTCCGACTCCGCGGCATCACCGCCGACGCAACGATGTACGACTACCTCCTCACCTCCCTGGGCAGCTCCACAATCACGAACGTCTGGACAACAATACAAAACCCTCCGGAGGAAGGCAAGTACGCACATCTCAAGGCCGCGCTCATTAAAAAATTCACAGCCTCCCAATTCGTGCGCAACTGCCACCTCCCCTCCTCGACCTCCCGGGCCTCGGTGACTCCACGCCGTCAGACTTGCTCTCACACATGCTTGCTATGACCGACAAGAAACTGCCCGGCTCCCTCTTCCGCACGCTCTTTATCCGCCAACTACCTCCCAGCATCCGCCTGGCGATCGTGGCGTCCAGCCTCATGGACCTCGAGGCCCTGGCCGACGAAGCCGATAAGCTCCTGTCCGCCAGCTCCAACCACACCGTCACCCCCGACCTGGCCTCCGCAGCGTCAGCACGTGCTCCACCCTCTATCGCGCGGCCACACAGCTCGGCCACGAGGCCCCCCAGGCCCCCACGTCCCCCAAGCCCTCTGACCCAGGGCTACTGCTACTTTCATACCCGGTTCGGCGCACGGGCACGCCGCTGCAGCCATCCCTGCACGTTTCCAACCGCCCCCACACCGGCCTACACGATGGCCGTGGGGCAAGCAGGCGCGCTGCTGTACATTACGGACAGCGCCTCCGGACGCCGTTTCCTATGCGACACGGGTGCGCAGCGCAGCATCATCCCCGCATCCGCCCTCGAGATCCAGCGAGGCGACCGCGGCCCTGCGCTGGCTGCCGCCAACGGCACTGACATCCGGACGTACGGCACCCGCACCGTCACCATCGACCTCGCAGGCCACCGCTACCACTGGGAGTTTATCACCGCCAAGGTGCTCTCCCCGCTCCTCGGTGCGGATTTCCTGTGCGCCCACGGTCTGTTGGTCGACATGCCTCGGCGCCGCCTCGTGGACATGAACACCATGTCACCTGTCCCGGGCGCCATGGCCCCCCCCCAACCCGCCGAAATGGCATGGCAGTGCCGCGCCCACTCACCGGACGACTACTCAGCACTCCTGGCTGAGTTCCCAGCCCTCACCAACCCGACCTTCTCCGCGAAGGTTGCTAAGCATGGGGTAGAACACTTCATCCCCACCACAGGCCCACCGGTGTATGCCCATGCCCGCAGGCTGGACCCGGCCAAGCTGGAGATTGCGCGGGCCGAGTTCGCCACAATGGAACAGCTCGGCATCATCCGCCACTCCAACAGCCCCTGGGCCTCCCCACTCCACATCGTCACCAAACCCGACGGGGGATGGCGCCCCTGCGGGGACTACCGGCGCCTAAACAACGCCACCACGCCGGATCGGTACCCCATACCGCACATTCAAGACTTCTCGGCTAGACTGGTCGGCCGCTCAGTCTTCTCCAAAGTTGACCTGGTGCGTGGTTACCATCAGGTGCCAGTCCACCCCACGGACGTTCCCAAGATGGCCATAATCACCCCTTTTGGGCTATTCGAGTTCCTCCGAATGCCCTTCGGCCTCAAAAACGCGGCCCAGGCCTTCCAGCGGCTCATGGACTCGGTCCTCCGGGACCTGAAGTTCCTCTTTGTCTACCTGGATGACATCCTGGTAGCTAGTTCCTCCAAGCAGGAACACATCGAGCACCTCCGCACCTTGTTCCAGCGGCTCAGTGAGCACGGGCTCTTCATCAGCCCAGCCAAGTGCCAATTCGGCCTCAGCAGGATCGAATTCCTCGGCCACCACATCACGCAGGACAGAGCCATTCCCCTGCCCGCCAAGGTGCAAGCCGTCCAGCAGTTCCCCCGGCCTACCACCATCAAAGGCCTCCAGGAGTTCTTGGAGATGATCAACTTTTACAACCGCTTCATTCCCGGAGCGGCCTCCCTCATGCGGCCCCTATACGAAGCCCTCCGGGGTAAGAAAGACAGAATGGCGATCGAGTGGTCGGCGGACATGTTGACCGCTTTCGACTCGACCAAAAAGGCGCTCGCCGACGCCACCATGCTCGCTCACCCACAGCCCAACGCCAGGGTGGCCCTCACCACGGACGCCTCCGACCACGCGGTCGGCGCCGTGTACGAACAGTGGGTCGACGGGGCCTGGCAACCGCTGGCCTTTTTCAGCCGCCAACTGCGCCCCCCGGAGGCCAAATACAGCGCCTTTGACCGCGAGCTCCTCGCGCTGTACCTGGCAGTCCGCCATTTTAGATTTCTTCTGGCGGGCCGCCCCTTCACCGCGTTTGTCGACCACAAACCCCTGACATTCGCGACGGCGAAATCTGCGGACCCATGGTCAGCCAGGCAACAACGCCAGCTCGCCGCGGTGTCCGAATTCACTACGGACATCCGGCACATCTCCGGTCGAGACAACGTGGTGGCCGACTGCCTATCCCGCCCCGCCGTCCACGGCACCCACCTGGCAGTGGACTATGCTCAACTGGCAGCGGAGCAACGCACCGACCCCGATCTGCTCTCCGCGCCCACAACCCTCCCAGGGCTGCGACTGACCGACGTCGCCTGCGGCCCGTCTGCCATCACAGTCAAATGTGACACCTCCTTGGCGCAACCCCGCCCCGTAGTCCCGGCGTCCTGGCGAAAACGGGTGTTCAACATCGTCCACGGCCTCTCACACCCCGGCACCCGCGCGTCCATTAGACTGGTGGCCAACCGATTTGTCTGGCGCGGCCTGCGCAAAGATGTGCGCATCTGGGCCAGATCCTGCATAGCTTGCCAGCGTGCCAAAATCCACCAACACGTCAAAGCCCCACTCGAGGAGTTCACCGTGCCAGAAAGAAGGTTCGACCACGTCCACATCGACCTCGTCGGCCCCCTGCTGCCATCACAAGGTCACACGCACCTGCTGACAATCGTGGACCGTACCACCCGCTGGCCCGAGGCCATTCCACTGACGTCCACCACCACCGCCGACATCGCGAGGGCGTTCATCGGTACCTGGGTCGCTCGGTTCAGCGCCCCCTCCGACATGACGTCGGATAGAGGCCCGCAGTTCACCTCTGATCTGTGGGCCGCCATCGCCCAAAACCTCGGGGTGGCCATTCACCGCACCACGGCTTACCACCCCCAAGCCGACGGACTGTGCGAGTGATTCCACAGGTCCATGAAGGCATCCCTCCGCGCCAGCCTCGAGGACGAGGCTTGGATCGACCGCCTCCCGTGGGTGCTGCTCGGCCTACGTTCCGCGGTCAAGGAAAACCTGCAAGCCTCGGCGGCGGAACTCGTATACGGCCAGCCGCTGCGCATACCCAGAGAGTTCCTGCCCACCACCACGACCCCCTGGTCGGCTGACCAGCAACGCCGCGCTTTCGCCAATCGAGCACAACAGTTCGCTCCGGTACCCACCGGCCGGCACGGCGAACCAGCAACCCACGTACCACCTAGCCTGCACATGGCCAAATTTGTTTTCGTGCGCCATGACGCCCACCGAGGACCTCTACGGCCCCCATACGACGGACCCTACAAGGTACTCCAGACGGGGAACAATTTCTTCCTCCTCGAAGTGGGTGGCAGAACTGACAAGGTGTCGGTCGACCGGCTCAAGCTGGCGCACCTAGAGCCCAACGAACCCGTTTAAGTGGGCCAACCCCCACGGCGGGGCAGACTGCCCAAGAGCCCAACGCGTCCGACCGCCCCGCTCCCGACACCAACCGCCAAGAGCCGTTCCGGCCGTGCTATCAAGCCGCCACGCCGGTTCGTACACTCCCTACTAGCAGATTCTGGGGGGAGCTGTGTGGCGTACCGATCACAAAACGGACACAATCCGCTTTCCGGTCTGTAGACTATAAATCAGGCATCATGCCTTTAAGAAGGATCACACCTTTAAGAAACTCGATCTGCAACATAGTTTAGCCCAGAGCGGGGGAAGGGCAGTCGAAGCTGTGCACTGATGAAAGAGAGTTGTTCAGCATGCAGCCTCAACAATTAAACCTTTTCTGTTGAACCTCTCCGAGTTCAGTATTTTTTGTTAGGAGTACGTAGACTCCTACAAGTCTTTCTTTCTTTTCAAGCAGTGGACATGAGGGAGGAACTGCACGCGAGTAGGTGATTGACCAGCAAGGGGGCTGTGACTGAGGTCATATAACCACTGCCCACAACCCTTAGACAAAGCACTTGCATTTAGATATCACTTGACCATACCCAAACCAATGGATTACTACGTTATGTAGGCAAGCACAGCAGCCCATTGCATAGCAAGATCCCCCAAGCAACAAGTGAATGAGTGACCAGATGATTTATTTTTGGTGGTGTTGGTTGAGTGAGGAGTGTTGCTCGGGACACTGGGAGATCCTTGATATCCACCTGAGAGGGCAGATAGGTGGGGCCTCAATGTAATGACAGTGCAGCACTCCCTCAGTGTTGGAATTTGAACCCACAACCTTCTGACTCAGAGACAGGGGTATTACTAACTGAGCCATGCCCAGACTACAAGATCCTTCCTGAGACCAGAGGGGCCATCTCAGGAGTCAGTCAATTTTAAAATAGCATGAGAACAGGAGGGAAAGAGTTGGTGTAGTGGAGCCAGGAAATTTGTACACCGTAAGCAAGATGGTGAGTTAAAAGACACTCTCCTGGCCGGTCTCCCACCTCCCACCCTCCATAAACTTGAGCTCATCCAAATCTCTGCCGCCCGTATCCTACCTCGCACCAAGTTCCGTCCACCCATCACCCACTGTGCTCGCTGACCTACATTGGCGAAGGAAGTCAGGGATGCGCAAGAGGCCAGGATTGGAGAAACGCAGAGATCGGGGAGGGTTTCTCTGTCTTTCTCCAATTCTGGCCTCTTGCGCATCCCTGACTTCCTTCGCTCCACCATTGGCGACCGTGACCGGGTGTCCAGCTCGCCATGTGGAGATTTCCCCCAAGTTGGAGGCCAGGCCTTCGCCGCAGCGAGAGAAAAAATTATAGGGACCTTATGGAAGGTGGGCTTGGAACGTAGGGACCGAAGGAGGCCAGTCAGCCCTTCGAGCCTGTTTCACCATTCAATTAGATCATGGCTGATCTGTATCTTAATTCCATCTACCCGTCTTGCTTCCGTGACCCTTAATACCCTTGCCTAACAAAAATCCTATCAATCTCAATTTTGACATTTTCAATTGACCCCCAACCTCAACAGCATTTTGGGAGAGAGAATGCCAGACTTCCATCACCCTTTGTGTGAAGCAGTGCTTCCTGATATCACCCCTGAATGACCTAGCTCTAATTTTAAGGTTATGCCCCCTTGTTCTGGACTCTCCCATCAGAGGAAATAGTTTTTCTCCATCTTCCCTATCAAATCCTTTAATCATTTTAAACATCTCAATTAGATCACCCCTTAATCTTCTATACTCAGAGGAATACAAGCCTAGTCTGTGCATCGTGTCCTCATGATTTAAACCTGCCTCAACATTCCATGCCTTCTCTTCAAACTGGAAAATCAGAAGCAACAGTCAACGTGATACACCTTGGACAGGTTGTACGTGGAGACCCAGAGATACAAGTTCCCCAAGGTCAGAAGGCTGAAAGTAGTCCTCTTGGGCCATATTACAAGCACCACTGTACTGGGGGAGAAAGGTGGTTTGGTTGCCTGACCTGTTGATTCACACTGAGTTAAAGGTTGTGTAAATCGTGAGCCGCCTAATCATTCTGAGTTGAAGGTTTTTACATCCAGGTCGCTGAGCCTGTGAATGTAGTCTGGTTTAGAGCTGTTTACGAGCAGGTTCTTGACCAGGCCGATTCACCCTGTGTAATTTGGGTCCTTGTATCGTCCTGCGGAATGGCCGAATTCTCATTTGACCACTGCCACTGAAGTTTCTTTGTGTTGTTGCTTCATCGTTTGTATCTGTCACACCTGCTGCACAAGTGCAGTGAAAACAGGAAACCAAAGGCTTCCGTTTCTGTTTTCAGACTCAGCTCAATCCTGAAATTATTCAGCTCACTGGGACTGAAAATCTCTGCTGAATGCTTCACTGATGAGCCCATTCAAGATCTCTTTTCAGCAGTGAGACCGATATTCTTTTCTTCCCAATTTTTCTCCTTTTACGGAGGAAGCTGGACCGGGAATTCCCTCGGGGCAGCTCTTGGAAACCCAGTGAGGTAATGATGGTGGAGCGGGAGCAGATCCGAGGAAATTCTCGGCCTCTCTTACACTGACTCACAGTTCCATGGGCATTATCAGTGCTTCAATATCTCCGCATTAGCAAAGGAATTGACTTGCATTTCTATAGTACCTTTCACGACCTCAGGACGCCCCAAAGCACTTTGCAGCCAAAAAAGTAGAGTACTGTGAACAGTTCTGGTCTATATATTATAAAATGGGATATAGAGGCACTGGAGAACTTACAAAAAAGATTTACTGTAATGATACCAGAACTGAGAGGTTGTAACTATCAGGAAAGACTGAACAGGCTGGGGCTCTTTTCTCTAGAAAAGAGAAGACTGAGGGGAGGTTCGATAGGGTAGAGGTAGAGAAAATGTTTCCACTTGTGGGGGAGACCAAAACTAGGGGCCATAAATATAAGATAGTCACTAATAAATCCAATAGGGAATTCAGGAGACAGTTCTTAACCCAGAGAGTGGTGAGAATGTGGAACTCGCTACCACAGGGAATGGTTGAGGCGAATAGTATAGATGCATTTAAGAGGAGGCTAGACAAGTACATGAGGGAGAAAGGAATAGAAGGATATGCTGATAGGGTGAGATAAGAGGGACAGGAGGAGGCTCGTGTGGAGCATAAACACCAGCACAAACCAATTGGGCTGAATGGCCTGTTTCTGTGCCATACATTCTATCTAATTCTATGCAATTCTATGTAAGTACTTTTGAATTGTAGTCACTGTTGTAATGTAGGGAAGCCTCGATAGTGAGTTTTGGCGAGTTATTCTAAAATCGCTGTTAGCCAGAACCTGAGCTGACATCTGCGGGGGGCTGAATTCTCTAGTTGGGTAGGATTGATTGGGGAATGGCACTCAAAGGGCTGACGGTGGATAGGCAATGGCAAACATTCAAAGACCGAATGGATGAACTACAGAAGTTGTTCATCCCAGTTTGGCATAAAAATAAAACAAAAAAGGTGACTCAACCGTGGCTAACAAGGGAAATTAGGGATAGCATAAGATCCAAGGAGAGGACATATAAATTGGCCAGAAAAAGCAATAATCCTGAGGATTGGGAGCAGTTTAGGATTCAACAAAGGAGGACAAAGGGATTAATTAAGAAAGGGAAACTAGAATATGAGAGTAAGCTTGCAGGGAACATAAAAACTGACTGTAAAAGCTTTTATAGATATGTAAAGAGGAAAAGATTGGTGAAGTCAAGCGTAGGTCCCTTGCAGTCAGAATCGGGGGAATTTATAATGGGGAGCAAAGAAATGGCAGACCAACTAAATACATATTTTGGTTCTGTCTTCACAAAGGAGGACATAAATAACCTCCCAGAAATACCGCGGAACATAGGGTCTGATGAAAGGGTGGAACTGAAAGATATCAGTATTTGTAGGGAAATGGTGTTAGGAAAATTGATGGGACTGAAGGCCGATAAATCCCCAGGGCCTGATAATCTACATCCCAGGGTACTTAAGGAAGTGGCCCTAGAAATAGTAGATGCATTGCTGGTCATCTTCCAGAACTAAATAGACTCTGGAACAGTACCCATGGATTGGAGGGTAGCTAATGTTACCCCACTATTCAAAAAAGGTGGCAGAGAAAAAGCAGGGAATTATAGACCGGCAAGCCTGACATCGGTAGTGGGGAAAATGCTAGAGTCCATTATAAAAGATGTAATAGCAGAGCACTTGGAAAGCAGTGACAGGATCGGACAAAGTCAACATGGATTTACAAAAGGTAAATCATGCTTGACTAATCTACTGGAATTTTTTGAGGATGTAACTGGTAAAATAGATAAGGGAGAACCAGTGGATGTGGTGTATTTGGACTTTCAGAAGGCTTTCGATAAGGTCCCGCATAAGAGGTTAGCGTGCAACATTAAGGAACATGGGATTGGGGGCAAGGTATTGACTTGGATAGAGAACTGGTTGGCGGACAGAAAACAAAGAGTTGGAATAAACGGGTCGTTTTCCGAGTGGCAGGCAGTGACTAGTGGGGTACCGCAAGGATCGGTCCTAGGACCCCAGCTGTTCACAATATATATTAATGATCTGGACGAGGGAATTGGATGTAATGTCTCCAAATTTGCAGACGACACAAAGCTGGGTGGGAGGGTATGCTGTGAGGAGGATGTCATGAAATTCCAGTACGATTTGGACAGGTTGGGTGATTGGGCAGAAACATGGCAAATGCACTATAATGTGGATAAATGTGAGGTTATCCACTTTGGTGGCAAAAACAGGAAGGCAGATTATTATTTGAATGGCAATAGATTGGGAGAAGGGGAAGTGCAAAGGGACCTGGATGTTCTTGTGCACCAGTCGCTGAAGGTAAGCATGCAGGTGCAGCAGGCGGTTAAGAAGGCAAATGGTATGTTGGCCTTCGTAGCAAGAGGGTTGGAGTACAAGAACAAGGATGTCTTGCTGCAGTTGTACAGGGCCTTGGTGAGACCGCACTTGAGTATTGTGTGCAGTTTTGGTCACCTTACCTGAGGAAGGACGTTCTTGGCATGGAGGAAGTGCAGTGAAGATTCACCAGGCTGATACCTGGGATGGCAGGAATGACGTACGAGGAGAGATTGTGTCAATTGGGCTTATACTCACTGGAGTTTAGAAGATTGAGAGGGGATCTCATCGAAACCTATAAAATTCTGTCAGGTCTGGACAGACTAGATGCAGAAAGGATGTTTCTGATGGCCGGGGAGTCCAGAACCAGGGGTCATAGTCTAAGGATAAGGGGTAAGCCATTTAAGACTGAAATGAGGAGGAATTTCTTCACCCAGAGAGTGGTGAGCCTGTGGAATTCTCTGCCACAGAAGGCGGTGGAGGCCAGTTCATTAAATATATTCAAGAAAGAGTTGGATATATTTCTTGAGGCTAAAGGGATCAAGGGATATGGGGAGAAGGCAGGGACAGGGTACTGAATTTGGATGATCAGCCATGATCTCATTGAAGGGCCGAATGGCCTACTCCTACTCCTATCTTCTATGTTTCTATGTTTCTATGAATAGTAATCCCGGCTGATGCCCCTCTTGTTCAGGAGCATTGAGGACATTTGTAGCTTGGGACAGGACCGAGACGCACTTCACACATGGCCTCTCCCTCTTACAGCCAACAGGGGAAAAGGCAGGGGAGAGGAGACTTTCAACACCATAGGTGTTGAGAATGTCATTAGGCCGAAGCCCATCTTGATTTTTAAACAGATTTAGCTACACGACCAAATTAAGCAGCATTCGCCTTAACATACTTCAGAAATAGCTGGCAACTCCAATAGGCAAACATTCCAGTCAGTCACTCCCAGTGTGAGTCACAGAATGGGCCCTATAGTGTTATAGCCCTATCTGCACTCCCACTGTGGGTCACAGAATGGGCCCTATAGTGTTATAGCTCTATCTCCACTCCCAGAATGGGCCCTATACTGTTATAGCTCTATCTCCACTCCCAGAATGGGCCCTATATTGTTATAGCTCTATCCCCACTCCCAGACTGGGCCCTATGCTGTTATAGCTCTATCCCCACTCCCAGAATGGGCCCTATACTGTTATAGCTCTATCCCCACTCCCAGAATGGGCCCTATACTGTTATAGCTCTATCCCCACTCCCTGTGTGGGCCCTATACTGTTATAGCCCTATCTCCACTCCCAGTGTGGGCCCTATACTGTTATAGCTCTATCTCCACTCCCAGGGTGGGCCCTATACTGTTATAGCTCTATCTCCACTCCCAGAATGGGCCCTATACTGTTATAGCTCTATCTCCACTCCCAGTGTGGGCCCTATACTGTTATAGCTCTATCTCCACTCCCAGAATGGGCCCTATAGTGTTATAGCTCTATCCCCACTCCCAGAATGGGCCCTATACTGTTATAGCCCTATCTCCACTCCCAGAATGGGCCCTATACTGTTATAGCTCTATCTCCACTCCCAGAATGGGCCCTATACTGTTATAGCCCTATCCCCACTCCCAGAATGGGCCCTATACTGTTATAGCCCTATCTCCACTCCCAGAATGGGCCCTATACTGTTATAGCCCTATCTCCACTCCCAGAATGGGCCCTATACTGTTATAGCCCTATCTCCACTCCCAGAATGGGCCCTATACTGTTATAGCCCTATCTCCACTCCCAGAATGGGCCCTATACTGTTATAGCCCTATCCCCACTCCCAGAATGGGCCCTATACTGTTATAGCCCTATCTCCACTCCCAGAATGGGCCCTATACTGTTATAGCTCTATCTCCACTCCCAGAATGGGCCCTGTAATGAAATCTGTTTGTCTTGCCTGTATTCGTTTTGCACTCATGTATATTACCCTCCCCCACACGGTGTATAGTTTCACTTCCTCTTTCCTGACTAACCTGGAAGGTTCCAGGTCTTGGCTCTTCGCTCCGCCCCTGACTTCTCTTACTTAAAGATCTCAGGATCTGTATGACTCATTCCTGTGAGCCAGTCGGTGTGTTGAGATGTTAGCTCTGATCTTAGTGATTAAAAGCCAACTTGTTAAAGTCTATAACTTCTAGTTTTGTGGTTATTGAAGGCACATCAATTTTAATCACTAAAGAATACTAGGATGGATCGACTCCTAAAACCAGAGTGTCTGGACTTGGATCCACATTCTGCTGAAGCATCAAATCAATTTGGACACTGGCTCAAATGCTTCGAACTCTTCGCGAGGGCCTCATCCGCTAGCGAGGTAGATAAACTGAGTCTACTGACTACTCGTGTTAGCCATCGGATTTAATCGTTCATCCGGGACGCCACCTCTTACACGGAGGCCATCACTATCCTGAAGGCCCAATACCAGAGGCCAGTAAACGAAGTGTACGCCAGACATCTGCTGGCTACACGCAGGCAGCGACCTGAGGAATCAGTGGACGATTTCTTACAGGGCCTAAAGGACTTGGTCCGGGACTGTAACTGCAAGGCCGTGACGGCCAACGTGTACTCTGACGAATTGGTCCGCGATTCCTTCATCACGGGCCTCAAATCGAATTATATCCGGCAGAGACTGCTGGAGAAGGAGGTCCTGGACTTAAAAAAGGCAGTGGCCACTGCGCGATCGCTGGACATGGCCCAGAAAAACTCTGACTCTTATTCTTCCGGCCATGCGGCCCTCACCGCCTCGTGCGCGCCGAGCGGGCCGCCATCTTGGAATCAGCCATCTTCCCCATCCAGGTCTCAGACCAGCTCTATACCGCCGGAGTCCCCACACAGAAGTTCACCCAGGAGTCCTACTACAGCGGCAATGTCTCGAGGCCCGAAATGCTACTTCTGCAGCCAGGCCAAGCACCCCAGACAACGATGCCCAGCGAAGGACGCTACATGCTTCAAATGTAAGAAAAAGGGGCATTTTAGCAAAGTCTGCAGGGGGAATCCGATTTCCAACTCCGTCACCGCCTCGTGCATGCCGTGCGGGCCGCCATCTTGGGATCCGCCATCTTTTCCCGACTCAACGGCCGCCCAGGGCCCAACAGTGGCTTCGATCACGGTGGATCAATCCAGGCCACACCCGTTGACAAAATCCATGATGGACATACAGGTAAACGGGAATTTAACGAAATGTTTAATTGACTGTGGGAGTACCGAGAGTTTTATCCACCCTAGCCTGGTACGGCGGCACTCATTAACGGTAACCCCTACACGGAGCAGAATTGCTATGGCTGCTAAGCCCCACACTTCGGACATTTTGGGCTACTGTGTGGTAACACTGACTGTAAAAGGCACGGACTACAAGGATTTTAAACTCCTTGTGATGCCAGAACTCTGTGTTAATGTAATCTTGGGCCTGGACTTCCAGTGCCACCACGAAAGTGTCACGCTAGCATATGGCGGGTCCCAGCCGCCACTCACAGTCTGTGGCCTATCGACCTTAAAAATCAGCCCGCCCTCTTTATTCGCTAATCTCGCTCCGAACTGTAGGCCCATAGCGACCAAAAGTAGACGGTACAGTCTGGAAGACAGACACTTTATCAAGGCGGAAGTGGACAGACTCCTGCGGGAAGGCATTATTGAATGCAGTACCAGCCCGTGGCGTGCCCAAGTAGTCATAGTTAAAAATAGCGAAAAGAAACGGATGGTAATTGACTACAGCCAGACTGTTAATATTTATACCCAGCTGGACGCCTACCCTTTACCCCGCATATCAGAAATGGTCAACCAGATTGCGCAATACCGAGTCTTCTCGACTATCGACCTCAAATCCGCGTATCACCAGCTCCCCATTAGAACGGAGGACCGCCCGTACACCGCCTTTGAGGCGAATGGACGCCTCTACCATTTTCTCAGAGTGCCCTTCGGGGTAACAAATGGGGTCTCGGTCTTCCAACATGAGATGGACTGCATGGTTGATGAGAATAAACTACAAGCTACCTACCCCTATCTGGACAATGTCACTATCTGCGGGCACAACCAGCAAGACCACGATCTAAATCTTGCGAGATTTTTAAAAACTGCCCTAAAGCTGAATCTAACCTACAACGAAGACAAATGTGTCTTCAACACAACCCGTCTCTGTATCCTCGGCTGTGTGGTGGAAGATGGGGTAATTGGACCGGACCCTGACCGATTACGCCCCCTAAAGGAACTGCCCCTGCCACACAATCCCAAAGCTTTAAAAAGGTGCCTGGGATTTTTCTCGTATTATGCCCAATGGGTGCCCAATTACTCTGATAAGGCCCGACCCCTCATTAAATCAACGTCCTTCCCACTATCAGCTGAAGCTCGGGAGGTTTTCACCAGTATCAAACAGGACATTGAAAGGGCTGCACTGTGTGCAGTGGATGAAAGCATTCCCTTTCAAGTCGAAAGCGATGCGTCAGACTTTGCCTTAGCTGCGACCCTCAATCAGGCTGGGAGACCTGTGGCCTTCTTCTCCCGAACCCTTCAGGGACCTGAAATCAGGCACTCTTCTGTCGAGAAGGAGGCACAGGCTACAGTGGAGGCAGTGCGGCACTGGAGACACTACCTAGCCGGCAAAAGTTTCACCCTGCTCACCGACCAGCGGTCGGTGGCTTTCATGTTTAATAACAAAGGGGGAAAATCAAGAATGACAAAATACTCAGGTGGAGGATCGAACTATCCACGTTCGACTATGATATTATGTACAGGCCGGGAGCCCTTAATGAACCCCCAGACGCCCTATCGCGGGGAATGTGTGCCAGCATTCATACGGACAAATTACAGGGTCTCCACAACGACCTCTGTCACCCAGGGGTCACCCGACTATACCATTTTATAAAGTCCCGCAATCTGCCCCACTCCATCGAGGAGGTCAGGGCAATGACCAGAGCCTGCCACATCTGTGCGGAATGCAAGCCTTGTTTCTATAGGCCTGACCGTGCACACCTTATCAAAGCCACACGGCCATTCGAGCGCCTAAGTCTGGACTTCAAGGGACCCCTTCCCTCTGCCGACCATAACGTATACTTCCTCAATATCATCGATGAATATTCCAGCTTCCCCTTCGCCATTCCCTGCCCAGACATGACCAGTGCCACGGTCATCAAGTGTCTCAGTAATCTATTCTATTCTGCATGTTTGGCATGCCAAACTACATACACAGCGATAAGGGGACGTCATTTATGAGTGACGAACTGCGCCAGTTCTTGCTCTCAAAGGGGATAGCCACTAGCAGAACCACCAGCTACAACCCCCGGGGTAATGGGCAAGTGGAAAGGGAGAATGCTACTGTTTGGAAGGCTGTCACGTTAGCCTTAAAGTCAAAAGGCCTTCCGACCTCCCGCTGGCAGGAAGTCCTCCCAGACGTGCTCCACTCCATAAGGTCTCTGTTATGTACAGCCACTAATGCTACCCCTCATGAAAAGATGTTCGTTTTCCCCCGGAAATCCACCTCGGGCATATCTCTACCCGCGTGGCTGACATCTCCGGGGACAGTACTATTGCGGAAGCACGTGAGAGGCCATAAAATGGACCCCCTTGTGGAAAAGGTACAGCTCCTCCATGCAAACCCTCAGTATGCCTATATCGAATACTCTGACGGGCGAGAGGACACTGTTTCCATAAAAGACCTCGCTCCCTCGGGGAGCGGAGAGAACGATGAGAGACTACCCGAGGAAGACCTACACCAAAAAGAGACAGGACGCCCAGAGGTATCAATACCCAACTTTAACCTGGAGGACACTGCAGATAACCTGGAAGACACTGCGGAGGCCCGGACAGCGGAGGAACCAGAATCCACTCCCCTAGAGGCACCCTAACCGGCTTTGCACCGATCACTGAGAACCGCAAAACCTCCTGACAGACTCACTTATACCAACTTTTAAGAAACATCACCCCGATGGACTAAATCTAAAGAAGGGGTGAATGTAATGAAATCTGTATGACTCATTCCTGTGAGCCAGTCGGTGTGTTGAGATGTTAGCTCTGATCTTAGTGATTAAAAGCCAACTTGTTAAAGTCTATGGGCTAGATTTTCAGTATAGACAGTTTTGGGGCGCTAAGCTTAGCGCCCGCCCGAAGTTATCGCCCGCCCCAAAGTAGCGCCCCGTTGCCGGAAATTCAGTGGCTTCGCCCTAAGAGGTTGGTGGAGCGCTAAAAGAGGCGTTCCACTAGTATCTTTAGGCGCTAAGCCGGCGGTGGAGAGCGCAACACCCGAGCTCGGGCGCAGCGCACGGCAGACACTCTGGTGCCAGTGAGCTCTTAAAGGGGAAGGGTGCATGTATTTTTTTCAAATGCAAAGTCTGGGGAGAAACGGGAGGAGGAGGAGGAGGAGGAGGAGGAGGAGGAGGAGGAGGAGGAATGATTGGTGCCCGGAAACATAAATAGACCGTTCAGAACAACACACAGCTTCCTTCCACACAACACATGCAGAGTGCCTTTTGTACGAGTGCCCTTTAATTTGCGCTCCCCAGGGTGTGTTGCGTTCCATTTTACAAACGCTCTGGACGCCAGGCGCACAATGGGGCGGTCCGACTGAAGTTTGGATTCGGGGCGGCCAAAGGGCGTTGCACGAGGATGTGACGTCATTTTCTGCGCGCGCATCCGGGCGGCCGCTAAACTTTACGCCGGCGCTAACGGGCAACTTAATTTGGGGCGGGGCGCAAGCTGCGCTGCGCCCAGGCGCTACACGCATAGCGCCCGAAAATCACTTCTCTTAAGGCGCTAACTGCTGGCGCAAGCAACTGAAAATCTAGCCCTATAACTTCTAGTTTTGTGGTTATTAAAGGCACATCAGGCCCTATACTGTTATAGCTCTATCTCCACTCCCAGTGTGGGCCCTATACTGTTATAGCCCTATCCCCACTCCCAGTGTGGGCCCTATACTGTTATAGCCCTATCCCCACTCCCAGTGTGGGCCCGATACTGTTATAGCCCTATCCCCACTCCCAGAATGGGCCCTATAATGTTATAGCTCTATCTCCACTCCCAGAATGGGCCCTATACTGTTATAGCTCTATCCCCACTCCCAGAATGGGCCCTATACTGTTATAGCTCTATCCCCACTCCCAGAATGGGCCCTATACTGTTATAGCTCTATCTCCACTCCCAGAATGGGCCCTATACTGTTATAGCTCTATCTCCACTCCCAGAATGGGCCCTATACTGTTATAGCTCTATCTCCACTCCCAGTGTGGGCCCTATACTGTTATAGCTCTATCTCCACTCCCAGTGTGGGCCCTATACTGTTATAGCCCTATCTCCACTCCCAGTGTGGGCCCTATACTGTTATAGCTCTATTTCCACTCCCAGTGTGGGCCCTATACTGTTATAGCTCTATCTCCACTCCCAGTGTGGGCCCTATACTGTTATAGCCCTATCCCCACTCCCTGTGTGGGCCCTATACTGTTATAGCTCTATCTCCACTCCCAGTGTGGGCCCTATACTGTTATAGCTCTATCTCCACTCCCAGTGTGGGCCCTATACTGTTATAGCTCTATCCCCACTCCCAGTGTGGGCCCTATACTGTTATAGCTCTATCTCCACTCCCAGTGTGGGCCCTATACTGTTATAGCCCTATCCCCACTCCCAGAATGGGCCCTATACTGTTATAGCTCTATCCCCACTCCCAGAATGGGCCCTATACTGTAATAGCTCTATCCCCACTCCCAGTGTGGGCCCTATACTGTTATAGCTCTATCCCCACTCCCAGTGTGGGCCCTATACTGTTATAGCCCTATCCCCACTCCCAGTGTGGGCCCTATACTGTTATA
Source organism: Somniosus microcephalus (assembly GCF_052327205.1). Classification (NCBI taxonomy): domain Eukaryota; kingdom Metazoa; phylum Chordata; class Chondrichthyes; order Squaliformes; family Somniosidae; genus Somniosus; species Somniosus microcephalus. The sequence continues at coordinate 136,767,841 of NC_140992.1, read as the reverse complement.
GCTCTATCCCCACTCCCAGTGTGGGCCCTATACTGTTATAGCCCTATCTCCACTTCCAGTGTGGGCCCTATACTGTTATAGCTCTATCTCCACTCCCAGAATGGGCCCTATACTGTTATAGCTCTATCCCCACTCCCAGTGTGGGCCCTATACTGTTATAGCTCTATCTCCACTCCCAGTGTGGGCCCTATACTGTTATAGCCCTATCTCCACTCCCAGTGTGGGCCCTATACTGTTATAACTCTATCTCCACTCCCAGTGTGGGCCCTATACTGTTATAGCTCTATCCCCACTCCCAGTGTGGGCCCTATACTGTTATAGCTCTATCTCCACTCCCAGTGTGGGCCCTATACTGTTATAGCTCTATCCCCACTTCCAGTGTGGGCCCTATACTGTTATAGCTCTATCCCCACTCCCAGTGTGGGCCCTATACTGTTATAGCTCTATCCCCACTCCCAGTGTGGGCCCTATACTGTTATAGCCCTATCCCCACTCCCAGAATGGGCCCTATACTGTTATAGCTCTATCTCCACTCCCAGTGTGGGCCCTATACTGTTATAGCTCTATCTCCACTCCCAGTGTGGGCCCTATACTGTTATAGCCCTATCCCCACTTCCAGAATGGGCCCTATACTGTTATAGCTCTAGCCCCACTCCCAGAATGGGCCCTATACTGTTATAGCCCTATCTCCACTCCCAGAATGGGCCCTATACTGTTATAGCTCTATCCCCACTCCCAGAATGGGCCCTATAGTGTTATAGCTCTATCCCCACTCCCAGTGTGGGCCCTATACTGTTATAGCCCTATCCCCACTCCCAGAATGGGCCCTATACTGTTATAGCTCTATCTCCACTCCCAGTGTGGGCCCTATACTGTTATAGCTCTATCTCCACTCCCAGTGTGGGCCCTATACTGTTATAGCCCTATCCCCACTCCCAGAATGGGCCCTATAGTGTTATAGCTCTATCCCCACTCCCAGTGTGGGCCCTATACTGTTATAGCCCTATCCCCACTCCCAGAATGGGCCCTATACTGTTATAGCTCTATCTCCACTCCCAGTGTGGGCCCTATACTGTTATAGCTCTATCTCCACTCCCAGTGTGGGCCCTATACTGTTATAGCTCTATCTCCACTCCCAGTGTGGGCCCTATACTGTTATAGCCCTATCTCCACTCCCAGAATGGGCCCTATACTGTTATAGCCCTATCCCCACTCCCAGAATGGGCCCTATAGTGTTATTGCTGTATCTCCACTCCCAGAATGGGCCCTATATTGTTATAGCCCTATCACCACTCCCAGTGTGAGTCACAGAATGGGCCCTATACTGTTATAGCTCTATCTCCACTCCCAGTGTGGGTCACAGAATGGGCCCTACACTGTTATAGCTCTATCTCCACTCCCAGTGTGGTCACAGAATGGGCCCTATACTGTTATAGTCCTCTCTTTGACCTGACCTCCCATGTAGTGAGCTTCCATACAAAACTGGAGTTCACAGATCTACCTTTGCCACTAATAGGGTTGAAACCCCCTGTCTGTTATAAATTAATAGTTTAAATTACCCGATGAAATGGAATTCAGTGCAATTTACTATTTCTCTAAGAATGCTTAATCCACAGTACTCCCAGCTAATGAGTGGGGAAGGGAATTTAAAGAATAAAATAACTGAAAAGATGGTGAAATGGGCGAGGTGACGTGTAGGTAAGACACGAGCCAAAACACTTCCAGAGTCAGGTCAAAGGTCACAACACATGTCCAGTGATCCACACCCACAGACTGGGTTTCATTCAAAGGACGCGGGGCCCGGAGGTTACAATGAGGGAGAGTAACCATGGGAAATCTCTCCAGCCGCTTTTATATGGAAACTTATTTGTCTAAAGCCTTTACTAAAATATCAGGAAGAGGTGTTTGGCGAGCTAATTACCCCCCAGTGTAACATAGTGGGCAAGCAGCACTTTAACCACTGCCCAGCAATGAGTTATCTTTTCAAACTTGCTAAATTGCTGAATAACTATAAGTGTTGCTGGTTGCACTCACCCCAACCCCACTTCACTCAGACACTTGGCTGTTTCCAGACTTTCAACTGTTCTCACCTAGATGGTCAGCTCATGCTTCAGGTTTGCCCCAACACGGGGCCTTCCGCAACCGATGGGCACCGACCGAGGGACTGGAGGTCTTCATCACTCCCCGAGACAAAATTATAATTTAATTTGTTAAGTTTGCTGTAAAAGTTTCTGTTTAAGTTACAGTTTTATTGGTGGCGCCCCTTTAAAAGGGACACCTGCTGCCATTACTATTGGTGACGGCACCGGCCCTCAATCACTGAAATCAGCCAACAAGAGGTTGCCTCATTAAGGCAGATGGTACTTTGGCAGGACTACAGAGGGAAAGACAGTTACTCCGGGACAGAATAACAGATGGAAAGAGAGAAAGAGATATACGTGATTACAGAAAGAAAGAACTTGTGTAGAACTTATATAGCACCTTTCATAAGCTCAGGATGTCCCAAAGTACTTTACAGCCAATGAACTACTTTTGAAGTGTAGTTACACAGCAGCCAATTTGTGCACAGCAAGCTCTCACAAATGATGACCAGATAATCCATTTTAGTGATATTGGTTGAGGGATAAATATTGGCCAGGACACCGGGGAGAACTCCCCTGCTCTTCTTCCAATAATGCCGTGGGATCTATTATGTCCACCCGAGAGAGCAGACAGGGCCTCGGTTTAACGTCTCATCCGAAAGATAGCATCGCCGACAGTACAGCACTCCCTCAGCACTGCACTGGAATACCAGCCTGGATTAGGTGCTGAAGTCTCTGGAGTGGGACGTGAACCCACAATCTTCTGACTCAGAGGCAAGAGTGCGACCCACTGAGCCAGGGCTGACTCACAGCTAAGCATGTTCAGATTTCATTAAGCTGAGTGAATGTTTCTGAGCACGCTCAGTTAGAACGTGTTATCAGAATTGTGCAATTGAATTCTGCTAACTGGTGGGGTTGCATAAGCGGACTTTGTTTACGGGTTGGCAAAGGTTTCTCCTGTATTGGCAGTTGAGTAAACTGAGTTTACGCTGTGCTGGGCTGGGCAGGGCTTGGATAAGTTAAATTGCTGAATGCGTCAGAAATCGTCAAAATCAAGTTTATGGTTTTTGTGTAGTGGAATCTGCTGATGTTTCTGCTAAATGCCACCTGAGGCTGCTGAGTGTTTGGTGTTATTTGTGTGTTTGTGGTCACCTGAATGGGTTTCTGGGCTGTGAGGGGGCGGAGGGTGAGGTAAGTTAACGTGTGTTGTGTGAACTGGGGTTACTGTGTATCTGTACGGTGTGTGATCTCAACTTGTTGGCTAATCTCTGGTAGTCTCACGGTGTGTTCCTGGGTTGTCCACATGGAGTCTGATTTTGGAGGATATTGAATTGGATGGCTTGACTGGCAGAAGGCAAAAAGTAAATGGAGTTTGTTGAGGGCTTAACACCAATTCTTTTCGGTTTTTGAGGGGTTTTACTTGTCAACCAATTGATACATTTTGAAGCTAACTGGTGGGGAGTGATCCACGACTATTAGTAGTTCCCAAAAGCCTGTGTGAAGTGTTTTAAAATATTATAAATACAATCCTGACACTTGTAGCCTAACCCATCCATTGAGAAACTGACGGGATCAGTACAACGCTAGTTTTACAACCCGCCTGATTTTATTCTCCATTGAAGTCCATCGAGAGTTATATTGGGCGGGGTGTAAAAACCAGTGTTTCTCCCGATCCTGGGGGATTCCCACCCGGCGAGTTACATTCAAATGGCCCCCTTGATATCACACAGTACATGTGGATTTTTCACTAAACAGATCAACAATTGACCGTTAATCTATTACTTACGGCACAGAAACAGGCCATTCGGCCCAACTGGTCTATGCCGGTGTTTATGGTCCACATGAGTCTCCTCCTGCCCCTCTTCATCTCACCCTATCAACATATCCTTCTATTCCTTTCTCCCTCATGTATTTATCTAGCTTCCCCTTAAATGTATCGATGCTATTCGCCTCAACCACTCCCTGTGGTAGCGAGTTCCACATTCTAACCACTCTCTGGGTAAAGAAGTTTCTCCAGAATTCCCTATTGGATTTATCTGTGACTATCTTATATTTATGGGCTCTAGTTCTGGTCTCGCCCGCAAGTGGAAACATCTTCTCTATGTCAACCCTATTAAACCCTTTTATAATCTTAAAGACCTCGATCAGATCACCCCTTAGTCTTCTCTTTTCTAGTGAAAAGAGCCCCAGCCTGTTCAATTTTTCCAGATAGTTATAATCTCTCAGTTCTGGTATCATTCTAGTAAATCTTGTTTGCACCTTCTCCAGTGCCTTTATATTCTTTTTGTAATATGGAGACCAGAACTGTTCACAGTGCTCCAAGTGAGGTCTAACCAAGGTTCTATACAAGTTTAACAGAACTTCTCTGCTTTTCACTTCTGTCCCTCTTGAAATGAACCCTAGTGCTTTGTTTGCTTTTTTATGAGGAGGTGGGTGATGCAGTGGCTTAGACACATGCCTTCCCTGTATGGCATCTGCGTCAAAATCCAAACCAACGGGGCAAAGTCTCCTCTTTCTGTTGGCCTCAAGGGTCCCTCAATCCAGTCACAGAGGGCATGGGCCTACAGTACAAAGCTTAGTCTGGTTCACAATCTCACTCAGAGGGGTCGCCGGATGCTGGTGTCTGGGAAAAGCTACTAGTGGTCAGTAAGTCATGTTCTTCCGAGGTTTGGGTTGAAGCGTCTTGTTGTGAAGGAGTATGAAAGAACTGTACTCTGTACCTGACTGGGGTGCTCGATGTGGACACGGGGGTTTGGTTCCCTAATCATAACACATTAACCCATTCAAATGAAGAGAAAACCAAACACCGGTGTTCAAACTAGGAAAGTGTTCCATTTACCAGCACTGACCCACTTCACATTCTCAGGCAAAGAAGTTTTAAAACAAGGAAACTGCTCAAAGTTTAATGCATCTCGTGCAGAGTTGAGTTCAGTTTTTATCTTCTAAAAATACTTATTATACATAATGTCCACTTTTCATAGGTGTACAGGTGAATATATAGCTTAATAATTACACTATAAATATTATGCAAAGTTTTTGTGCAAGTTCAGGAGGTCCATCCAGTTTCCATCAGTAGTGATTACAATATCTAGGGTCAGCTCCTGCCAGTTGTGTTCCGAGAGCTCGACCGACATGCGGGTAAAGAGCACCTGCCTCCCTTTCGATTATTAGTGCCTCACCGAGAATCACCATTCGTGCGGCTCACGGCCGAGTCTGCAGGCAGGTGCCCCATTTGCCACCGCTGCGTTTCGGGAAGCCATAGGCGCACTGGCCCACGTGAGCAGCACGCCTGCAATATCTCGACAGGTGCCGGCGTCTGTGGTGGTGCGGACCAAGAGGATTCCGGCTAATACTCTGCTCCCGTTCCACATTTGGCTTTTACATATTTGGGCAACAACTTGGAATTTAAAGAGAGGAAAACCATCACGCAAACAGTGAAAATGCACAGAACTGTTGGCAACAACAGCAAAAAATATTTTAAAACAGTGTTGTCGACTTTGCAGTTAATTTTGGTGGACTGGGAAATCCTATCAACATGGTCCAGTTTGAAAGAAGTGCTGCAAGTGACTTCAGATCTATCGGGAATAATCAGTGACTGGGTATTGATCAGTGAGGTCCACCAGTTCAGTTGGCAACAGTCAAAGGGATTGCCACTCAGGAATACAGCCTGAAGATTCTGCAAAAGACTCTGCAGTATATCCTGCTGAAGAGTAGACAACTGGTTCTTGCGTAAATCCAGCAATTTTAGGGGAAGTTTTTTCAGTGCAGGATGAAGACTTGTTATGGAATTTTCAGACAAGTCCAAGGTCTTGAGGTTGCTGAAAGTCACTTGTAGGCCAGTATCTAACTGGTTGGAAGCCAAGCCATTGTTTCTGAGAGATAAGAATTGCAATGATTTGGCCACATCTTGAAATGTGCTTGCCTCCAATCTGATTCCAATATTGGATGATAAATCTAGATGGGTTAACGGTGAGTCAACAAAAGCATTGGCTGGTAGAGTTACCAGTGCACAACTGGATAGATAAAGGCGTTTCAATGATTTGATATGCGCCAACACAGCACAACTTGTGTTTAAAGTCCTTTTCTCATTTTCTAAAGGGTAGGCACAAACAGAGACATTGTTGTGACTGAGATCCACCGTTATAAGCCGAGGCATCTTAGTAAAGAGATCTGAAGGCACCGATTCCAATCTGTTGAAGCTGAGATTAAAATAGTTCAGCTTCTCCAACCTGCTAACATTGAAATTTAGATGGGTCAATCGGTTTTGACTGAGATCAATCGTCTGAAGAAAGAGAAGAGGATCCTCCTCCGTTAGCGAGAACGTCTTTAAACAGTTCTGGTTGAGCTGCAGAGCTGATAACGCCGTCATACCTTGGAGGAATCCGTGAGGAAGATATCGAAATGAATTCCGGCTCATATCCAGAACCTCCAACTCTGGCAGGCTTACAGAGATCACCTCATCCCAAAGATTCACTGAGGTGATGTTGGTCACGTTTCCAACGATTTGGATGAAGTGGACCTCAGCAGATGAGTCATTCATCAGATCACCGTAAAAACTCATCTCGTTGTCCGAGAGCAACAGCAGCTTGAGCTTGTTGCGTTTAGGCAAGAGCGGGAAAAATAGCAGTTTGTTACGGGACAGATCCAGAGTTTCCAGCTGAGATTCAATCTCGCTTTCTCTAGCTAAAAACAGTTCCACAACATTGTGACTGACGTTTAATGTTTTCACTTGGTATAAACTGAAATCCACAATACAGGGGATGTAATTATGAGCGAGGTTCAACCTGGTTAGACTACTCAAACCTTCAAACGTCCCACTTTCAATTTCGAAGATGTAATTGTTCTCTAAGTTTAGCTCTCGAAGCCGGACAAGACCTTCGAGCATGCTAGGTTCCAATCTCATGATGAAATTTCTGGCCAGAGATAGATATTCCAGAGTGGTCAGATTTTGCACAATGCAGCTTGTCACGTCTTCATTAAGTCTATTCCCAGATAAGTCCAATCTAGTTAAAGCTGAAAGTGTCCTTAGTGCCAAATGAGTCTCTGGATAATTTAAATCAATACGGTTGTTCTTTAGATTTAAATCTTCCAGGTTCCTGTTGTGACCAAAGGCCCTGGACTCGATGAGCTCGAGCTGATTCCCGCTCAGATTCAGTGTGTGCAGACGCCTGTACATAGAAAGTGCTTCATTGTTAATTGCTTTAATGACATTTTCGTCAAGAAGGAGCTCCTCTGTTTTGAAGGGCAAATCCTTTGGCACACGATGCAATCTCCCTCCCTGGCAGGATGCCGTCGTGCCAACCTACAACACACATGGTGAATTCGACATTACTCACAATACTCAAGTTACCACAGAAAACATAGAATGATACAGCTTACAAGGAGGCCATTGTAGAATTATAGAGCCTCACAGCACAGAAGGAGGCCATTCGGCCCTTCACGCCTGTGCCGGCTCTTTGAATGAGCTCTCCAGTTTAATCCCACAACCCTGCTTTTTCCCCATAACCCTGCAAGTTAGTCCTCTAAGTCACATGTCCAACCGCTTTTTGAAAGTTCCTGTGGAATCTGATTCCACCAACATTTCAGGGAGTGCGTTCCAGATCTTAACAACCCTCTGTGTGAAGACATTTCTCCTCGTTTCCCTTTTAGTTCTTTTGCCAATTATTTTAAAGCTGTGACCTCTGGTTACTGACCCACTTGCCAGAGGAAACAGTTTCTCCCTACTTGCTCTATCAAAACCCCTCATAATTTTGAATGCCTCTATTAGGTCTCCCCTTAACCTTCTCTGCTCCAAGGAGAACAATCCCAGCTGCTCCAGTTTCTCCACGTAACTGAACTCCCTCATCCCTGTTACCATCCTGATAAACCTCCTCTGTGCCCTCTCCAGGGCCTTGACATCCTTCCTAAAGTGTGGTGCCCAGAATTGTACACAATACTCCAGCTGAGGCCTAACCAGAGATTTGTAAAGGTTTAGCATGACTTCCTTGTTTTTGTATTCAATGCCTCTATTTACAAAGCCAAGGATCCCATATGCTTTCTTAACTGCTGTATCAACTTGCCCCGCCACCTTCAAAGATTGTGAATATGCATCCCCAGGTCCCTCTGCCCTTGCACACCCCTCAAAATAGTACTTTTTAAATCATACTGCCTCTCTCCATAGCCTAGCAAGTTTTTTCTTTTCAAGTATTTACCCAATTCCCAGTTGAAAGTTACTACTGAATCTGCTTCCACCGCCCTTTCAGGCAGCGCATTCCAGATCACAACAACTCGCTGCGTAAAAAAAATTCTCCTCATCTCACCCCGTGGATTTTTTGCCAATTATCTTAAATCTGTGTCCTCTGATCATCTTGGAACATTTGATGGGGACTTCTTGCAATGTGCTGTTTTTGTGGCCAGTATTCTGTCCTGTCTATCCTTTAGTCTCCTGAAGACCACTGGGATAGATCGTGGCCCCCCCCCTCCCAACCCCTCCACCCCCTCCCCGGGAGGTGCTCAGGCAGCCGGCCGGCATAGTCCTGACCGGGAGGCCCACTTTATTTTGAGGGCCAGGTCTCATTAGCATTTGGCCAGCGGGCAGTGGGTGTAAACAAGGTCGCTTGCTCTGGGCCGCCCCAGTTGCGAGATGGGTGGCTGGGGCCAGAAGAAGGTGGGCCTAGGGGGGTGGCGATTGGGCCTCAGGCTGGGGACGGGGTGGGAGGCCGGGGGGGCTCCATTTCAGCAGAGGCCCAAGTTGTTGCTGTGCGGCTGGGAGCAGCACACCCGCTCCTCCCGACAACTCACCTTCTGGGCTCATCTTCTGCTGGGCTCCAGCTCAGGCCGTGCAGACTGGCCTAAAATGGCAGTCGGGGAGCATTGTACGTCACTGGGCCCTGATTAGCATATTTAAAGGCCCCCCGTCCGCCTGGCTCGGGAGGGCGCGCTGGGCGACCAGCAGCAAGCCGTTGCGAAGATAGTTACGGCCACTCTGTCGGCGTGAACGGGACAGCAAGTCATTCTCCACCATTTTGGGGTTGCTGTCACCCCGTTTTCCCCCAGGACCTCAAAATATCCCCCATTACCTTTGGCTGGTGTAGGTGCAACAAGCGCGACTTTGGCGTTGTTTACGGTTTATTTTGTAACCTGCTGTGAGCGGTTTGGGAAGAGAACCCAAAAAAATGGCAGCAAGCGATTTGGGTTAAAGGAGGTTGGCCATAGATGGACTGTGCCATTGTTCGTGTTTGGAGTGGGGAGGGCAGAATGAAACTCCTGAATTTAAATAACCATAACTTTTTTAGTAACACTACACACTGCTGCAGAGGTAGCTCACCAAGAAAGAAAATGTCATGTTTCAGCATTCTGTTTGTGAATTTTCCCCCACAGAAAGGATTTGGGAACTTTAAATGTTTTTTTAGCACAGTGTAGCCGTGCAAAGTTTTTATTTAAAAAGGGGGTTCTGAGACATCGGACAGTTAAGAGATGCAAATAATGTAGTTTTGATGTCACCTCATAAACCGTAGTGTCAGCTGTGGCTCAGTGGGTAGCACTCTCACCGCTGAGTCAGAAGGTTGTGGGTTCAAGTCCCACTCCAGGGACTTGAACACAAGAATCTAGGCTGACACTCCCAGTATGCTGTTGGAGATGCCGTCTAGGTCCCATGGCACTATTTCGAAGAAGAGCAGGGGGAGTTCTCCCCAGTGTCCTGGCCAATATTTATCCCTCAATCAACATAACAAAAACAGATCATCTGATCATCATCACATTGCTGTTTGTGGGTGCTTGCTGTGTGCAAATTGGCTGCCACATTACAACAGTGACTACACTTCAAATGTACTTCGTTGGCTGTGATGTGCTGTGGGACATCCAGTGGTCATGAAAGGTGCTATAGAAATGCAAGTCTTTCTTTCTTTTTAAATAAGAAACAATTTATCAGCTTTTCTCAGCAATTGATAAAGACACTCATTGCATTGGACAGTCTTTGATCCCTCTTCTGGCTGTGAACAGGCACAGGCAGTCATGGGATGTCTTTAGACAAAGTGATGCTGTGCAGACTGCGAGGAAGGTTAGAATGAAGGGGCGACAGTTTGTATAATGTCAGGGAAGATAACTCACTGATATGGTGAAGTGTGGCCTGTTTTTTTATTTTTGTAGTTTTACATGTACTGATTGAATTAAGTGATTGTGATCATAACTTTCGTTCTGTATATTCACTTACTGTGAAATAAAGCATCTTGTCTGCTGGTATCAAACCTCACCTCACCAAACAGTTTCCTGATCTGCCTTCAGAGAAATTTTAACTTTGGAGTCGATGGAAGTGAAAATGAGCAGAGATATATAGCAAGCGCTGAATCGCTATCGCCCGCTTTACACTAGCGCCCAAAGTTGATATTACCCCCACGTGTGAAAGGCACAAATATTCAGGTCAGAAGGAGCGAC